>NC_140930.1:23224292-23244333 GCF_045865225.1 Trachurus japonicus
CTTTTCTTTTCTTTTTTTTTTTTTTTTTACAAATATCACAAAAGTACTGATAGATATTCATTTCAATGAATGAATGACAATGAAATTACAAATACATCAAACCTTCTTATTAGATGAGGTAATACATTTGGAAAACTATAGGCAACACCTCTGTAGCGAATAGAAAATGATGTCAGTACTGTTTAATCAGGGTAGGTCTATTCAAACTTCCATGTAACAAAACTATGATAACAAATTGAAAAACCACCTTAAAGGAATAGTCCTCCAAAAATGTAGTATTGAATTGTACTGTATTGAATTTGCCTGGGGCGCGCTCTCACATTCACGCACGTGAACATCAGCGTGCAATACAGAACTGTTTAGGCTGTAAAAATGTCCTAAATTACGTTGTTTCGAGTAAACTCTGGACTATATTCCTTCAGGACACTTGGATTGCAGCAGACGAGCAGTATGGAGGAATATTACAAGGTTTTTGTGTAGTTTTATGCAACTTTTTGTGTCGGGCGCTATTGACTCTCATATGAGGAGTTTCCAGTATTCATCAGCATGAGGGCGAGTCAATAATGACTGAATTTCATTTTTTGGCAAACTATTCCTTTAAACACTTCTCAGTTATCATAATTCTATTTAGGATTTTTTTTTTAACTGAACATGAACTGAACTAAACTGACATTTTATAAGTCTGAGAAGTCAAATCTTCAGGACACACAAGGCTAAGAAATACTCATAAACTACTAGTAGCCTACCAGCAATGCACCTCTGTTTCAGGAGTCAGATCTAACTCCCGGTAATTCACCTTATCTCTGAAATGAGCTGACAATGGAAATGCTGTTCTCATGGAAACGCATTTTCTCACAGACTGCAATCAGACTTTGAGAGTCATCCAATGTATTTTTTGGTATCTTAGCCTACCAGTGGAAAAGGTTGTCGCTGCACCAAGTATATGGTTTAAAAGGGTTGGGGGCGTTTGTGGTAAAACACCCACTTAACTATAATCATGATGCTACTTCCAATTCCCTATCATTTATCTCTTTACTCTCAATGCTGGTACAGTGTGGATGGAGCTACCCTGTGATGAAGAGTCCCATGGGAACAATCCAGATGTGTAACTATGGTGCCAGTAGGCCTATATACGTGAGCAGTGGGCCGGGCCCACAGACACATGCCGCTGCCTCACCGCTCATGGTACTGACACATGGCCTAATTAGATTAATCACGATGTCACTGTCCTGTCATGTTTCACTGAATCAACAAGCGGAAATGATCTACATGTTAACATACAGAGGTGGAGTCAAATGACCTGTCTCAACAGGGTTTTGTAAACAATATTAGGTTATTAGTAAAAAAAAGCTTAAATACACCGGATCCACATGTCCTCTGGTATTTTAGCAGGGAGCTACCAAGGCTAAATTTAAAAAAGAAAAAAGGACTCGTTGCAGTGGAGCTGAGACCAGTGGAGTTTCCTCTACTACAGCTGCACTGACCTGTCACATTCTCACTGTGCATTTCATTATTATAGGACTTCAACCTCAGAGCTCTCTGTCCTCAACATGGACCTGCTTGTGTGATTGGTTGTTGTGGTATAGTAGGAAAATTATTGTTTGTTCCTCACAGAGTAACAGTTCCAGTTACAGGTAGTTTACATACAGTTCACAGTTTTTGAGGCTGTAGTACCAGTAGGGGGCGTATGTGGATTAGCAGAGGTCAAGGTTGTTGTTGAAGGTAGAAGAAGTGTAACCGGAAGTGGGGTCCATGTTGTTGTCATCCTGCCATGCTGTTTTTGGTCCAATAAAAAACCTGCTGAACTATATTCCTGCTGTGTGGACATTCGTTCTTTTATTATTAAGATGCAACATCTTTTTGGTGACGAGGATGGGATTTGGGGGTTTTGATGATGGATGTACTGGATGACACACTGGTTGACACCACACAAATCAAACGCTGGACAGCTAAGGATGTCATCTTGTCTCAAGTCCATGAATACACCTAAAAGGGATAGTTCACCCAAAATTCAAATTTCACTCATTATCTACTCACCCTCATGTCGACTAAGAGCTGTGAGAATTTTCAGAGTCCTCCGTCCCTTCTCTGAGTTACGAGGGGGTCCGCGCAGCAGTATCTGTCCATATAATGGTTGTCAATGGATACCAACTTTCTTCGTCCAAAAAGACACACCAAAAAACATCCAAATACCTCCATAGTGCTCGTCTGTAATGTCCCTCTTGTATTGAAGCCCCGACATGAGAAATTGTTCCGCCGGTCAGTCCAAAGACACAGGAAGAGCAGTGAAATGAGACACTGGGAGCTTCCGCTACAAACAAGCTTAAAACATAGACTTATTTAATTTTTTTTCGGAACAATTTCTCATGTCGGGGCTTCAATACAAGAGGGACATTACAGACGAGCACTATGGAGGTATTTGGATGTTTTTTGGTGTGTCTTTTTGGACGAAGAAAGTTGGTATCCATTGACAACCATTATATTGACAAATACTGCTGCGCGGACCCCCCCGTAACTCAGAGAAGGAACGGAGGACTCTGAAAATTCTCACAGCAATTAGTCGACATGATGGTGAGTAGATAATGAGTTAAATTTGAATTTTGGGTGAACTATCCCTTTAAAAGGCTGGCCTGCACAGACAGAGGTTCGCTTCAAGCCATATCAACAAAGGAAAATGGAACTGAGTGTGAGGGATGAGTGTAGTATAGTAGTTGTAGTAATTATCCCCACCAAAGGCAGAGACAAAATACTGAAACTCCTGCACCAGACTCATACAGGTATGTCAGAAATGAAAGGCTTGGCGACTGGTGAGGTCATATGTATGGTGGCCAGGTATGGATGAGAACATAGAGAGAGAAGTGCAGTCATGTGAGTGTCAAAAACACCACAAGTCACCACCCACTGCACCATCACACCCCTGGGAGTGGATGGAGTCGCCATGGTCCAGGATCCATGTGGACTACACAGGGCCGTTCCTTGGGGAATGTTTCTGCTCATTGTTGATGCTCATTCTAAGTGGATGGACATTTACCCTGTGAAATCGGCTACATCACAGGCTACAATTGAGAAACTGCGACAGAGTTTTAGTGTGTTTGGTCTGCCTAAAATGTTAGTCTCAGACAATGGAACATGTTTCACCAGTGCTGAATTTGAAACTTTCATGAAACAAAATGGCATTGATCATGTGAGGTCAGCACCTTTCCACCCTTCCTCCAATGGTCGGGCCGAGAGGGCGGTCCAAACCTTCAAGGAGGGGATGAAGAAAATAAAAGGTGACACACTGTCAAGATTTCTGTTCAGTTATCGCATCACGCCGCATACAACAACAGGCTTGTCACCTGCTGAGATGATGATGTTACAGAGACTTTGATCAGGCCTTTACACACACGCCAAAGAAAAAAAACAGACAAAAGGGCACAAAGTGGAAGAATGGACACTGTTTGTGTGTGTGTCAGTACAGAATTGATATAGAGAGAATTTTATGAAATTAGATAGTTAGTTAGTTGTAACGTTTCCACTTCTGGGTCCAACTGTGTAAGAACCCTAAGTGTGGCAATTGCTGTTCAGTGGTCACAGAGAGGTGTATTTTGGTTATGATTAATCCCTAGCCTATATATTTTTTAATTATTCAGCCCAAACCAAAATGTGTTAGGTTGTCAATTCACAGGTGATTTCTGCAGGCTACTATGGGCAAGCCAAACAAATAAAGTGAGAAATGTGCACCAAATGGGCAAAATGGGCTTGCCTTGCCATCATCAGCATTCTTTATTCCATCAAAAATAGGCTACTGACCAGAATTCAGTGGCCCGCATTTGGAAATCTTACAGTAGGCTAATTGAGAATAAAAATGAATTGTGCCAAAAAAAACAAAAAAAAAACACTCTGGCCAGAAACGGGAAGCTGCCTAAAATGTGCAAATGAAGCGTGCCGCTAATAACCGTAAACTAACTAGACATATGGTAACATATAAAACCATCAAAAAGCGTTGCACTGTTTGCTTCACGTTTGCTTCATCACAGTGTCTGTGGTAACTGTGCGCGTTCCCGCGACAGGGATGCATTTCTCGGCGGGCAGCAGAACTCTGCACAACACGACCAAGAAGGTGCGCCGCAGCGGAGACCGAGAGCAGAAGCAGAAGCAGCAGCGCTGTGACGGGAGAGGAGGGATGCTGATCCGCTGTATCTGGACGTAATCACACAACAGAACATTCACCTGGCACAATGTAAGTGTTAGACTCTTAAACGGCAACGTCTCCCGGCACGCGCGCCCACGGTGTTGTTAACGACTACACACGATGCAGATGCGACGAGACGAGCAGCAGTGGGTGTGCGCTCTTGAACACCGCCGTGGGTGAGGAGACGGAGCTGCAACCTGCCAGCAGAAGCGCACGGCGCGGATGATGGTGTAAACTCCCCGCTGTCCTCCGCCTTCTGTTGGTGTGAAAATTCGACCGAACCGACCGACAGGACCCTGAGAGACAACAGACTATCATTCCCCTCTGCAGCAGCAACAAGAACCACACAATCAAGATGAAATTCCCGACTGAGAACCCCCGAAAACCAGGGAACACGAACCCTGCACCAGGTTAGACCACCAGTCTCTTACATGCTGCAGTTACACTCAAGACTAATTCTATTTTCTGATGACATATTGGTTGTGACAACAATTTATTTTAACATCAAATGGTTATTAGCCTACTGCGTATGTTATTTTAAATGAAATGCTGCACTCTGAAACAGTTCCTGTAGGATAAACAGTCTACCTGCTCTGAGTCTGTATCTTCCAGCAGCTCTAGGAGACTTCCCAAATTAAACATTCATATTGACCACGATATGTTAGACTTCCCTGAGAAATACAGAAGGCAGTGGGGAAGCCAGTGCACGCTGAAGTTTACTGCAGCTGCATCAGAGCACGAGGGGGGCATGTGTTGATGCGGTGATGATTCAGTAGAACGAGGTGTCAATAGAGGCTGTAAGGCAGCAGCTTCCCTGTGATGCAAAGGGGAGATGGAGCTACACAGGGTCTGGAACATTACCTCATCCAGCCCCCAAATCCTGCATGTGTGTCACGTCCTCTTCCTCCCTCAGCTCAGCAGCGTCTGCATCAACACTTGTTTACCGGGCGGTACCGACCGACCAGGCGCTTCATGTGTTCATGACCTTCTATAGGCTACTATAGCGACGTGACAGCCTTTTCTTTCCTCTCCTCACACTAGAAGACCTGTGATTTATGACGCGTGTCGTTCATCATTGCACCTACACGTGAGCACTGTGATGGACAGCTACACATTATGGCTGATTGGTTACATAAATCAAAGCAGTCGACTGGTTCTTGTGAGACACCCCAGTGTTACTGAGGGTGGTACACTGATTATAACACTAGGTAATGATGTAACAGATGATGAAATGTACATTTGTGCAATTTTGTTATTTTATCACTGATTGTATTTACAATAACAGAGAATTTTACACAGCTCAACAGTTTCACACACTATACATCCTCCATCACCATACAGTCAAATAAATAACTGTCTATTAAAATCCCTCGATCTTCATCACAGAGACAGTTTAACTAGTTTCAGTTGGGGCTGTTCTCCCTGAACTGCAATTAATGCCAAACCTATTTTTCAAACTCCTATAAGACATTCACTCCAATCTGCACAAAACTTTGCAGATAGAATTTATCAACATGCAAGCTCTCAAAGGATCTGCATGCAAGGAATGCAAGGATACCATTTTTGGTAGCTAGCTGTCAAAACATATATTTGTGATGAAAATGATAATATGCATCGACACCAACCATTGCACCAACCATTCCATCTTATCACTCAAAGGGTACCAAATTATATTAGATTCTAATCTGCCACTAGGGGATGCCACAGACACAAAAAAATTGATATCACACAAATTGTGGCATGGATTTGCACATGAAATTGATTGAATAATGTGGGCGTGGCCTCTCACAGGATAAATGTACTAAACTGAAGAAAATTCAAAATAAACCAGACATAGGTTATTCACCGAATGGGCTTTATGCACAGCTCCACTACTTCCTGAAATAAGGCAGCTCCTTTATTTCCTGTTTTACATTATTGGACCAACTGATTAATCCAGGTGTGCTTGACCATTGTTGTGAGGTCAAACACACCTGGATTAATCAATTGGTGTGCATAAAGCCCATTGTGATAAATTATAACTGTTGTTTTACATGCTGCTTAGGGCTGCGCGACATTGACAAAAAGTAATATCTCGATGTTCGGGGGGATTTTGCTGAAAATAATAAATTATTATATAATGTACAGTACTGTGCAAAAGTTTTAGGCACGTGTGGGGAAAAAAAGCTGAATGCTTTTAAAGATGGAAGTGTTAATTTTTTTTTCATCAATTAAGAAAATTCATTGAATTAAGAGACGAGAATCCTAAATCAAATCATATTTGGTGTGACAACCCTTTGCCTTCAAAACAGCATCAATTATTCTAGATAGGTACACCTGCACACAGTTTTTGAAGGACCTGGGCCGGTTTTTTTTTCCAAATATCTTGGAGCTCCTCAGATCGTTCCGTCTCTACATATAATCCCAGACAGACTGGATGATGTTGAGCTCAGGGCTCCGTGGGGCCCAGGACTTGTTGTTCTTATTTATTCTGATGATGATTCTAAATGACACTGGCTGAATGTTTGGAGTTGTTGTGAATAAATTTGGGTCCAATCAGACGCCTCACTGATGGTGCATGATGGATAAGCATTCTGACTTAACAGCATTTTTTCACACCTGCCTAAAACTTTTGCACAGTACTGTAGTCCTAAATGTCCCAAACGTATTAAATAGCTACAGATGCAGACCACTCATTGTCAAGCATCCATTAACAACACTATGTTTAGTTCGCTTTTAGTGTAAGATAAACTGTGTAAGATAAATCCTATGCGGAGAGTAAAATGAGGTCTTGGTTCTTCCGTTCCCCTGTTACATATCAGAGTATTCAGGGAACAACGACATATCACTTTGACGTTTCAGTAGTTTTTTTATTTGTCTTTTGTTTCAGTGGCAGTTCAGACCAGTCTGGTTCTCCCGAAGAAGGTGCAGCCAGGCATGCTTCAGTCCAGCCTGGTCCAGGCCAGCGTGGCCACGATGCAGAACCCGATGGGCTGCACCGTGCCACGGCTCTCTGTTTCCTCCCGCCCCGCCAGCATGGTGGCCAGCATAGACGCGGTGGCCGACGGCTCAGCTACCTTCACCATGATGAAGCTGAAGACGGTGCTGGCTGTGTTTGTGGTGGTGGTGGCCTATCTGGTGGCGGGAGGCCTGGTGTTCCAGGCGTTGGAGCAGCCTTTTGAAAACAACCAGAAGATCGCCATCACAGCGGAGAAGGCAGCCTTCCTGCAGAAGCATCCGTGCGTGACCCCAGACGAGCTGGAGGCCATCATCAAGGTAAGAGGCAGTCGCCAGTCGATAGCCCAGCCTTTCCTCACCCTCGGTCCCCAGTGGCTACTCAGGTCTACTGAAACCTGAGCATCATATTGATCCAACGCTATTCATCCGTCACACACCACACTCTGTCTGCCACCAGGAACCAGATACAGACCACACTCAACTGTTTTTATGACTTCTATGCATCCTTGAAACTCCCTGAAGTTGAGTGAATCTGAAAATAATATTCCAGGAAATGTTTTTGTGTGGGTCTTATCTTCATCGGTGCCTCAGGCTCTGAGCTGATGACTTGAGTCTGTCTTGTTCCTTCGGTCTCTTGTTTGAATTGGGTACACTGCGTTTTGTTACCCTATCTCTCTCATAAATAGCCTCAGTGATGGCAATAAAAAGACACATAAATTATATGGAGATGTAAAATTGTGTTACCACAAATGCCCTGTAAAATCTAATAAGTTAAGTTTACCTAGAAAAAGCATGCAAACTGATCGTCTTAAAGAAGTTAAGTGGAATAGAATAGATTTGTTATTATTACTAATGCCTATTTATTGTGGTGCATTTGCACTTGAGAACAGAAAAGATTACTTCATAACTGACTTCATATGAGCCCTTGATTTAGTGTAGGTCACAAAATCTTTTCCAGAATAATGCAATCTTTTTTGTGTTCCAGATACCTGATTTACTTAAAGGAATAGTTCACCAAAAAATGAAATTCAGTCTTTAGTGACTCACCCTCATGCTGATGAATACAGAGTAGTTTTTTATTCCTCAAAGTGCATCTGGAGACCCGGGAGGCAGGTTCGTAGTCCAACAAAAACTTTATATTAGATTAATAGCGCCCGACCCAAAAACGTCCATAAAACTACATAAAACCTTGTAATCTTGCTCCATACGGCTCGTCCACTGCAATTAAAGTGTCCTGAAGGGATGTAGTCCAGAGTTTACCCAAAACAACGTCATTTAGGACATTTTTACAGCCTAAACAGTCCTGTATTGAATTTGCCTGGTGCGCGCTCTCGCGTTCCCTCAACACACGCGGATGTGACCGGACTTGCCTCAATGACGTTGTTTCAGGTAAACTCTGGACGCTGCTGCTGCTGCTGCTGCTGCTGCTGCTGCTGCTGCTGCTGCTGCTGTTGTTGCTGCTGCTGCTGCTGCTGCTGCTGCTGTTGTTGCTGCTGCTGCTGCTGCTGCTGCTGCTGTTGTTGCTGCTGCTGCTGCTGCTGCTGCTGCTGTTGCTGCTGTTGCTGCTGTTGCTGCTGCTGTTGCTGCTGCTGCTGCTGTTGCTGCTGCTGCTGCTGCTGCTGCTGCTGCTGCTGCTGCTGCTGTTGCTGTTGCTGCTGCTGTTGCTGCTGCTGCTGTTGCTGCTGCTGCTGCTGCTGTTGCTGTTGCTGCTGCTGCTGCTGTTGCTGCTGCTGCTGCTGCTGCTGCTGCTGTTGCTGCTGTTGCTGCTGCTGCTGCTGTTGCTGCTGCTGCTGCTGCTGCTGTTGCTGCTGTTGCTGCTGCTGCTGCTGTTGCTGCTGCTGCTGCTGTTGCTGCTGTTGCTGCTGCTGCTGCTGTTGCTGCTGCTGCTGCTGTTGCTGTTGCTGCTGCTGCTGCTGCTGCTGTTGCTGCTGTTGCTGCTGCTGCTGCTGCTGCTGCTGCTGTTGCTGCTGCTGCTGCTGTTGCTGCTGTTGCTGCTGCTGCTGCTGCTGCTGCTGCTGTTGCTGTTGCTGCTGCTGCTGCTGCTGCTGCTGCTGTTGCTGCTGCTGCTGCTGCTGCTGCTGCTGCTGCTGCTGCTGCTGCTGCTGTTGCTGCTGCTGCTGCTGTTGTGCTGCTGCTGTTGCTGCTGCTGCTGAGTTCAAGTGGACAAAAGTTTCAGCAGTATTGGGGCTATATTTTAGTGAAAGTTGCAAAACTGTAGCATGTAGCCTACCGTTGGTTTGGTAGGAATTTTTTAAGTTTTTAAATTTAAACGCTTACATGTCCTTGGAGTTGAGTAAATCTGACATGGGGTCAGACATTTCTGGATGGAGTTTGGTGAGTTTTCGCCCATGGGAAGTATGATTTCCTCCGAAGAAGAAGAAAGAAGGAGAAGAAGAAGAATTCCTAGGAATACAATAGTGTCCCGGCAGCTTAGCTGCCCAGACCCTAACTAATGAAGAACAACAATCTTATACAAAATGCTGAGCCAAGTTACACTGCTGTGTCACCTGATTGCATGGGGTGCATTGTCTGGGAGAGGATATTCTTGGTTTTGAGGAGATGAAAGCAGTTTGTCCAGCACCAAATGAGTGGATGAGGTCCATAATGACACCCTGGCTAAGGTGAGGAACGGTTCATGAAGAAATCTGTCCTGTTGAAGTCACTTAGGCATCTGTGTGTTGTTCAGCAGAGTAGCTAACCCAGAGAAGTTTTTTCATTTTGCCCTGAGGCCGAGGGCTTCAATGCGGAGTGCAGCAGGAGGTCAGGACCAAAAGACCAAGGAGGTCCAGAGTTACAGGAGTCAGCAGCTGCATCACCTAAGTCTGCTGTGTGGGAAGATTTTTAATTTTGTTTGACCTGATGATGATTCTGACTGCAAGAAAGTGCACTGTGCAACTGGTGTTGCACATACCAGCTAATTTACAGCGGTGAACATGCACTAATGGTCCTATACAGTACATACAGGGTTTGTGTGTGTGTGTGTACATGTGTCAGGGCTGCACTCACACATGGGCTGCACTCACACATACATGTGGTACATATATATATATATATATCTTTGACTTAGACTTTACTGTTGTCATTGCGCAAGCACAACGAAATTGGTCGCAATCCCAGGTGTATATATATATATATATATATAAGCAACTTGTTGTTTGTGTACAATAAATTGAACTTCATCATGTTGCCGGTATCCATCACAATGTTGTTGTTATTCAATGTACAATGTAGCTCTATCATCAAGCATTTAAGTAAAACAGTTTAGTTTAGATTTACTTAATATATTGTTCAAATTAATAGTATATTTCTTTTCCAATTTAAACTTCAAAGTTCATTAGTAAATGTAGATTAAGGAAATAGGGCGTTTCATTTCTTCCTGTAAATGTAAAATGCTCTTACTCTCAAATAATTATGTAGGCCTACTGTAGCTGACTTGCATCACATAAATAATGCAACTTTACCAGTACTAACTGAAATAACTGTAGCATGAACTTGAGGAATAGACGTTTTGGCTTTACAAATGTGGTCTGAAAGTAGGACAGTCAGCACTGTGTGTTTAATGCTGCCTTTGTTCCATGTGTCATGCTGCCACACAACTGTGTTTGCGTGATCACCTATTAATGTTCTTTACACTCCATGAAATGGTCAAAATCTGACCGGGCTCTTTTCTATTTTCAGCTTCAGCTGGCGCCAATATACAACCACTGCAGCATAGAAAAGTGCTTAACACTGGCTTCTGCCCATGTACAGACACACACTGTGAGCTGCTGTTCTTCTTTCTGGCACATAGGCCTACTGTAAGTTACACACACAGTTAAGTGCATTGCTGCCACCTGTGTAGTAATGCAAAGCAATGACCTTACTACTACAGTGTGCCACCAGTTGATAATTATGAGTCAAATTCACTCAGAAAAGTAAATTGTGTTCTTCAGCTTGTAATCAACTGTAACTTCATAAAAGATCATAAAAAGTGTAACCAACCAAGGTCAACTGATTTATGAAAGTCATGATAGCTGTTTCAGTTCACAGTGATAATGAACAGCATTAAAAACTGTACTAAATAATGCAAAATAAATATTAATAAATAAATAAAGCAGTGAGTCCATTGAAGTGATCATTCAGTGACTGTGATGTTCCAAGACTACGAAATTGTTGTGAAAGCAAAAAGTGTGATAGGATGCCCTGGTCTCTCCTATATGTAAAACTGTTGAATTCAAACCTATAATCAACAATAAGCTACAACATGAACAGACAAACAAGTTAAGTATAGTCTTGACATCTACAAAGCTGAAGCTATCAGCCAGTATTCTGATGATGGTCAGTCATTGATACCATCACCCATTAATGTAGTCTTATTATAGACTCAGAGTGACATATTTCATTCAGAAAAGGGTCAAATGATGGAAGCATCAGACAAGGATATGCTCCAGGTCCAGCAGCATTTCCAAACTTGTCCGTACCAGACTGGTAAACTGAGGACTAGTGTAGATGCCAGTTGAAAACGTTCTACACAATGGCTTTCAAAGATCTTAATGTCATTTACGGTAGTAGGCGGTACTCCCTCTGGTGGTGCTGATGTTCTGTGAGTCTTCAGTTGAATTGAAAGCTCAGAGATAGTGATAGTGACAGACAGTGTCTGTTTTGGTCCATCAGGACTGCAGGCTCCTGCCATAGAAGAGTGACTCAGACAATTAGTGTCTGGGTTGGGAAGGGTCAGCCACAATCTTTCCTATGTACAAGTCCTAGGGGTGTGAAGGTCTCAGGTGGACACATCCTGGGGCTACACATCCCTGTATGGGCTAAACAGTGTCCATAATGCACAGCGGCTGCAGTGGAGCTTTTAGAACTCCATTTCTGACACATTCAATGGCACAAGAGAAATATAAATCCCAAACTGCATTATAAAACTGCCTACCTCTGTAACTAACAGTTCTCACGTATGCCACAATTGGAAGTGAATACTGTAATTGCATTGCTTAGTTCTAAAAGCAAACTCAGAGTTGGTCATTAATCTTGTTTAGGCCAAGTAGGGAAATGGGTAAAACCCAGAGAGCTATCAGGCATCCGATCAATTCCCTCCTGGAAAAGCTGCAAAGTAGAATGAGCTGCACTGAGAAGGGCTGAGTGCAGCTGCCGAGCCTCAGTAACTTCATAACATCATGCTGAAAGCTGCTATGCTGCCGTATCTCATCTTGCTGCTGTGCAACTGCTGCAGTACAGTCCTTTGGTTTTGTTTTCTTCATCTCTGAATGCCTGTGCATTTAAACACATTAAAACAAGTCTTACCTTAAAGGTGCAGTGTGTAAGATCTGGACTGAATTTTTAGCCCAACCCAGCCTGTGTTTTAATGCTATTTCAGTGTAGTGAATAGTAGTGCTGCTGAATATCCTAGAAACATTTGATCAGCAATCATTTATAGAAATATTTATTTCAATCCCAAAGGACGGCGTCAGTCTTGGTCCAGCTATAACTTCTTCTTTTGGACTGGTGACTTCTAATGTTGGTTCTGAAGCCAACACACAGAGGTGTGGTGCCTCCCTCTATTGCCAAACAAAACTTATTAAGTGAAATTATATTTTTACTTTGCAGAACCATCCCTCAGCAGAGATAAAGAATCAATGGGGATGTGGACCCTCTCTCTTACCAAGTTGCAATGTCATGGTATCAATGAGCCAAACTCAACAAGTATATTTTTGTTCTCTTTATACTCAAATCATCTTCTTCGTTAATTGTGGATATTTGTCTGCTTAAGCTGGAGTTTTTCCAATTCCATAATATTTTCAATGCCTCATATTCCAATTGAAATAAGCTGGAAAGGTCACTACTATATAATGTTCTTCTAGTCAGACAAAAGTGTGCTTTACCCTGACATGTTTCGACTGTCATCTGCAGTCTTCCTCAGATGGGTCATCTGATGTTGCTCTGACGTGTCTTATCAGCTGATGTTCCGCGTAGGCGTGACCAGCTCAGTAGTTGACCGGTCCTATAGTGATCATCAAATGAGGATATTATGAACTTAATTGAAGCTAGAAAGGGCTCACAAACTAAACAAACTGTTGGTGGAACACCAGTAACATCTAATTGCAAAATAAAGTCATGGTTACCTAAAGTCACAGTAAGTTGAAAATGAAATGATTTTTTTTTTTTTTTTTTAACTCCCATTGAAAAAGGATCGATTCTGCAATGGGCTCTCTGCACAGCTCCACTACTTCCTGAATTTAAGGCAGCTCCTTTATTTCCTGTCTTACATTATTGGATGTGGATTAATCAGGAGTAGTCACAATGGTCAGACACGCCTGGATTAATCAGTTTGTCCAATAATGTAAGACAGGAAATAAAGCTGCCTTAAATTCAGGAAGTAGTGGAGCTGAACATAGAGCCCAGTGATTTAATTTAAAGCAGAAGTAAACAGAATGTTTGTGTTAATATAAGTCTTAAATAGTTCTATCTTCCGACAGCAATCACTTCTATAGAGTGTTTGGTCTGAAACACGGGTCTGTCAGTCACTCTGCTCTGCTGTAAGCCGAGGAGAAAACTTTCCTTGTATCCTACAACCTTTATCCAATGAGGGGAGAGAACGGCATAAAGGGGCGGTCCTCTCTGTGTGTGCAGCCAAGGGATGCGCGTGAATGTGGTGACGTAGGGATGAGGGCGGGGACTGCTAACTCCATCTGCTGACAGGAAGTTAGACAAAACCACCGGATCGCTAACTTCTGCTTTAATCAATTAAATTCTTACCGACAATTAACCGACAGTCGATTAGCCTAATTGTTTATATCCCTACTAACTACTTTTTGTTTTGTTTTGTTTTTACCAATAACCTAATATTGTTTACAAAACCCAGAGTTGAGACAGGTCATTTGACTCCACCTCTGTATGTTAACATGTAGATCATTTCCGCTTGTTGATTCAGTGAAACATGACAGGACAGTGACATCGTGATTAATCTAATTAGGCCATGTGTCAGTACCATGAGCGGTGAGACAGCGACATGTGTCTGTGGGCACAAGGCGGAAAAGCCACACTCCAGTCTGATGGGTGACAATGTAGCTCTGGCAATGCAATTGAGTGTCTACAACCATGTCCGCAGAAAGGTGAAGGCGTAGCTTCAGACAGCAGTCTGGGGAAAGGGGCTGGGACTTCACATTCAGTATTTGCTGTTCCTTAACAGTCATTCTTTTCTGCTTTCCTTAAAGGCCTGCAAGACACTGGTAAATGTAAAGTCATAAAGTCCCCAAGTTGTTTCCATTGCCATGGTTACAGATGTAGCTTACACAGTTTGACTAAAACTTTACTTGTGAGCCTTGAGTTTAGTGAAGAAAATCATATTAGACTTTGGAGTAAACTGGAGACTTGATTCCTTGTTCAGGAAAGAAAAGCAGATTTTTTCACATGGGTGAAACAGATGAACGTGTTGGCCAGATGTGGGCCAGATGTGTATCATTAGGTTGTCACTGGTTAGTATGTGGTATAGTGCGGCATTCAGTTCCAGGTATTCCCAGGTATTATCTTCCCATTGTAATCCTAATCTAAGATGATGTTGTCCATGCATCATGTGAGGGGATTTCATCAAGAATAGAGAAAGTTGATTTCTTTCATTCTTTTAACGTTGTTGTTCAGACTCTATACTGTACATACTTTATTAATCCCCCACTGGGAAATGTTATTGATCAGTGTGGTTACTGCTTGATTGCAGTGCAGCACTTATTTTCTCTGTAATATGCTGGAATATAACACCACCAACATTAACCTGAGTTGGCTTTGTGACCTTTGCTATCATCCATGCCAGCATCTTGTCAGATTTGTGTTGTCCCTGGTTCCAGGCATGTTTTCCCGTAAAACTCAACTAATTAACTGTTTGTCAGTGAAAAATAAGAAAGTCAGATAATGAGGCAGGTTGGGGAAACAATCTGTGACCTGTAACTCGGAGTCCGTACCATGACCTCCCCACTACTACCAGTCTACAGTGGTGTCACAGCATAGCACAGAGAGAGAGAGAGAGATTCATCAATGCACTGCAAAAACTCAAATATCTTGCCAAGAATCTTAGTCTTATTCCTAGTCAAAACTAATCTCCTTATACTTCATAAGACTCATCACATAAAAAATAGCTTGTTTTTAGACACTTTTTACTTCTTTCCAGCATTCACTTGAAGTAGAAAAGTCTGATAGTGGAGTTTTTCTTCCTTACTACAAGCACAAAAAACTTGCTTTCACTGGCAGAGTTTTTGTGAAAATGAGTCTTATTTTAAGTGGAAAGAGATTCATTTTGACTAGAAATAAGACATTTTGACAAGAAAGAAGACAAATATTCTTGGAAAGATTTGGAGTTTTTGCAGTGTGTTGTTTGACAATACTGTCAATAAATCACAATGGATTGCATATTGTTCTACAGGACCTTATTTGTGACTTAGACTTACTTTATTGACCCCTTGAGGATTTTTTTTTCACAGGACCGTCTCCATTCCACAGACAATGTCCATGTCCACCACAGAGCCTTTAGCTCAGGAGCGCCACAACAGCAGAGATCAGCCTCTCCCAAAGCGAGCCCTTCTGCACCTCAGTGCTCTGTATCTGTGTCCTGAGGGGAGTGGGGTGAGCTGGGTGATAAGTGGATGTGTGGTGTCTTGTTCCATTGAGGTTGCAATGCCTGTAAAGTGTGTTTCATCCTCAAGTGAGTAGAATTTGGTATACCGGCTCATTACCTCATATTTGACGACAATGTCTTACACTGTTTTTAATCTATTTAATCGTTTTTAGATTCATATCATGTAACCTCAGCAGAAAAGTGGATACTAAGTACACTTTCCCATAGTGTTGCTGCGTTAACTTACTGGTATGAAAACTGAACCAGAGATACGGTCAAACCTCATAATAGATCAACTGTTCGGAACAGTTGATCTTTTATGAGGTTTGACCGTATCGCTGGTTCAGTTTACCTGTCACCACTGGTCAAGACACTAAACACAGCCTTTAAAACAAATGTAGAGTGACAGATGTAAGGACTTATAAGAAATTATATTTAACCCATCGACCCACAACCCACTGTTACTGTACTGTAATACCAAGTCAGGTAAAGCAATGTCAGATTTGCAGACCTAATTTTAAAAGTTGTTGTATAGGGACGAACATTTGCTACCCAAATATTTGTACAGATTTTTTTTTTTGTAGTACCTGAACAAGTGTAGTAATATCAGAACTGTAGAAATGCTCTTTTGAATACATACCAACTGTTTTCATTAGACCAAGTAGCCTGCAGTGTAACTTGGTGCTATTATACTTTCTAACTTCAGTTAAACAGTGTGTTAACAGGCTATTGTAGGAGCAGTGAAACAGGTCAAACATTCTGACATATAGAAAGGCCACAGACATTCCTAATGGTTACCCCTTTATGATGTAATTCATCATCATTTTTAAAGTTAAATTACAGTTTGACGTGTGCCACAGGTCTACTCATCTGTGATACAGGTGAACTTTCGGTGGAAGTTTGTATGGATGAAGCAGATCAGCTGTGTCATCGTGTGTTCGTCCTTCAGCTGGACAAACAGCTATTTGTCACACCTTGAGTGGGCTCATTACACTGAGCCTCCATCTGCCAGGATGGACGCTTGCAGAGCAGACTGGCACTGAGTGTTATATCACTAATAGGCTGGATTCTGTGACCCCTCCCTTCACCTTAGCCAAAAACATATATTGTGCAGGTACACCGAGAGGAAGCCAGAGTCTGTTTTGTGAAAGCTATCTATAGGTCCTAAGGAGAACATCAGAAGGAGATATAGATGGAGTGTTGTGAGCAGATAGAGATGGAGGTAGAGATAGATATGAATCCAAATAATTTGCCTGGTATTTGGTATAATTTGCCATACTTTGACTGGTAAGTAATCTTTGCAAGTTTGTTGGTGGGGTGTACAAGTGAAATCCTGACTTGTATTTATGACAGTACTGTGGAAGTTTGATATACACTGCTTTATTTCAATATTCAGTTCAATTATCCAGTGACCATGCCAACACAGTCATACAATAAACTCATTGAGTATGAAATGTTTCCACAGAGATAAAGCTGGAATTTGTTCTCATAGATGGAGCATAAAGTTATAAGATTGCCACATTAGCACACATTACTCTACACTATGGCACCCTCTGCACACTCTGCAGGACAGACCCCGACTGTCTCATACATGGGCGTGCATGTAGACCATATCATACAATCATACAAAACATAGAAACAGACATCCATACAATAATCATTTGATTCATATATATTATAAATATTTGTGATGGGTATGGTAGAGTGTTTCTATCTATCTGTGTTTTCAATCTATCAAGTGGTTACACCATGCACATTCTCTGCAGACAGAGAGAGGTAGAAGCCGCTGCCTCATCGATAACTCCATGTGTGCTGCACATAGATGAGACGTGACAGTGAAGTGACTTAAACCTTTGTGAGTTATAAAGCCATTCACATACTGCACTTTGTGATGTTGACATCTACGTTTGGATGATTTATTCACTGTATGACATCAAATAAATTCATTTTTTCATAGGGAAATATATGTGGCTACTTTTGTCCCTAGAACAAGATTATTTGGGGAATTATTTTTGTTTATCTTTAGCATTAGTCTCTCATGGTTTAATATAATTGGCTGTTTTGTTCATCATGAGTAATAAAATAGATATGTCTATTGCATTTGCATTTGCATTTGTGCTTCCATATTCAAATGGCAGTTCCCCACCCTATCAACCATGACAAAACATTATGTACTAGCTAGACACAATGACATTGGCACATGCTGACCATGTCTGTTGATAGTCAACAAAACAGTGATTCAAACTAGGCAGGTTTGGATTAATTCATACAAAAGGTCATGACAGTAGTATGACAAAAATACAGCTCACAAAAAAAACCTACTTTCATACCTCTAAAACAACGTTGTCTCAGCGCAAGTTGGAGCAGATGCTGAATATGTCTTCTCTATTCTTGGTGGGCAGAGGGTCTAACTGTGCATGTGCAGTGTGAGTGTCATCACTCTGGCATGTTTCTGATTGGAGAAATAAGACTTGTTGCAACTGTCCCCGGTCTCCCCTATTTCCAGGGACAGACTCAAAACTACAGGTGCCGCTTGGCTGGGAAAAACACCAATAATTGTTCTTCTTGTCAGCCGATGGAGTTAGCAGTCCCCGCCCTCGTCCCTACGTCACCACATTCACGCACATCCCTTGGCTGCACACACAGAGAGGACCGCCCCTTTATGCCGTTCTCTCTCCTCATTGGATAAAGGTTGTAGGATACAAGGAAAGTTTTCTCCTCGGCTTACAGCAGAGCAGAGTGACTGACAGACCCGTGTTTCAGACCAAACACTCTATAGAAGTGATTGCTGTCGGAAGATAGAACTATTTAAGACTTATATTAACACAAATATTCAGCTTACATCTGCTTTAACACAGCAACTGCCTTTTGCAGTAATTACCCACAAGATGACAACCTCAAACTGTAAATTACATCAATCTATTATAATAATAAATAGATCATGTGATTACGCGACAATCGAAACAAGAATTAAAAGCCCCTGCTTTTTTTTTTAGAAAGTGTCTGTACTGTCGGAAAAACAACAACAAGCACATCGGTGTGAATGTGGTATGAGTGAATAATGGTTTCTGTAAAGTGCTTTTGGGTATCATGAAAAGCGTTATATAAATCCAAGCCATTATTATTATTATCATTATTCCATTGCAGGCTGTGCTTCTGTGGCACTGAATTTTGAAACATGTGGCTTTAATACCATTATACCTACATGGCTCCTCCCCAAAATATAATTGAACATATGTAAAAGTATCTGATATTTACTGTAAATTTAATATGTAAATTTCAAACATTAAATGTAATTGAAGGTTTAATGTATTTGAGTGGTTTCTGCCATGGAGAGTTTGGACGGAAATCAGGATGCACAAAATAAAATTCGATCTAATGAAGTCAGTCAGGCAAATAAACAAACTGCTGAACTACAGCTAATGAGATACATATCGGAGAGTATCTGTGAGAGTAAATAGTGGTAGATCTGTGACACATGTCAAGTAAATACAGTTGGCAAAATAAAAACAACAGATGAAGTTAAGAGGAGATATGAGGTGAAGAACAAAGGGAACATTGGTTTATAATAAAACCTCTGCAAAATGGGGAGCTGATGGAAGAGCCTCTAACCAGCGCTGAGCAGCAGGTGCAGGACACGGAGCTGTGTCCTCTAAAGCTCAAGGCTCAGGCGGGAGACGGGGGCCATTTTCCCCACACACTCACAGCTGTTCATTGCTCTGTCTTGTCTGATGACGACCATAAATGCCATGATGAATGAATTAAAGCAGAAATAAGCAGAATGTTTGTGTTAATATAAGTCTTAAATAGTTCTATCTTCCGACAGCAATCACTTATATAGAGTGTTTGGTCTGAAACACGGGTCTGTCAGTCACTCTGCTCTGCTGTAAGCCGAGGAGAAAACTTTCCTTGTATCCTACAACCTTTATCCAATGAGGAGAGAGAACGGCATAAAGGGGCGGTCCTCTCTGTGTGTGCAGCCAAGGGATGCGCGTGAATGTGGTGACGTAGGGACGAGGGCGGGGACTGCTAACTCCATCCGCTGACAGGAAGTTAGCCAAGACCTCCGGATCGCTAACTTCTGCTTTAATGAATAAAAAAATGAATGCTTTGTCATTGTACAAACAGTGCAATAAAATTAAAATGTGCTACAACTGAAACTGTGCAAAAAGAGCAGCTATGATATATATATATATATACTATATATATATATATATATATATATATATATATTGTACATACACATACATATCAATGTCAATATGGTATAGTTGAAAACGAATAAATATTCATATAGAGTTTAAACTAGCCTCGTAAACCAGCCTCTTGCGGAAATGCATTTC
>NC_140930.1:23244433-23332888 GCF_045865225.1 Trachurus japonicus
ATTTCATTCCGAGGGAGAGTCTGGCCTCATTCCCCCTGTAAGCGTTTGGCCTGAAACCCTCAGAAGGCCGAGCCAATCAGCGTCGCCGCTGTGATTGACACAGCACGTTGGCCAATCAGGGACCGATTGGTGCAACGCCCCGTCACTACACCAACTTGCTGATAGGCTGAATGGGGTTGTCTGTCAATGCTACTACTCCCGCCCACCCCAAACGCTTCTGCGAGAGGCTGGTTTACGAGGCTAGTTTCAACAACAGCTTGAGGGGAAATAGCCTATAGGTGTTGCGTCCTGTCAGTCCTAGTGGCCCAGGGGAAGAAACTGTTTTCTGTGCTGTTTGTTCTGCTTCCCATGCTGCTGTTTCGCCAGCCAGAGGGCAGGAGGATGAACAGTTTCCATTAGTGTGATTGTCCTTTATTATATTTCTGGCTCTGTTCATAAATCTTGAGTTTGAAATGTCCTCTAGAGAAGACAGAGGACAGCATGATTTTATCTGCTGTCTTTAAGATCCTCTGGAGGGCCTTCTGGTCTGCAGCTGAGCAGCCAGCGCGCTGCGCCACACTGTGATACAGTCTGCCAGGCCAGCACAGTCTCCATGGTGCAGTGGTAGAATGTTACCAGCAGTCTCTCCTTTAGTTTGCTTTTCCAGAGAAGTCTGAGAAAGTGGAGTCTCTGCTGGGACTTTTTAACTACCGCCGTCATGATTAATTGATGAGAAGGATTGAATCCCAGCAGCCGAGCAGGTGGAGGCTGGAAAGGGAGGAGAAGAGTGCAATCGAAGAGAGATGCACAAAAAATTGTTTTCATTTAGTTTGTTCCAGGAATGTGGAGAACTTTTGTGCCCGATCATTCTGCGTTACAAGGACTTGGGACAACAGACCCGGCAGAAACAGCCAGTAGCTGACACTGGGATGACTTAGATATGAGGGAATGTCTAAGTCACCTAGCTCTAGCCAAAAATGTTAAAGGGATAGTTCACCCAAAATTGAAATTGCACTCATTATCTACTCACCTTCATGTGGACTAAGGGCTGGGAGAAGTTTCAGAGTCCTCCGAGGCTTCTCTGAGTTACAGGGGGTCTCGGCGTAGCAGTGCATGTCCATATGACGGTTGCAAATGGAACTGTCTTCGTAACAAAAAGACACACCAAAAAACATCCAAATACCTCCATGCTGCTCGTATGTAATGTCCGTCTTGTATTGAAGCCCCGAAATGCGAAATTGTCCCGAAAAAAATTAAATAAGTCTATTTTTCAAGCTTGTTTGTAGCGGAAGCTTCTCGAAGCTCGAGCAGCATGGAGGTATTTGGATGTTTTTTGGTGTGTCTTTTTGTTACGAAGACAGTTGGTATCCATTTGCAACTGTTATATGGACATGCACTGCTACGCCGAGACCCCCTGTAACTCAGAGAAGCCACGGAGGACTCTGAAACTTCTCCCAGCCCTTAGTCGGCATGAGGGTGAGTAGATAATGAGTGAAATTTCAATTTTGGGTGAACTATCCCTTTAACGAGTGAGAAGAGCTTGTTCTACTCCCTGCAGGCCATATATGTTGTAGTATAAGTGGTTGACACTGACACAGTGGTTGTCTGGTCTTTTCCTACATCGCAAAGCCTGAATCCAAATTACTGTGAGACAGAGTCCTAGTTAAACAAGACTTGCAGGATGAATCTGTTCTCATGTATGTCTGTCTCTGCTTTTCCCCACAGCACTCTGTTGAAGCTGTGAATGCTGGAGTGAATCCCATTGGTGACACTTCGTATAACTCCAGCCACTGGGATCTGGGCAGTGCCTTCTTCTTTGCTGGAACAGTCATCACAACCATAGGTACCATGGTTAATGTCTGTACGCAGTGTGTTTGGTAAAATTATAGAAATGTCTCAACAGTCATTCCTGCTACCACACTGTCTTGAATCCATGTATGTCCATAGACACATCAGAGACTATTGAGGGTGTATTTTTAAGGCTTCTCCTGTCAGGCTGTCCCAATGTCTACACCATACATCTCATTCAATTGACTGTACAGCAGATGAAGTAGTCAGAATAAGTAGTCATTTCACAGTCAACACAGCTGAATCTTGAATTGATGTGTTGGTGGTGTTTAGTATTTAGTAGGCTATTTATTTATTTGCACCATAATAAAAGACAATTACAAAAAACAGAAATGAAACAAGAATAGTAAGTGCGGGAGAGGTTAAAAAACCCTATATGGGCTTATAAAAAGCACCTCCCCAAGAAATATACATACATTCAGAAGATAAATCAACAACAACAATAGGAGAAAGCAACAACAAATAACAACAAAAAAGAAAGCAATACAAGTGCCATTTTATAGCACACACTCAAAGAAGTCAGAAATAAAAACATGGGTGTGTATAAATATAAAATAATTCTATTTAACTGAGTGAGTGTATGAGCATGTAAAGAGATAATGATCCAATGACAAATATACTGGAAAAGAAACTATTAGGAACCTTGATTTAACAGGTAAGCTTTCAGTCTTAACTTAAAAGTATTGAGGGATGAAGATAATTTAACTACATGAAGATGGGAATTCCAAAATATGGAGCCTCTGTAAGCAAAAGAAAACTGAGTATGTGTAGTGCGGCAAAAAGTGCAGTTGTTAGACTCACCATGGTTTGTCTCCTTTTTTCTCCTTTTCTCTTCCAGGTTATGGCAACATTGCCCCAAGCACCGAGGGAGGAAAGATTTTCTGTATCCTTTATGCAATATTTGGTATCCCACTATTTGGATTCCTACTGGCAGGTGTCGGAGACCAGCTAGGAACCATATTTGTCAAAAGCATTGCCAAAGTGGAGAAGATGTTCCGGGTGAGTCACCCTGTAAACATCCTGCTGTTTGGGACTGAGTGTTGTGGAAATGATACAGTGATGATACTGACATTTTAATGTGACCCCTTGGTTTAAAGTGAGGTCAGAAAAGAGGACACAGAGTGAGACACACTGTGTTCAGATGAGGGCTACAGATATTATATATTATATTGTCCAGTTTGAGCGCTGGACCCACTTCATGGAACATCTTGCTTCCTGTTCCTGGGTTTATTCAGGGCTCAGTTATTTAAAGCTGGAGCAGGTAATATTTGATTTCTCTAAAGTCTATTAGCAGAAAACAATAAAAGGAGAACAATGGAATATTTGTTGAATGTCTGCCAGGATTTGCAACTCTTTCTTTCCAGAAACTTAATAAAACAACTTGGAGGGAGTTATTAGGATTGGAACAGATGAGGAGCAACAACCCAGATCTAATTGACTTTTGTGGGTCATTCATCGCTGTCTGTTCAGATAGACCCCGAATTTTGTCTCATTCTGTCTCAGTGCTAGTGCTATCTCAGCATGTTCATTGGCAAACAACTGTTTCTGCATCACAGGTTTGTTCCAGGGATCTGAACTAGTTGACCCTTAGGTTTTTTATAGTTTGGCAAAAGGCCGGTATGGTTCTTTAAATGGGTAGTGCTGTAACCAAACAGTTAGCTGCAGCCCATTTTTGTGTCTATTATATTCAAAAAGACGGTGTCTCCCACTGATGGAGGACGCTTGTTGTCGTGCTCAGTTCAACTGAACACCGTCTGTCCAGCCTCCTCTCGGTTGGTTTGACAGACCTGTTGAAGTCCTCCCACTTCTCCATCTCCCTTTTGGCAAATGAGATGTTGTGTGGTGTACACTGTGCAAGTTAGTCATTATTTTTTGTTAAAAAATGATAATTATATGGGGGTTTTTTTGTACAACAAAGGAACTTTTTTAGTCATGCCATTTTAAAGGGATAGTTCAACATTTTTGGCAAATTGGCCCATTGCCATAATCTCTAGTCATAGCAGTAGGTTCATTACCTTTATTTGTTGGTGCAAGTTATTTTTAGAACAGCGGAGCAGAGCCGTGAGCTGCTCAGAGCTACGCTACAGAGGCTAATGGAATTTCTTGGTTTCCCTCATCAAACTCATCAAATACACAATCCTACAACTCCAAAACGCTCTCGTGGACAAGTTGTGAGCTGCACATTCACCACGCTATGAGATAATAACACAACGTTATGAGACAGAGTTGTTTTAGAGGTAAATTCATGCAAAACCGCTAATGCGCGTTGCGTTCAGGGACAGTTTTTCAGCAAGCAGACTCTGTATTTACCTCGAAAACGGCTCTGTCTCATAACGTTCCGTTATTATCTCATGGTATCATGGTGGACTTAGATCTGTTTGACTCAAATGAGGAATAACCAGCGGAAAACTAGCGGTGTTCTAGAGCACAGCTAATGGGGATCCTAACAAATAAACAAATAAATAGATAAACCAAGTAAATGTTTTTCCTCCACATCCTGTATCTCAACGGCTACATCCAATTTAAATCCTAAAACAGATACAGATCATTTTTGGGTTAAAGAGATATAGATAGTGGTAACTCTGTGCACGCCTACTGCTGACAATGACTTACCGTACACTGCTTTATTCGATGTGCATGTGACCTTATCTCACAGAATAAACATAACCAGATCAGTCAGACCAAAATCCGTGTGGCATCCACCCTCCTCTTCATCCTGGCGGGCTGCATCCTGTTTGTCACCATCCCAGCTGTGATCTTCAAACACATCGAGGGCTGGACGGCACTGGAGTCAACATATTTTGTGGTCATCACTCTGACAACAGTTGGAATAGGAGACTACGTGGCAGGTGAGAACATTCAAAAAGACAACACTGATTAACTGAGCTGTATGGTTTTCATACAAATTATCATTCATAAATACAATCATGATTGCAGTTTATGATTTAGGTTTGGTATAGTGGAAAAAATAAGTATTCAACACACATTTTTTTAATTCAACATATTTCCATATTCATGTTAAATTTAGAACAGACGTTGGTACTAACTCAGTAGTAAAACTCTCCAACTAAAGAAGTTGACTTTAATCCAAGAATTCTGATTTGAATCTATTGTGGTCTGCTGTGATTATTGCTTTGTTACAGGAAAATCCACGCTCAGTGTCTTTGCCTGTAAAGATGATAACTGAAGCTCACCTACAGTAGTTGTTTGAGCTTCATTCCCTGAGGAGTTCAGGTGGAGCTCCCGTCGGCAGCAGCAAAGTCATGTATTTGTCTGTATTCATTAATGTCCTGTTCTCTCATCAGGGGGGGACAGAAGGATTGAGTACCGCAAGTGGTATAGACCATTAGTGTGGTTCTGGATCCTGGGTGGTCTGGCCTATTTTGCTGCTGTGCTGAACATGATTGGTGATTGGCTGAGGGTGCTGTCCAAAAAGACAAAAGAAGAGGTATGTTCTCAAAAGGATGATGATGATGATGATGATGATGATGATGATGATGACCTCTACCTTGGCTTCCTGAGATCATATCCTATGACAGTGCTTATTAATACCAGATGTACCTATCAGACAGGGTGTCCAGATACCCATTTTGTGATACTCCACATGAAGACTAAGAGCATCACTGTGTGGGTGGTGAAACATATGATCTCTTAACCAAAAGGATCAGAAATGTGCATTCTGGTGGATGTGTGATTAAAACTTTTCATAATTTTCATTGATTAATTTTCTGTGTAAAAGTTAACTTTCTTTTTAGTTTGATTTATTCAAATCATTTTTTGGTCTGAGAAGATAAAATGATTGGATAATTATGTGGGAAAACTGTAATTATTTTGTGTGTGTGTGTGTATGTGTGCTTTTCTCTCCTGTCAATCATCTCCTTATTCTAGGAACCCTTGATTAGATGTGGCAGACATAATTGGATGAAATGAAGTGTTGATGAATATGTAGGCCTATTGGTTGAGACGTCTGATAAAATGTCAGTTGCTGAGCACCGAACACACACGTTGATGACTAACATACTGATTTGTACTAAATGTTTTTTTTTCCTGAGGTTGGAGAGATCAAGGCTCACGCAGCAGAGTGGAAAGCGAATGTGCGAGCAGAGTTCCGGGAGACGCGTCGGCGTATGAGCGTGGAGGTCCATGACAAGCTGCAGCGAGCCGCCACCATCCGGAGCATGGAGAGACGGCAGCTGGGTCTGGACCAGCGTGCCGTCTCGCTGGACATGCTGTCCCCGGAGCGCCGTGCCATGTTCAACAGCCTGGACACCAACAGCTACAAGACCTCCTCCCAGGAGAGCATCGACACCAAGCTCAACAACCTCCGACTGAGGGGGGCTGAGAATTGCGAGCGCGAGCGCCGCTCCGACCACCAGACCACGTCGGAGGACAACATTTTCAACCGCCTCGGCTCCGTCACCAAGATGGCCAAGCGCAACCGGAATCGGGACCTGAAGAAGAACATCCCGGACGAGAGCCGTCGTCCTCACAGCGAGGCCTACGGCTACAGCACGGCCGCCTTCGACTGCGGCATGCACTCTGCAGATGAAGGGAAAAGGGAGAATGACAATGAGGACAAGGAGTGCAACACTAGCTTGTCTGATTTCCCGCTCTTTGTGGAAGTCTGCAAGCCACTGAATGGGTTTATTCCAGAGCAGACCACAGAGAATGAGAGTGAGAAAACACATGAAGCAGAAGAGCTGCAGACTCAGATGGACCCATAGACAGCGTGCACTCCTGCAAAGAGGGTTTTAATATCACCATCCGTGCCTTAGGTCTCTCTTAATTCCATGTGTGCTTATGCAAGAGCCCTTTGTGCTATATCTTGTAATGTTCACAGTATTCATTGTGCCCTATGAATCTGATGGACACGCACTGTGTTCTAGAAATGAAACACCTGGTTTCTATAAGTGTGCTCTGCCAATTGATGGTCATATGTAAAAAGGATAATATCTTCCTCTTCTGCAGCTTTGGCCATTATTTCTCTCAGTCATGCTAAAACTATACTCATCTTAAAGGGATAGTAGCATTTTTTAAAGTGGGGTTGTATGATCTACAAATAGCCCCTAAGTACTTTAATTGCAGTAGAAGACTCTCTGCACTCCTCCCATTAGCAACGCCAGCCCAAAGCCCTCACATATCCCTCCACCCAGGGTTAGCGCCCGCCGATCAGCAGTTGGTTAGGTCCAAATAAAAACTGTGTTTTTCCTGCACTTTGAGGGGCTGGAAAAAATTATATTATAGCGAACAATGGAACTGTGTTTTTTTTTTTCAGGTATAACCTATTTTAGGCCGCGAAAACAGGCCGTTTCTTTGGGTCTGTTCACAATGTTGTAAATCTCTGGGCAGGGCTATTACTTATGGGCTATTTGTAGATCATACAACCCCACTTTAAAAAAAATGCTACTATCCCTTTAAGTAACTGTTAACATTACCAACCAGCAACAACGAACACACCTACGACAGTCTTGCACATAGTGTTTCTGGCTGCTGTGACAACAGTCACTAGAGTTGTTGAATGTGTGAATTGTTATTAAAGCATAGCATTGTAAGTTGTAGATCTTGTTTAAACCAAAGAGGAGTGGAGGAGGCCAACAGCTCCAATTACAGGAACACTAACAAGCGCAGTGGCAGCAGTGGTCCTGATATTGACCCCACAGAGGTTAAAGGCAAACTCAGAGGAACAAGAGAGAATTTAAAATGTGTCTGTGTTAACCGACATCACCTGGGAAAATGTGCACACTGACACACAGTTTGATTTTGGTGCTCAAAACGTATTGCTTTGTGTCCGGTTTGCATTTTGTGTCTTACTCTACGTTCATCATGTGCTGCTGGTGCTGTGCTGCCTCTATGGACATGCACACTACTTGTTATTAAGATGATAGTGAAAACCCAGAGATATATTGTTGGGATAGTTCTGTCAGGTTTAACTTAACGTAACGCTGAAGCGATTGGTCCCTTCCTGATCTCATTAGGTTATTTATTTAAGAATACCTCCCCTCTAATGCCTGGTGCCTTGTCAGACTTTGTGATGTCGGTGTGGTTGCAAATTTCAGCAGTTCACTTGATGAGCAGTACATTATCATTACTGATAGAAATGATGGCCTAAACTATGTTACTTTAAAATTGTTTACAACTGTATGAATCCCTGACCATTGAAAGAAGGGCCAGGTGAAGACACATACACAGCAGTGTGAGGTTATTTGAGGTTAAATAAAACAATGCTGATTAGACATGTGACGTGTCAACATAAAGAAATGAAAAAAAAAAAGAGATGTCACTGGTGGTCGCATGTAATGGATCCCCAATCTGATCATATAAGGTCTGACAGTGCACATGGACCTCCTACTTGGTGCTGTGATGCCATTTGTGGCTCAGTTCAGAACGCACAGGAAGTAACACACAGACAGGTCACCCAACAAGCTGCAATGATTAAACATTTACACAAGAGAAGCTTGAGTTAAATGTTACACCACCATTTGCTGTCGTGCTGTTTGTCATGTCACTGTTAAAAATGACTTCTTAAAATGTGAATGAAAATGAGTTAAGAACATGCCACATGTTGTCTGTGCATGGTCCCCAAGCTCCGCTGTTGTCTTAGTACAATGTCCAAAAATGCTACCTAGGTTGTGACCTCTTTGACACTTTCTCAGGGCCTGTTGTTGTTGTTGACAAACATGTTGCTTCACACATGTTGTTGTTGTAGTTGTTGTTGTTGAGTTGCTTCACGCTTTGACAGGACCAGGGGACAATGATGATGTACTTATGCTCCATGAAAATGAATGACAACAGAAAGGAAGATAAGCCATAATGCAAAAGGAAGGACTGTATGTATTGTATACACACTGCGTGGAACACTTTCAAAGAGATTCTCGGAGATTATAAAGTGTCACAGTGATCAGAGTGCACTGACTACTTTTCATTGTGACTCAAATATCAAAGACTGTCACTCACATGAAAAGTAAAGGAGATTCCTGCAGGGACGGCCTGGTGTATGGATTTGGGTTTACCCCCCCATCTACGACTTTGATGGAGCTTAGTTGTGACAAGGGAGCAGCAACCACCACAGCTGACATACTTGATATGCTGGGACATTTGTCAATGACGCAAACATGCCCCAAATCAATACTTCTCTAGAAGCCTTAATACCTCGTCTCACCCTGATGATCACAGAAGGAACATTCACACATTGTGTGAAAGAAACTGTATTCTTGCAGAGTCACTGAATGGAATTCTATGCAGTCAGAGGTTTTTCACAGCCAGCATCTAGGGCCTGCAATGGCACTGCATCTGAAGGCACTTCGGCCATGGTGGTGGCTGCTGAACAAGAGTCTACGTCCAGTACATTTTCATGCTCACCATGTACCGTTGAGGGACATGACATGTAACCTTTGCACTAACTGTCCTACAGTGACAGTGTGATGCTCACATCCTCTTTTTCACATACACTACCCACCTCATTTTAATGTGCTCACTATCTATGTCTGCCCACTGTCTGATCTTACTGTTCACATCACTAAGTGAAGCTTAAGGCTCATGTGAATGCAGCAAAATTAAGGACTACACGTGTTTTAAAAATGTTTCAAATAAATACTAAAAGAAAACCAAGACATGAAACAAAAAAGGCATGCTACACTGAAAAACTATATTATGATATATATGGTGTTGATTGTATACCACAATGTGCTTCACATGCTGATGCTTAACATGGCATTTTGTTTTTTAACTGCCTGTGTTATGACACAAGCAGCTCATGCTCTGTACTTGGACAGTATATCTCATGCAACCATTACATTAAATGTAGTGATTGCCTTTTGGAAATAAAGCTCACTGAGTGGAAGTGTTATTTCTGAATGTGCAGTTGTGTGTAGAGGGTTCCACACATGGTTTTCAGTTTCTGTCTTTCATCAGGACGGAAAGGAGGAGGGATCCATTTCATGATCACAGCCCTGGACCTTTCTCTTGACACGATCTCCTGGTTTGATCAGTCTTCTTAACCAGCTTGTCCAGTGACCAGTCTCCTAGTATTTAGGTCAGACATGCTACACTATTAAACAGTAGGCTACACTGGCCAGTACTAAAACAACACGTGACACACTGCTGATGTTCCATGGTTCTCAACGGGCTGGGCCGGCCTGACCAGACACGTTGGTTAGGGCAGAACATTTAGAGCACTCCAGTGGGCTTCCTTTTTTTATTTGACTGGATTCAGGCCGACAATACAATTGACTCGGATAGGGTCGGTTCCAGGCATCAACCGCGGTTCATGGTTTTAATTTTCAGGCCCATAGAGTGTGCCAGGGCTGACATCAAAAGTTTAGCATAGAAAATAAAGTGAATGGGAATTTTGCATTGCGTTTTGGATGATTAGGCCTACTTACAAGTTTAGTTCAGTGAGATAATATTCACATATGAGTAAAAAGCTAACGTTAGGCTTTAACGGACTGCCACATGAGTCACCACCATCAAGCTTTCCACTGATTTCAGCTGCTTTATTTTAAAAACATTGTCTAATGGGGAAATGGGACTGTTTTTACCCATAAATAACATCCATAAGAACACTCTGGCCTGTTCAGGGGTGATGACGTTTCAAGGGATAGTTCAACATTTTGGCAAATTGGCCCATTGCCATAATCCCTTTAGTCATAGCAGTAGGTTCGTTACCTTTAATTGTCAGTGTAAGCTATTTTTAGAACGAACAAGACGAGCCGCGAGCTGCTTAGAGCTACGCTATGGAGGCTCATGGGATTTCTTGGTTTCCCTCAACAAATACACAATCCAAAAACTCCAAAACGCTCTCGTGGACAAGTTGTGACCTGCACATTCACCACGCTATAATAATTTAAAGCAGAAGTAATGTTTGTGATAACCTCCTGAGACCCTGCGTCCTCATACGAGGACATTACATTTTTGCCTCTTAGCACCATGATACTCCATTTTTAAAAACTTTGACCTATTAGCCACATTTAGGGACACTGCCTGCACCAACTTGTGGTGATATCACAAATTACACCAATTTCTTTGGGGGGAAAAAATGGCGGGAATTTCAGCCGGAGCCTTCTATGGCAGTTCCCTGAAGATAAAAGACCAAGGTAAGAATTAAATCCAAATTTTATGAATGAAACCAGTGTATTTATGTACAACAATGTCTCTGTCTTCATATGGCATTAAAATTTGACACATTAGTAATAGTAGCAGACTAGGACATCAATAAATGTCACGTCCTCGTTTGAGGACATTGGGACTATGTTATGTTATTAAAGTACCATGTTGTTTTCAAAGAAATTGGTGTAATTTGTGATATCACCACAAGATGGCGAAGGCAGTGTCCCTAAATGTGGCTAATAGGTCAAAGTTTTTAAAAATGGAGTATCATGGTGCTAAGAGGCAAAAATAATGTCCTCGTATGAGGACGCAGGTTCTCAGGAGGATTCACATTTCTTAAAAACTACTCGTTATTACTTGACTGTTCCACTTCAGACTGATAGTACTTGACCTCAGGATGACACTCAGAAAAAATCAGGCCAATCTGATGTGGCATTTTAGAATAAAACCCCTTGAACTTCCATGTCACTGTATTCTATGTACAGTAGGATTCATTGTTTTTCGACCCAATGTCCTCATATGAGGACACTGATTTTTGAGAGAACCACTGATTGTAGAAAGCTGAAATTTTGAATTTACACAAATTGGGCCCTTCTGGTCCCAAACAGCAAATACAGTTTTTTTATGTTTTGTTCACAACTTTGGACCAGTTGGCAGGGCCGCCCCTGGCCAAATTGGGGCACTAAGCAGAATTTTATTTTGCGGCCCTGCCCCGGCCAACCTCACCCAATTCCAAATACTGTAGTTACAAAATTACTGTATCATGATATGTCATTTAATTTGACAACATTTATTTGTACAAACAAATCAAATCAAAAATATTCAAACTACAATCAATAAATCTGAGTAAAAAAAATAGTCATCAATAAAATAATTTAAAAAATAAAATAAAATTTAAACAAAAGATGTTTAAAAAAAAAAAAAAAAAAAAAGGTAACTTAAAGGGATAGTTCACCCAAAATTCAAATTTCACTCATTTTATACTCACCCTCATGTCGACTAAGGGTTGGAAGAAGTTTCAGAGTCATCCGTGCCTTCTCGGAGTTACAGCAGGGCTCCGTGCATTACTGCATTGATATGACGGTGGCGAACGGGGCTCACTTTTCTTTGTCCAAAAAGACACACCAAAAAACATCCAAATACCTCCATACCGCTCATCTGTAATGTCCCTCTTGTATTGGAAGCCCAGACATGAGAAATTGTTCAGAAAAAAAATCTTCTATTTCTTCTTCTTTCTTCTTTTTCTTATTTTCTCTATTCTATATTTTAAGCTTGTTTGTAGCGGAAGCTCCCAGTGTCTCAGTTCACTGCTTTGCCTGTGTCAGTGCAAATAAGAAATGTGTAAACATTTTGGAGAAATTGAACCACTTTTCCCCCCAAAAGTGTTCCTACAATATTTCTACAATTCTTCTGGACTGAGTTGTTCAGCATTCAGTCATTTTTTAAAACCCCACCCCATCACCTGGCCTCACCTGGATAAACCAGGTTAGTTATTAACACAGAAGACAAAGTCCCAGCAACAACTTTATTGGACTTTGTCCGTCACAGAGCCGCAGACTGAGGAAGAGACGATCAGATTCAGCTTCAGACCAAACTAACAACTTCCTGTGAGTGAGTCCAGCTACAACACTGCTGCTTCAACCTGCTGACACTCCACACAAGGTGAGTTTGACTAAAACCTGGACTCAGAGTCACGGTAAACTTCAGTCAAGTCAGTAGAGGGGGGAGGGGAGCCATGACTGACTCTACTTCCTGTCTGCTGTGTTTTCAGCTTCACTCAAAGACTAAATGGCTTCCAGATCAGAGGAGGATCTCTGCTGTCCGGTTTGTACGGAGGTCTTCAGAGATCCTGTCGTTCTGTCTTGCAGCCACAGCTTCTGTAAAGACTGTCTGAAGAGCTGGTGGAAGGAGAAACAAGATCGACTGTGTCCAGTTTGTAAGAGAAGATCTTCAAAGAGTCATCCACCCATTAGTCTGGTGTTGAAGAACCTGTGTGAGAGCTTCTTACAGCAGAGAGAGCAGAGATCTTCAGAGTCTTTCTGCAGTCTGCACTCTGAGAAACTCAGACTCTTCTGTCTGGACCATCAGCAGCCAGTGTGTCTCGTCTGCAGAGATTCAGAAAAACACACCGACCACAGATTCAGACCCATCGATGAAGCTGCTTCACAACTCAAGAAGGAACTTGAGGAAACTCTGGAGCCTTTAAAGAAGAAGTTAAAGGGTTTTGAAGAAGTTCAAGTGAAGTTTGATCAAACAGCAGAACACATCAAGGTCCAGGCCCGACACACAGAGAGGCAGATTAAGGATCAGTTTAAGAAGCTTCACCAGTTTCTAGAAGAGGAAGAGGAGGCCAGGGTGGCTGCACTGAGGGAGGAAGAGGAGCAGAAGAGTCAGAGGATGAAGGAGAAGATGGAGGCTCTGAGCAGAGAGATAGCAGCTCTTTCACACACAGTCAGAGGACGAGCTGAGAGCTGAAGACGTCTCATTCCTGCTCAACTACAAGGCTGCAGTGGAAAGAGTCCAGCAGCGCCCCCTGCTGGAGGATCCACAGCTGGACTCAGAAGCTCTGATAGACCAGGCCAAACACCTGGGCAACCTGACCTTCAACATCGGGAACAAGATGAAGGACATGGTCTCCTACAGTCCTGTGGTTCTGGACCCAAACACTGCTCTTCTAAATCTCATCCTGTCTGAAGATCTGACCAGTGTGAGATATGGAAGAGATGAACAGCAGTTTCCTGACAATCCAGAGAGGATTGGTAGGTATTGCTGTGTCCTGGGCTGAAGGTTTTAACTCAGGGACTCACAGCTGGGATGTCCAGGTTGGAAACAGTACAGACATGGGGCTGGGTGTGATAACAGAGTCTGTGAAGAGGAAGGGAGACAGCATACTGTCTGGATCATGGATGATATGGTTCTTTGTTGAATACAAAGCAAAGTCACCATCAACTTCATGGACTGATCTCCCAGTGGAGAAGAAGCTCCAGAGGATCAGAGTGAATCTGGACTTGAACAGAGGAAAACTGTCGTTCTCTGATCCTGATACTAACACACACATACACACCTTCACACACACTTTCACTCAGAAGATGTTTCCATTGATTGGCAGTCGTGATAAATTCCTAGTGAAGCTGTTGCCAGTGAAGGTAGTTAGAGATAAAGAGGACGATCATATTTATCATGTTGTTTAACGTTTAAATTTCAATTAATCGTCAACTATTCTGTTAACTGAATAATTGGTTTGAGTAGTTTTTTAAGAAAAAAAGTCAAAACTTAAATGTGAATATTTCTGGTTTCTTTGTTCCTTTATGACAATAAACAGTCAGGACGTCATCTTGTGGTTTGAGAAACACTGATTTGATATTTTTAGGGCCACAGGGCAATCGCACCGAGCACTGGCCCCTACAGCTATGAAATAGCTGCAGAGGCATTCAGCTGCTTTCAGCATTCACACCATTCACACCATTTTCCATTCTTGGAAACTCTAGTTTATTTATTTATTTTTGACAATTTTTTACTTATACGCTAGGCCTATGTTTTAAATTGTTTTATTGGTTTTATATAGTGTTATTTTAATGCATTTTATTTTTATTGTTTTTATTCTGTTTTATGTATTCTTGTTTTTATGTAGGCTACATTTGTGTCTTATGCCGATTGTATATTTCATGTCTAATTTTGTACAGCACTTTGGTCCACTGGGTTTTTAAAGTGCTTTATTTGGTATGGTAGGCCTATACTGACCGACGACTGTCTGGCCTTGCGTCAGTCCCTCAGCGCTGTTTCTCCAGGCACCACCCTCATCCTGTTCCATTTGCTTCAGGCCATGTGGAGATGGCTGTGGAACTCCCACAATGGGGTCGCCAAAGACCATCCCAAGGTTGCTGGGCATGGACTCACTCAGAGTGGACTGAAAATTGGCTGCTTGTATTTTCTGTTTTTTTTTTGTTTGTTTGTTTGTTTGTTTGTTTGTTTCTTCAATGTCTTCAACAGCCATACCTTATCTGACCCCAAAATAAAAATAAATAATTTACATATACATGGAAATATATATATTTCCATGTATATGTAAATTATAATTATAATTATAATGTATACATTACGGAATTCAAATACATTGTGAATATTTTGTAGTGTTTTGAATTCACACTTCACATTTAATAAAATGTCCTTTAGTTGAGGGGGGAAAAACATTCAGAGTTCTTCATTTGTGGAATGATCAAAAGTTTACTTTATTTACTTTATCACTATAATGATTTAAAAATCAGGTGCAAAAATATAAATAAATATGCTAAATAAATGTGTACTACAGTGTGGTTTATGTGACCAGTTTGAATTTAATTTCAATTACAATTTGTTCCTGACATCCACCCTGAATCCACGGGATCAGAATAATACTGATTTTCTGGATCAAAGTTATCTTGATCCCACTAAAACATTTTAAACAATGCAAAAACCAAGGTTAGATTACATGATCTAATGTGATTTCAGAATCTGTTTTTAGTTTTAAACTACCCATTTATTTTCAAGATTTCATCCAAAATCGGTCGGATTACTTTTACAGTTTTTCTCGATTGTTTACACACAATTTTTGGTACTTGAGACACAATGGCCTCAACATCTAACTCATGCACCAACTCCCTTGACCAAATCTGCTAAACTACAAGCACAATTCCTGCTTTACACTCAATTTGCAGTTCTATAACACACTTTTTTCAAAACACTACACACAATTCTCTGCATTTGGCACAATTTTCATGAAGAAAATCTCCTGTTTTCACGAGTAACACACTGTTATTCAAAATTCTAAAGTTAGTTTCCCTACTATACACACTGACTCGTCACATGGGTAAACACCTGTCACACAGTTTTACAATTAGCGAGCTTTAGCAAAAAAGGGCAGCATAACAGGCAGTGATGGACTGACACCAAAAAGAGAGAAACCAAACAGAGAGAGAGGCCACACAACATACACACACACACACAGTATAGCAGTGATCATAATGATGATGACAAAAGAAAATGCATTGATCACCAAAATTGCATATTGATAGAGGGATTTGAACCTAGACTAGAACAAAGTCTTTGACTACAAAGAGTGCTGCTCTACTAGGTGAGCTACATGTTACAGTAGTTTCATCTTGTCAAAATTATGTGTTCAGTCTTTCAAAATTGTTCAGCCGTAAACCAGCTGACCCCGAGCAACTCTTTTTTTTTCTTTTGTGGTCAGATCAGCATGGCTGCATCGTCACACGACCACCTCGGTCGCGTCTTTACGCATTTCATTTGTTAAGGTGTATTTGAGTGTTCTGAGAATCAAAACAATATTCTAAAATTTTACAACACATTTATGTACTGTCTATAGTTACAGTAAAAAAAAAAAACCTAAGTCATTATGAGGAATGGAGTAGAAGTGTTTTCCATTCATCATAGTGTTTTACACTGAGCACATCAGTGTTCAACTGGTTGTTATAAATGTCTAGTCATATGATGGTTTGTGTGTGTCATTTGAGACTAAAATAGCATTTTGAGAATAAATAACATTGTTTTGAATGTAAAGTTTCATTTTGCAGGAGAAGTTAGGGGTTTCGCCCATTGTGTGTGTGTTTTTGGATTTGTGTGTAGAGTTCTGAGAGTATGAGGCATGCTTTCAGAAAATGTGTGTAAACAATCGAGAAAAACTGTAAACAACTGGGCCCAGGTGGGGTCTCATTTTGGTCCGCTAGGTGGCGGTAACGTGTTTGAAAGCTGACTGTCAACATGGATGTATTAAGCAGAAGAAAGGGGCCGTCTCGAGCCGCCGTCTCCAGCAGGGGGCAGCAGACCGAGAGTCAGCCGCTGAACAACAGAGTGGTGTGTCACAGAGAGAAGTGGGAGGAGGAAGACCAAAACAACCTCCATCTTCTGGGAAACCACAGCTTCAGACTTCACATCAGACCGAACGACAGACCTCGGCTATCATGGGAGCCGTCCTGGGACTGTGCTCTATGGCGAGCTGGGTGAGTACCGTTACAGCGCCTCGGCCGCTTCTGTCGTGTCTGTGTCCGCTCAGAGCTCCGCTCTCTCAGCCCGCAGTGACTGCGCAGTAACACGAGCAGGCCGTAAACACGACGTCATGTCGGGCAGCCTGGGCTCACAGCTCGGCTGCTGCCGAACAAAGGCCGTCGACGGCTATGTCAGTGGAGCTGAGACCACAGACCGGTCCAGAGGAGGATGCTCTGTCCGCCGGGTCTGGAAGAACCGGTCCGGTCCGGTCCAGTCTGTGTGGCTGACGCAGAGCCGTTGAGTGTGTGTGTGTGTGTGTGTGTGTGTGTGTGTGTGTGTGTGTGTGTGTGTGTGTGTGTGTGTGTGTGTGTGTGTGTGTGTGTGTGTGTGTGTGTGTGTGTGTGTGTGTGGTGAGAACATGGTGCTGTCGATCACGTCGTCAACAACAACAACATCATCAGGAACACGAAAGCCGGGCCACGAGCTCACTGTTGCAACATCTCGGCCTTTGAACCGCGTCAGGTTTCGGTGTGGTCAGCAGCCCCGCCTGGCCCTGTGTCCGTCTATCACTGCTGCTTATCTGCTGAGCACGTCTAGAACAGTAGCTACTCTACTCTCTCTTAGCACGTCTATAACACTACTCGTCTATAACAGTACTCTACTCTCTCTTAACACGTCTATAACAGTAGCTACACGTCTATAACAGTAGCTACTCTCTCTTAACACGTCTATAACAGTAGCTACACGTCTATAACAGTACTCTACTCTCTCTTAGCACGTCTAGTAGCTACACGTCTATAACAGTAGCTACTCTCTCTTAGCACGTCTATAACAGTAGCTATACGTCTATAACAGTAGCTACTCTCTCTTAACACGTCTATAACAGTAGCTATACGTCTATAACAGTACTCGACTCTCTCTTAACAGTCGGGGGATTAGAAAAGCAGATGATGGAGATGTTGCGCAACCGTGCGGATCTCCTGGATCACAAACACCGAGACCAACATTCACAATGTTTGCCTTGTGAGACACCAGTGATGAGAATAACGGCGTTACTTTTTTCAGTAACAAGTAATCAAAAAAAGTTACTGTTTCCCCGTTATGACGCCATTACTGTAAATGAAAGTAAAAGTTGAGTCAAGAAGTCCCGTCACAAAATAACACACTAGTCAAAGTGTATATCATATAGGCTACACATTTTTTTCAGTCCATCAACTAGTCGGAAATGGGATGTTTAGGTCGCGGAGCCTGCCTGTGCGGAGGAATACTGAGTGATTTGGTTGGTTTCAGATGGTTAGGGTTATGGTTTGGAGGTTAGGGGGGCCAGTCCAAGTAATTTGACATATTTGAGCATTTTATAAAGAAAAGTAATGCAATAATAACTTTTATTGGTAATTAGTTACTTTTATAATGTAGCAATTCAGTTACTTTTCAGGGAAAGTAACTAGTAACCATAACCATTTAGCTCACTTGGTGTTGAGGCTGTGGTCCTCACTGCATGTGGCCCAGGTTCGAATCCCACATCTGGCAGCCCTTTCTTGCATGTCATTCCCCCTCTCTGCCTCCCCATTTCCTGTCTCTCTCTGTGCTATCGATTAAAGGCAATACAAAGACCAAAAATATACTTAAAAAAAAAAAGTAACACGCCCAACACTGTGAAACACAGGGGTTGGGGTGGGGGTGTTGTTATTTGTGGTCTCCACCTCAGCTTCAGAAATAAAGCTCCTCCATGTATGTTTAGGTGCCGTGCCTGTGCGGCAGCGCCCCCTGCCTGCTGTGTCGATGCTGCCCCAGTGGGAACAACTCCACGGTGACTCGGCTCATCTACGCCTTCTTCCTGCTGCTGGGAGTCGGCATCGCCTGCATCATGTTGATGCCCGGCATGGAGACCCAGCTGAAGAAGGTATGTCGCTCCTGTTGGCCCAGTCTGAACAGAGCCAAATCGGATTTGGACACTTGCTAAAAACAGTGTGGACAGTCGGCCCTAAAAATCAGATTTGAGAAGGAATCAGGTTTGAATCAGATTGGCCTGCAGTCTGAACGAGGCCTAAGTGTTTACAGTCCCTCTAAGTGCTGGGTGTAGAGCAGCTCACTGTGCTGCAGCCTCTCACCTCCTGCTCTGTGCTGCTGCAGATTCCAGGTTTCTGTGAAGGAGGGATGGGTTCATCCATACCCGGCGTGGAGGGCCATGTGAACTGTGACGTGCTGGTCGGCTACAAGGCCGTGTACCGCGTCTGCTTTGGGATGGCCATGTTCTTCCTGCTCTTCTCTCTGCTGATGATCAAAGTGAAAAGCAGCCAGGACCCCCGAGCGGCGCTGCACAACGGGTGAGTCCTGTGTTGACCCACTCAGAGTGGATGGATGTTAAAGGTTGGGTTGGAGATCTTATTCTGGACCATTTTTTTTACTAATCTGCTAGAAATCCTCTTAACGCCTGATTGCAGCTGAGTAAATTAAAGGGACAACGAGGAGTTTCTCCAGCGGCAGAACAAAAAATTCCGCGACAATAAAAAAGTCTCATATTAATGTGGATGAATCTACGCTACCCACACTTGTTAATGGGTCCATTTTCGATAAATATATCGTTTTGTCTCTATCATTATTTTGTTATTATTAGTCGTGGCGGAAATGCTGGTCAAGCCGACCAGTGTTTCCTTACTTTAAGTTTCGTGGCGAGTCATGAGAATAACGCCGCCGAATCACCGTTTATGGTGGGAACTACGACGGTATGTGATCGTCTTTGAACCTCTGACTTTAATTCTTGATGAATGAAAACATGAGTCTGTCTTGCGCCGGTCAAAGAATTTCACGGTGCGCGGAGGCTCATAAATGTAGTGTGAAAACACTTTGCTTTTCCAAAATTCCTGGTGTCCCTTTAAGGCTTTTTGACAAAAATGAAAAACAAAGCCTCGAGAAAACACCATCCAATCACGTACAATGTCACGTTGTAGTCAACTGGATCGTGATGTGTCAATCAAGCTGCCGTCTCTTTCCCCCTCTGGTGAATGCGTGGCTTCAGAGAGCAGTCTGAGGAAAGGGGCGGGGGCTTTTGACTTGTGTGTTTTCGAAAATGCAGCCTGATAGAACTGTTTTTCCAGGATCTCCGACCCTTCCTTTAAAAGCATCAGTCCAAACCCAAAGAAATGTGTCACACACCAGTAGGGATGTCACGATTAGATTTTCTTGGTACGATTATCGTCAGAGAAATAATCACGGTATTACGATTGTGACGATTATTATGCAATAATAAATTTCTTTTAAACACTATGAATGTGTAAAATCAAATATAGCCAAAATATACTTACATAACTGATTGTTTACACAAAATATTTTAAATATGTATTAATATAGGACCAATTATTAATCCCCCATGGGAAATGTTTCAAATCTATACCAATTGTTTAAGTTTATTTTAATCTTTTAAAAAAAAGATTCCTACCAATTCAGTGTTACGTACATAGGTGTAAATTTACCAGTATCTGTGCATTTACCTTTACTGTGCCGACATGGTTCTGACATACCATCTTTTTTGGAAAGTAACGGTATTTAGGAATCTTTACAATTAATTAATTGTGGCGTCTAATACCACAATTAATTGTGAAAACAAGTAGGCTAATCGTGACATCCCTACACACCAGAGATGCTGTCTGGCCTTAATACATGACATGAGTGATTTATCATTAAGTAAATGACTTGTGATTGATTTTCTGATTTATTGAACGATAAATGAAGGTGTTCTAAACACTGATGATGTGTTGTGTGTCTCTTGTTCAGGTTTTGGTTCTTTAAGTTTGCTGCTGCTGCTGCCATCACCATCGGGTCGTTCTTTATCACAGAGGGTCCCTTCACCACCGGTAGCTATGCCTGTCCTCTGTTGTCATGTGAATGACATCCATGATCCCATTAGCTTCAGAGTCTAGAGTTTTGTGTGTCTGTGTAAATGAGAGCGATGAATGCCAGGGCTTACAGAGCATATGACATCATGGTAGATGAGGGAGGGGCTGGGAGCTAACAGAAGCAGCTAACAGGACAGAAAATGAGTGTAAGAGGAATTTGTCTTAAAGACTTTCTGGATGAGATGTTTGAAATGGGAAACATGAGAAAAATAATGAGTGTAACAGGATCAATACAACGACTGTCCTCTGTCACAGCTCGGTGCTTGAACTTCTTCACTGATTAAAATACATTTCTGTGGCTGAAATGTGAATTACAACAACAAGAACAAAGAACATGGTTTGGCTCTCAGTCAGATACACATAATCATCAGAAACACGATTAAAATCACAGATTATTCTGGTTTGAAAACTGATGGAAACATTTTGGACAAAAACACAACAATAATACCGGAAAAATTAGTTCTGAAACGCATTATGCCATTTATTTTTTGTATTTTTCTTTTAGCGGATGGGTGCTGCATTAAAGTAACCAATGAGATAAGAGAACAGAGGAACGCACTGTCGATCAGTGCTGCACAGAGAGAGGTTGTTACGTTGAGAGTTCTCCTCACCGGTTGCTCTGAGTCTGAGCAAAGTGTGGCCGTCGGTTATCAACTCGGCAGTGGAAGGTGTCGCAGCAGTTTTGAGAGAAAAACTAAGTTTAAAAAACGACGCAACGACTATTAAAGGGAAAGTTCACCCAAAATTGAAATTTCACTTATTATCTACTCACCCTCATGTGGACTAAGGGCTGGGAGAAGTTTCAGAGTCCTCCGTGGCTTCTCTGAGTTACAGGGGGTCTCGGCGTAGCAGTGCATGTCCATATAACGGTTGCAAATGGATACCAACTGTCTTCGTAACAAAAAGACACACCAAAAAACATCCAAATACCTCCATAGTGCTCGTATGTAATGTCCGTCTTGTATTGAAGCCCCGAAATGCGAAATTGTCCCGAAAAAAATTAAATAAGTCTATATTTCAAGCTTGTTGTTGAAATATCCTGGGAAGAGGAGCCTTGAGAAGCTTCCGCTACAAAACAAGCTTGAAATATAGACTTATTTAATCCATTTGCAACCGTTATATGGACATGCACTGCTACGCCGAGACCCCCTGTAACTCAGAGAAGCCACGGAGGACTCTTAAACTTGTCCCAGCCCTTAGTCCACATGAGGGTGAGTAGATAATGAGTGCAATTTTAATTTTGGGTGAACTATCCCTTTAAATTAGTCGTCGACATAATCGTCACTAGTCGACTCGTGGCAGCCCTACATCACACTGACATGTGTAGCCTAACACAACTGCAACAGTTTTGCCCTCTGATGGCGTTGTGATGCTGCACTGCTGGAGAATGTTGTCAGCACACATTACAGTTCTGATTATGTTGTAACTTGCATGAAGCTTCACTTGATAAACATAACACTTAATACTGTTAGTTAGTATGATCTGTTTTTTTCCTTTATTGTTGACTATTAACAAATAATTTCCTCATAGAGAAGGGAAATAGGCCACATGCCTTTATTTTTTGTGATGCACTGAAATTAAGTTATTACGAATTAAAGTATAATGTGAAATTAACAAGACAGGGATGGCCTTACAGTTACAGCAGTTCATGGTGCCATCAAATTGAAAGTGTTTGATGTAATTCAGTTCCAGTTAGGCTTGATAAAATGCCTCAAATTATAAATACAATCTGGACAGTTGTTTACTCTCAACGTTTCAATAGGTAGGTCAGGGATCTTGGGGTTAAAAAGGTCGGTGACCACTGATGTAGATGATAATGTGTGTGAATCACTTGGTCTGAAATGGACATTTTTGATGAGTGGACGTGACTCAGGTTGGGACAGACTCATTGAATTGAGTTGGAGGAGGCATCAACAAGCTCTTGAATGACTGAGAAGTGTTCTCCTTCACAGTGTGGTTCTACATCGGCATGGCCGGAGCCTTCTGCTTCATCCTCATCCAGCTGGTTCTGCTCATCGACTTCGCCCACTCCTGGAACGAGTCCTGGGTGGAGAAGATGGAGGAGGGCAACTCTCGCTGCTGGTATGCAGGTATGGAGACGGTGTCATTAGAAGACTGCACATGTGGACCAACAGTAACCTTCAAAGAGCGCTGTGTTATTCACAGCTTGTGGTGTGCAGAAGTGGACAAGTACTGGATGTTATTTTTTATTTTTTTTTAAGTATATTTTTTGGCTTTTCATGCCTTTATTCGATAGGACAGTTGAGAGAGAGACAGGAAATGGGAGGCAGAGATGGGGGGAATGACATGCAGGATAGGGCCGTCCGACGCGGGACTCGAACCGGGGCCGTCTGCAGCGAGGACTATAGCCTCAACACATGGGGCGGGTGCTCTACCAACTGAGCTAAACACCACCCCGTACTGGATGTTATTTACCCACCAAAATAATAGAAACACTGGGCAATGCAGGAGACCAGTCTTTTGTTGTAGTTTGATGATACATGAATCAAACAACAGCATCACACAAACACAAAATGGCACATTGCTAAGTATCACTTTTGTTGTAGCAATTTCTTTCTCTTTAAACACACTTGAGTCAAATAGTTGGATTAAGAAATACTGAAATCTGAATAAACAATAACTTCAAATTGACAAGAAAAGCAACAAGTCTAATTGAAGCTGTAATGACAGACAGGTACAGTATATACATGTGTACAGAATCAAGGCAGAACACCTTGGGGTGCAGTGTGTGTGATGTGTGTGTGATGTGCTGTGTGTTCACAGCTCTGCTGTCGGTCACCGCGGTGAGCTACCTGCTGTCTCTGGTGTCTCTGGTCATGTTCTACGTCTACTACACCCACTCTGACGGCTGCACTGAGAACAAGGTCTTCATCAGCATCAACATGCTCCTCTGCCTCGGAGCCTCCGTCCTGTCCGTCCTGCCTCAGATCCAGGTTCACACCGCTTCTTTCTTCTATCCACAATAGAGCATGAGGAAGATGTGACTGATGTAGTTGAGTCAATACACTTCTGTTGGGGGTGATTTGTCTTAAAGGGATAGTTCAACATTTTGGCAAATTAGCCCATTGCCATAATCCCTATAGTCATAGCAGTAGGTTCATTACCTTTAATTGTCGGTGCAAGCTGTTTTTAGAACGGTGGCGCGCAGCCGTGAGCTGCTCAGAGTTACTAAATACACAATCCAACAACTCCAAAATGCTTTCATGGACAAGTTGTGACCTGCACATTCACCACGCTATGAGATAATAACACAACGTTACCAGACAGAGTTGTTTTCGAGGTAAATACAGAGACTGCATGCTAAAAAACTGTCCCTGAAGGCAACGCGCATCAGCGGTTTTGAATGAATTTTTTTTTTTTTTTTTTCACGAGTTTCACGATGCACCCACGATGCACCCGCTTTATTCACACACACAACAAAAATCATAGTTGGCTTGATAGTCACAAGGTGTGTGAACTGGTCTCCTGAGGAAGCTAACTAAAGCTTGTGGTAGGAGCCATTTACATACATTAGACATACATTAGACACACATTGTAAACACATTTACATGCACATGACACTTACATACATTTAACATACTACATACAACACAACATACACTTAACATACAGTTTGTGATCCTGGGATGTACATTATATATATGAGTTTAGCAGTTGTTCCTTTAGATGACGTTTAAACAAGGAGATAGATCGTGATGTTTTGAGGCTGTCACTCAGTTCATTCCATATCTGCGGCCCCCGACACACCACACTCATGCTGGTTCCTACTAGTTCACGTTTTTTCCCTACAATGAGATGTTTATATCTGGTATTGTGGGTGTGTTGGGGGACGAAGACTGGCATGAGTTGTTTTAGTCTGAGGTTCAAACCTGAGATCACCTGATATATTGCACAAGCGTTATGGAAGTAATTGAATTCATTGAGTCGAAGGATGCCATACTGGGCAAACAGATGACGAGTAGGTGAATTTGCTTTTGTCCAGGAGATGGCACGGATTATCTTTTTTTGTAAAATTTCAAGTTTCTTTAGATGGCTGGGATAGGTGTTGCACCAGATAATATTACAATAGTTTAGATGTGGTTCGAATAGGGTTTTGTACAGGGTGAGGAGGGCAGAGCGCGGAAGCAGGTGTCTCAGTTTGAAGAACAGGCCTACGTATTTGGATAGTTTTTGGACAAGGTGATCTATATGGTTCTTAAAATTTAAACGGTCATCTATGAGGACCCCAAGGAACTTGGTTGAGTGGACTCTTTTTATCTCTTCACCATCTATTTTGATTTGAATGGCAGAATTTTCCATTTTTTTTAGTTTTTTGTTTGAATTGAATAACATATAATTAGTTTTCCCAATATTAAGGGAGAGTTTGTTTATTTTAAACCAATTATCCACACTCAAGAGCTCATTGTTAAGGAGGTCCTGGAGTTCATTTATATTGTTGTGTGATGTAAATAGGTTAGTATCGTCGGCAAAAATAATTTTCTGGAGAACTTTGGAGGAATTAACCAGATCATTTATGTAGACAATGAAGAGAACAGGCCCGAGAATAGAGCCCTGAGGGACCCCATGTTTGATGTATTTGTGTAATGATTTACTATTGTTTATGTTCACATATTGCTGTCTCTGAGAGAGGTAACTTGTAAACCATTTAAGTGCTAGACCTCTGATCCCATAATGGGTCAATTTATCCAACAATATACTTAGATTAATGGTGTCGAAGGCCTTAGATAGGTCCAAGAATACACCGATACTATAGTTGCCGTGTTCTAATGCGTCATTTGCTTTTTCAAGGAGATCAAGGAGAGCCATACAAGTAGTATTTTTCTTCCTGAAACCGTATTGAGATGACGTAAGTATATTTAGTTTATCGAGATAGCCGCTCAATCTGTTGTAAACAACTCTCTCCATTATTTTGGAGAGTGTAGGTAAGATAGATATAGGGCGATAATTAATCATATCATTTTTATCTCCAGATTTATAAATGGGGATGATTTTTGCAATTTTTGTCTTTTCAGGAACAATGCCTGTGGACAAGGAGAGATTGATACAACAGACGAGTGGCCCTGCAATTACATTGGCAATGGATTTTAAGATTCTGCTGTTTATTTCATCCTCACCTGCTGAGTTGGAGTTTTTCATGGAATTTATAATGTTGAGGACTTCATTTTTATCTGTCGGTTTCAGGAAGAAAGAACTTGGATAGTTTCCTGTCAGGTATTGCTGATATGAAATTCCTTGTGGTTGGGTGATCTTCCTTGAGAGATTTTCCCCTATAGACACAAAGTAATTATTGAATTCATTTGCAAGCACAGTATTGTTGTCATTAATGGAATCGGGAAGCACAGTATGTTTCTGGCCTCTATTTAGGACATTGTTTAGTACCTGCCAAGATTTTTTTGTATCACCCTGGGCAGCTTGTAGGATTTTACAATAATAATTAGCTTTACTTTTCCTCAATATTTGTGTGAGTTTATTTCTGTAGATGGCAGAAAACAACTCTGTCTGGTAACGTTGTGTTATTATCTCATAGCGTGGTGAATGTGCAGCTCACAACTTGTCCACCAGAGCGTTTTGGAGTTGTTGGATTGTGTATTTGATGAGTTTGATGAGGGAAACCAAGAAATTCCATTAGCCTCTGTAGCGTAGCTCTGAGCAGCTCACGGCTGTGCGCCGCAGTTCTAAAAATAGCTTGCCTTGCACCGACAAATAAAGGTAACGAACCTACTGCTATGACTATAGGGATTATGGCAATGGGCCAATTTTCCAAAATGTTGAACTATCCCTTTAATCAGTGTTTGTTCCTACTAATGCCTGCTGTTCTCTGGCTGCAGGAGTCCCAGCCCAGGTCCGGCCTGCTGCAGTCGTCCCTGGTGACCCTGTACACCATGTACCTGACCTGGTCTGCCATGACCAATGAGCCTGGTGAGCCAACACATCCAGGCTTTATATAGAGCTTCTATCCTCTGCCATGGCCCAGCTACAACAGCAGTGTTGTGTGTCTCTATGCAGCGCTCTGAAATGTTCCACTGTCAGGTTTATTACAGCTCTGTCTGGAGGACTGGACATGTAACAGCAGTATCACAACACTGACAAATCTGAATCAGGATTTTTGAAGCAGTTTCTCAGCAGAGATGGAATCATGATGCTAATCTGAATCTTTTTTTGGTAACACTTTACTTGAATAGGTATTCATAAGATTAACATAAAACTGTCATAACCATGACATAACAGCTGTCATAAACATCAATGAATACTTACGACAGCTGTCGTTAAGTGTCATTCGGTAAGTTATGTCACTTTTAATGCAAAGTTGACATTGTTTGAGATGTTTTTGTTCTGACAACTTGACATAAAGACAATTTAAACTGTCATAGCAGACCTAATTGCCAAACTTTATGTGAAATGATGTCAAGTTCTCATAACAAGGACATCTCAAATACTTTGCAAAGACTGGCAACTTTGCATCAAAAGTGACATAACTTACCGAATGACACTTAACGACAGCTGTCATAAGTATTCATTGATGTTTATGACAGTGTTATGTCATGGTTATGACAGTTTTATGTCAATCTTATGAATACCTATTCAAGTAAAGTGTTACCCTTTTTTTTGCCCTTCACTAACATGATGTGCATCAAGGGTCAATAAATAGTTAAATACTGCTGATATTTTATTATTTATTGACCCTTGATGCACTTTAATTGTTTTTCTGCTACAGGAGACTGCCAAACCAAATGTTGTTAATGGCTTCAAATGTGTTCTCGCTGTGTCTCAGACAGGAAATGTAACCCCAGTCTGCTGGGCATCATCGGGCTGAACAGCACCAGTCCCGCAGGGCAGGACCAAGTGGTCCAGTGGTGGGACGCTCAGGGCATCGTGGGATTGATCCTCTTCCTCATGTGTGTCCTCTACTCCAGGTGAGAAAGCGCTTTACTGCTTCACTTGCAGAATCTTTCTGGTGAGAGTCGGTGCGTGAAGTGACCGTGTCTGTCCCTCTCTGTGCCCATCAGCATTCGTAACTCGTCCAACGCCCAGGTGAACAAGCTGACTCTGACCAGCGACGAGTCGGCTCTGATCGAGGACGGCCCGCAGAGCGACAGCTTCGAGGAGGGCGGGGCTCTCAACAGAGCCGTGGACAACGAGAAGGACGGAGTCACCTACTCCTACTCCTTCTTCCACTTCATGCTGTTCCTGGCATCACTCTACATCATGATGACTCTCACCAACTGGTACAGGTGGGTCCACACGCTGCCACAGCCTCACATGTCATTCATCCTCCTGCTGATCAGGTATTAGGTCACTGACTGATGCAGGACATCTGGTGCTCACAGCTAGGGTTGCAACAAGGCGGAAAATGTCCCTTAAATTCCCAGAAACTTTCCATGGGAGGTTAAACTGGGGAAATTATTCCAAATTGGAAACTTTCTATGAGAATTAACTGAAAATGTGGGGGTAATTGAAACAAACTGTATCATAGCCAATCATAAATATTAACATTTAGTTTTGTCATGAGCATAAACCAAATAAAAAAACCTGACACTTAAACAGAGTTATCTGTGAGTAGAACTTGAATTCTTGTGTCAAACCATTTTTAGTTAGTTAGTTAGTTTAGTTTATTTCGGACATGTTAAAAGAAATAAAACATAACAAATAAAAACTTTGCAAAGACAACACATGAACAAAAATAATATAAAAATAATTTGATTTTTTTTTTGTTTTGTTTAATCAATCAATTCTTTCATTGAGCAACAAAAAATATGAATGTTGAGTGAAATATTATTCATCCCCTTCCCCATCCAATGAAAAAGTAAAATGTAAAGTCCCATTCAAAATGTTAAAATAAATGTTGTGTTAAACATTAAAACCAGAGATCAAATACTGTATATGTACCCCATAATATTATAAAAACATACTTGACTTTATGTAGGCTGCCAGCTCAAATGTGGCTCCAGTGGTTTTGTGCTTTGGCCTCTACACTCCAGTGTTGTAGAACTCTTCTGTGCATGTGATGGAGGAATAACATAAGTGTGCTTGTATTTCTGATAGAATATATTTTCCCCAACTATATTTAAGTTTCCCGTTAGGGGCCAACCTTCAATTGTGTAAATTTCCAGTTCATTCTGGTATATTCCCACGGAAAGTTTCCAATTTTGCACCCCTAGTCGCAGCAGAGTATGAACTCAGTCAGCTGACTTGTTTCTCCACTGTGTGTCTGTGCTGCAGCCCTGACTCCAACTACGAGGCCATGACCAGCAAGTGGCCGTCGGTGTGGGTGAAGATCTCCTCCAGCTGGATCTGCATCGCCCTCTACGTCTGGACTCTGGTGGCTCCGCTGGTCCTGGTCAACAGAGACTTTGACTGAAACGCACCCACGCGAACATCCATGCTCACACATTCATTCATGCTCTGCTTCATCAGTGTTTTTGTTTCAGCCAAGTCAGTTTTAACAGTAGGTAGCTAACCCTGCATCAGTGTCTGAGGCCGGAGGCGAGGCTGCACTCAGACTGGCTGGAAGGTTTCAGGCTGTTGCGGCCGGCTAACTGGACACCTAAGGATGTTTGAATGAGTTCCATCCCAGCTCTGACTGCAGCCCGGTCTCATCTGGTGTAACTGTCCTTGTGAATTCTCAGAGTGGCCTCCCATACTGTTCCCCTTGTAGATATATCCTGTGCAATCCTTGTGAATGATTTCTTTATACTGACAGAGCTGCATGCTTTTCCTCCACAACTTGATGTGACATTCAGTAGCTGTATATGACGCTTTTATAAGGACGGGGGTGATGATGTCGCTCCACTGCGGGCAGCGGCAGGGGAACTCTGTTGTAACACTTGTGGAAATGCTGTTACATGTAAAACAAGGAGGAAGCTGCTGAGAGGAAGGTTTGAGTTGTGTACGAGCAGAACTCCAGCTGTGGCGCCAACAGAGGGAGAAGACTGGCTCACCGTAGTTCATTTACCAGGCATGAGCACTGCTGTGTAACATTGTGTGTGTATTCTACTTATCTACTGTTGTGTTAATGCTCTGCCAGCTGTGTGTTCACTCTGCTGCCTGTCAACTCCTCAGCACATACTAGATAGAAGAAGCTCATTTTGATTCGCATTGAATTTTAAATGTAAATTTTTGAGTTTGATTTCTTGAAAACTTCTTGAGTAAATTATTTGGTAGTGTTTTTAGCATGTTGCTTCTCACAGACTTAGAGATTGTGGTTATATGTTTGTTTGGTCATCCCTGTGCTTTTTATCCTAAAATGATTTTTTTTGTTGACATGTGAAACCCTGCACCAGTTCCTGCCAGAGGGGTGCAGCTGCACCAGGCTGGCTGGAAGATTCCAGTTTTGTTTTTGTAGCTGTGGCTTATCTGCACAGATTGTAAATTGTAACTCGTTAAATAAAACTAAGGAAAAAGAGGCCAAGTGTGTTGTTCCTTCAGTCTGGCTGGGACCAGAGGTCAACCGGTCATGGGTTTCTAAAGGCTGATAACCACAGAGAGACAATTAATCAGCCCATACCTCACACACAAAAGCTGACGATGTGGTAAATGAACAATCTTAGATTTTATTTGAACTGAGTAAACACCTGAGTGTGCTGATGATTAAACTGATGATTGAACAAGAGCAAAATTCCATTCAGAAATTTAACATGTGAAGCACTTTGAGCTGCCATGGGCATGAAAAAAGTGCTATACAAATAAAGCCTGATTGATTGATTGATTGATTTACAAGAAGTAGGTAGTGTTGTAGGGTTGTTTTAGCAGATGATGATCCCATACTTAAAATTTATCACACTCTACATTTTGATTTTCAGGTGCTGCGTTTCAGAATAAATAAAATACAATATTCTGTGTATATACATATGCACACTCTTAATGGTGTCACTGTGACGTTAGAGACCATTTAACCAGCACACATTATGTTTGCTGTATGTCAGGTGTTGCGCATACAGTGTTGAGTTTGGTATTATTTAGAGACAAGACCTGGATAAACAGCAATTAGTTCTAGACTAGCCCGTTTAAAGTAGGCGGGAACAATTCCAATTTCCACGGACAAGTTCAAGGTATTCAGAAAAGAACATTGATTTTGAGCCCATTATGGGTCTTAAAATGAGTGTAATCCCATCTATTAGATGATGGAGATCAAACTTTGTGCAAAATTCGGGGTAAAAGTGGGGTAGTTTTTTTTTTTCCGCATAAGATAATGCAGGTACACACACACATACCGTACACACACCGAGCTTGGTCCCGCCCACGTCACAGTTGTAGCCACGCCCACTTCTGGCACTAGCCCCGCCTGTCACCATCATAACCACTCCCACTTCCCGTTATAGATTAGCTTTTAACTTATAACTTTTACTGTATCCATCTCAGTGCAATAAATGGTTGAATGCTTTAAGTCTGTGACTGGATCTCAACTGCCTTCATCCAGTCTATATATGAAGCACTGACCCTCCAAATGACTGTAGTTTCTGCTTTACTCTTTCTGTAAGACTTGACAGCTGGTGCAATGCAGGACCTGTTACAGCAGCTGAAAAACACCAGAGTGGTTCTGTCGACAGAAGGGACAGGATGCAGGCACTTTAATATCAGAAAGGAGGAGACAGAAGAGGAGCTTTGCTTTATCACAACATGAGTACACTGACATTATTTACAGTTGTTCCACTGTGTCAATTCAGTTCACACGCTTCAATTTCTTACAGCAGCCACACATTTCCTCACTGAACAGATGATACGTAGGAGATCCAGCGACTGGAGGAATACGGTACAGAGCTGCTTCCAAACTTGATGAACTGATGTTGGCTTTTATTTTTCATTCTTGACAACTGGGAAAACAGGGGTTATTTCTGAGCACATTTATAAAAGTGATTTAAACGCTGCCGGAAAGAAAACCAAGTCGAAATATTTTATACCCTCATTTCAATCTGTCCAACTTAGTGTTGCCAATGCATGTCCAGCTAAAATACAGGTACAGGTCAAAGACAAACCAACAATCAATGTGTTTGCTTTGCTCTGCCTTTGTATGGTGATCCTGCTCCAGCATTAACTCTCAGCTTCAGCTATGTTGCTACAGAAGCAGGTCTGTCCCAGTTACCAACAATGATGCTTTCATTAAACGAGAAAGAGAAGGAATGTAGCTTTATGAAAAGTCTCAGCAGAGTGGACAGAGTGACATGTAGCAAAAGTTAAACATAAAGTCAGAATAAATAGATTTCAGAAGTATATATATATATATACAGAAGTTGAGTTGGTTTGAAGATGCCTCTTGACTGATGCTGAAGGGGCATTAGTGATGCACTGTTCCACTGATGAAGAATGAAGATAGTCTGGAGACAGGACAGAGCTGAAGCTGTGTGCTGACCTCATGTCTTAACTTACACCTGCCACAGTTTGTGTCATTTATGTGAGACCTGAGGTCTGTGTCATGAAGGTGAAGCCAGGTTCACTATGACAGTGGTTCACTAGCTTGTTCCTGGGACAAATCACCATGGTAACTGATGCTTAACTGCTCAGAATCAAACTACCCACCTATCAGATCACAAAGCTGTCATTCCTACAGGATCCTGACAGGAACAACAATAAAATGGCCAATAATAAGGATCAGTGGATGATGTTGCTGTTTGTCTTTCAGAGTTTAATCACACTACATGACTAAAACAGGTTCCTGACAGTGATGAAACCTTTACTCTTCATCACTGCAGCTGCAGTAACACGGAGGCACTCTGTGACCACCACGGAAAAAAACCTTTAACTTTACTTGACATTTCAAAATAGTTTACCATCAAACAAAACATGAAGTTTCTACATTTAATCTTCAGTCTGACTTCAATCTATTTCCACTGTTTCTATATACTTGTCTCAACCTGTTGAACTTGACTTTGTTGCCGGTTACCCTAGGTACATTAAACTTGCTTCATTGTCCAGACCTCAGGCCTTTATTATTAATGCTGTGGGTTATGACGGGTAGGTTATTCCACTATCATTCTTTTTGATGACAGTGTTTCTCCAATCAATGTAACGTCTGATATGTCACATCATGATACAAACTGCAGCGGCCTGGTGCTTTCTTCAGTTCTCTTAACATCTCAACATGCACGCACACATAGTCAGTGTTGTATGGAGGATGGAGGGATGCAGTCTGTGGTGAAGTTCCCTTGTTGCTCACACTCTGTCCAGCTGGGTGGAGTCAGCCTCCAGTCCAGCAGGGCTGAGTTCACACAGGTAGAAGAGCGTCTCCTGGCTGGCCTCCGCCTCCGTCAGAGGCTCCAGACGGATCAGGGAGCTGCGGGCCGGCTGCTTCGACCTCAGGCCGCTGTCCAGCAGCTCTGACGGCGGCTCGGCCTCCACGGCGCCACCGGAGCTTGAAGACGGCTGGAGGTGGAGATTGGAGCAGCCGGTGTCGCTGCTGGTGCCCAGATCCAGCTCTGCAGGCGCTGTACAGCCGTCGAGGAATGCCAGCAGGGGGCAGCTGGTGTACTGGATCAACTGCTTATCTGAACACAGACGAAAACAGGACCAGTCTAAAACAAATCCAGAAAAACCACAACACTCGGCACATCCATGTCTTTCCATTGTCCCGACCTGCAGGTGAACGGTGGAGCCTGATATACAGCAGCTGTGTCTCAGCTCTAGGGCTGCCACAAACGATTATTTTGATAGTCAACTAGTCACCGACTATTTTTTTCGATTAGTCGACTAATCGGATCGTACGTAAATTGAATGTAAAACATACAGTTTATCACACCAGCATGCAGCTGCTCTCATATAATCATAGCTTTCAGCTTGAAGTGTTTAAGGTATATGCTAACTAAAAATAAAGACAATTAAGATGATAGTTCATTAAACTTTTAATGAAATATGCAGCTTTAACTGTAGCATAAAGTGCAAACAGCTGAGTAAAATAAGGATAAGGCACTGGCCTAAACAACACCAAAATAAATACTTAAAGGTTTTTTAGGTTTTTCTTTCCTTCATTTGTCTCTGGCATTAAACATAGCTACATTTAAATAAAATGAGGTAGACACCTGAAACTAAGGAATTATTCACAATAATAAAGTTTTGGTAGGCCTATCATTCAAATATAACTTGTGCTCGGTGTAAATAATAGTCGTTCTGTTAAAAAAAAAATCGAATAGTTTATAAGACAATCGTCTTGTCTGAAGAAATGTAAATGTCCCTTTTTACTGTCACAAAAGGAGAAACATGGAAAGACTCCACCAGAAAGTTCTGTGTGAAACTCTGTCAAATGAAAACAAATGAAACTGAGGTGCAGCTCAAACTCTGCAAGGTGTGGACTGTGATGAGAAGCTACCGGAAAATATTGACGTAGATTTACGCCGGGAGAGAAGACTTCCTCGTTCAGATGAGCGCTCATTACGTGACGAGGACCGCTGTGACCGGACGCAGTAACGTTCCAATAAGTCCGCGGTTTTATTTTTAAATGAGGAACGGCTGTTTTTCAGTCCGTGATTTAAAACGGTGGAGCGACGGTACCGCTCCTAGTATCACTTCTCATTTAAAATGACAGAGAGAGAGAGAGAGAGAGAGAGAGAGGGGAGCGGTGGCGGCGGGGGGGAGGGACGGTGGGGGGCTACACCGGTGCCGCTTGATGACGGACAAGACAGGTAGAGAGAGAAAAGAGAGAACACCTGTACTAACTCACCTTGAGTGAGTGAGTGCACGTGTGTGTGTGTGGTAGGCGGCTGCAGCGGCGAGTGCATGTGTGGAAGGTGCTGCAGCAGTTTTGAGAGAAAAACAAAGTAGTCGTGACTAGTCGACTAATCGTGGCAGCCCTACTCAGCTCAGTTCACTACTTTAATGGATGAAAAATTAAAAAACAAACAAAGATTTCTCCCTCATTCTGGCAGCAAACAATACAAGAAGCTGGTCCAAAGATTTTACAGGGACAAGATTATGAGGGTCACATGCTCAGGAAATGTAATATCATAACAAAAAATTGGCTGATGATGAATGTGTGAGAGTCCTTCACTCACCTGTGTTTTCTTCTGACCTGCCTCTGTTCAACAGTGTGCTGTTCTCTCTGGACACACTCTCCTTAAACACATGAAAGAAGAAATGATAAAATAAAAGCAACATACAACAGCCTGGATTGTTTGTTAAACGTTGTTGAATTAATTCAGTCCTGGATGCGTATATGAGCACTGCACTAATCTTGGTATTAATATGCGGCAGCAGTCTAAACTGTGTTCACTCTACACTGTGATGTTGTTGCCTGTTGTTTCATCCTGTTTCTATTCTTATCCATGACTCTTCTGTCCCTGTGGTCTCCTCAACCAGCTGTCTGTGCTCCACGCTCCCACAGTTCCACTCACCAGGACTGAAAAACTTACACATAATGATATGAACTTTGAAAAGAAACATGTTTAGCTGTGTTGTTATGTCAGTGCAGGTACTCGAGTCCTTTTACCTCCATAGCGTCCAAGTCACCACCAAATTGTTTCCCATGGAGCATTGCCTGGAAGTCCTCCAGACTGCAGTCAATGCTGTCCAGATAGTCCATCAGCTCCACCCTAACACACACACACACACACACACACACACAGACCATGTTCCATCAGAGATCTCTTCTTGACACTATCCACCTTATTGATATTGATCCACCTTATTCCGAACGTCATCTATGGTCAAAATCGGAAGCTGGTTTTGCTCTTCCGGTGGAATTGTACGTTTATGTTTCCATGGTTTCGATTCGGTCGTTTTCTTAGTTGGTAAATGCATGGATCTATTAAAACGCTGGCTTTTAACACGGATGTCAATCTGTGTGATATCCATTGTTAAAAGCTGGTGTGATGATCCATGCGTTTTACAGATTTTCATTGAAAAAAAATCCATGCATTTACCGCGACTACCGAAACCATGGAAACATAAACGTACAATTCCACCGGAAGAGCAAAACCGGATTACGTTTTTGACGTTCGGAAAAAGGTGGATAAACACTACAGTATTCTGGCATGGACACCTGACTGGCCAATCAGAGAACCTTCTTCATCATTCTGGTGAAACACACTTGGACTTGATGTGGAGTAGATGAAACCACCAGCCAACCAGTATCTCTGTCCCGTCTGTTCTCGATGCACATTTCATTCAACTTTGTCAACCAACACAAAGATTATGTTTGTGAACATTCTCAGCATATTTTAAAACACTGTGTTCAAACTGATAACAATGATCATTTTGGTAATACAAGTTTTTATATTCTTCATCTTTATCTCTATCAGTGTTGTTTTTGGCAGGCATTTTAGATTTAGTCTTAGTCTTAGTCTTTTTGACGAAAATACTTATTAGTTTTAGTCAATTTTAGTCATTTCTATATGTGATAGTTTTAGTCTAGTTTTAGTCGACGAAAACTCAACAAGGTTTTCGTCTCGTTTTAGTCAGTTTTAGTAAAAAAAATAAAAAGTAACAAATTAATTCAATAAAGGAATGGTTTTACACATAATGTTTCCACCCAAAGGCAAATACTTTATGGTCTAAGGATTATGCATTAGCCTACACACAGATAAAGTGGTAACAGTATTGCATTCAGTTTTTTTTCTGCTGGATTATATTTAAAATACGTCCATGTATCTTCTGGTCGAGTGACGGCAGGTGTGTTGAGCAGAATGCGCTGCATGTCAGGTGGTGGTGTGACCACACAAGGATGGGATGCAGCAGCGTTGCAGATACTTGTTGATTTTTAATTGACAGGTTATACGCACAATAAGCAGAAATGTCATGCATTTTGAACGTCTGATAACCCGTCAGCGCCGCAGAGCGGCTGCACCGCGGTCACCGGAGCAGCTGATCACTGCCTGCACCTGCACTCTGCCGCTCTGATCACAAGCACCGGGCGGCGGCGCACCGCGGCTCGTCTCAGCAGTGTTGTTCTACTTTTGACGGAGCCGTTGCTAAATCGTGTGAAGCTTAGAGTAATGACAATCCATAGTATGGAATTTAGAGGCGATCACAGCCCTGCTGCCACTAACATTTACGTCCGTTCTCGTCTCGTCAACGAAAACTCACACACGTCTCGTCATGTTTTCGTCATCAGAGAGCCATGTTTATTTCGTTAACGAAAACAACACTGATCTCTATTCATTATTTTAAGATCATAATCTGTGAACATCTTCATCTTATTTAAGAAGAATGACACAGCTAGAACCAAGGATAAGCAGCATGTTGACAGTGACAGTGAGCAGCAGTCTTTAAAGGATGGTCCTAGTCAGAAAGACATTAGAGAGTGAGAAGCAGCTGCTGCTTTTAAATATCGTGGATGGATTTGAAGTTGGCACTCACTTGCCCAGTAGGTTGATGTTCTGTGATATTGCTCCACTCTCGTTCAGTATGGAGTCCATCATCTTGACGGGATCTTCCAGACTCAGGACTGAGGGTTTATTGAGCCGCAGGGCGCTGCTGGTGGAGCCGCTGCCGTCTCCACAGCTGCTCCTCAGGCCGTCGTCTGCGGCTGCAGCCTCCACCTGTCTGCTGTCATCTGCGCAGGTGGTGCTCACCTCCGTCTCAGTCGGCAGCACTGCACAGCCGTCCAGCTCCACCTCCACAATTTCCACATCACTGAGGAAGGACATACATTCAAACAACATAACATCAGATACTACTGACAACCTTCATGCTGCTTTAAAGGGATAGTAGCATTTTTTTTTTAAGTGGGGTTGTATGATCTACAAATAGCCCCTAAGTACTTTAATTGCAGTAGAAGACTCTCTGCACTCCTCCCGTTAGCAACGCCAGCCCATAGCCCTGCCCAGAGATTTACAACATACAGTGTTGTGAACAGACCCAAAGAAACGGCCTATTTTCACGGCCTAAAAGAGGTTTTACCTGAAAAAAAATACACAGTTCCATTGTTCGCTATAATATAATTTTTTCCAGCCCTTCAAAGTGCAGGAAAAACACAGTTTTTATTTGGAGCTAACCAACTGCTGATCGGCGGGCGCTAACCCTGGGCGGAGGGATATGTGAGTTGGTTAGGTCCAAATAAAAACTGCATTTTTCCTGCACTTTGAAGGGCTGGAAAAAATTATATTATAGCGAACAATGGAACTGTGTATTTTTTTTTTCAGGTGAAACCTCTTTTAGGCCGCGAAAATAGGCAGTTTCCTTGGGTCTGTTCACAACACTGTATGTTGCTGGCCTTTTCTAACAGGAGGAGTGCAGAGAGTCTTCTACTGCAATTAAAGTACTTAGGGGCTATTTGTAGATCATACAACCCCACTTTAAAAAAAATGCTACTATCCCTTTAATGCAGAGAACACATGTTACCAACATTCAGGCATAGGTGACTGAAATTTTGGATTTTCCCTTCATTCAGTATTTTCTGATTTATTTTGACTGAAAATGTTAACTTCAACTGACTTAACTGCTACTGTCTCCATGCAGCTGCTAAAAAAAGAAGAAATATCTTTTTCATGTGTGTATCAGCGTAGACATATAAACCTTAGTGGAAGGAGTCAGTTTTATGTAAGGTTGCTGTAATGTCATTATGTCGCTGCATGCTCATGTGAAGGAGGGAGATCCTTAAATCATTGAGTGCTGCGCTCCTTTCCAAAGTTTTAGTCAAGTGTACTGGCAATTTGGACGATTTTTGTAGAGCCACAGTGTATTCTATATTATTGCCAACAACGCATACTGTGGCTCATTTGAAAGGTGAAACTTTCTGCTTCAAATGGCCACAAACCGTTTGTTTCTACGTGCCTCCGTTCCTGAGAAAACTCAAGCTAAACATGGCTGGGTTTCATCAAAAAATTAAATTAAAATTAAATAAGTCTATATTTCAAGCTTGTTTGTAGTGGAAGCTCCTCTTCCCAGTTCGTCAAATTTGGACGAGCCAGGGCCCGTCCTCTTCCCAGTTCGTCCAAATTGGACGAACTGGGAAGAGGAGCTTCCGCTACAAACAAGCTTGAAATATAGACTTATTTAATTTTTTTCGGGACAATTTCGCATTTCGGGGCTTCAATACAAAACGGACATAACAAGCAGCATGGATTTTGGATTTGGATGTTTTTTGGTGTGTCTTTTTGTTAAGAAGACAGTTAGTATCCATTTGCAACCGTTATATGGACATCCACTGCTATGCCGAGACCCCCTGTAACTCAGAGAAGCCACGGAGGACTCTGAAACTTCTCCCAGCCCTAAGTCGACATGCGGTTGAGTAGATAATGAGTGAAATTTCAATTTTGGGTGAACTATCCCTTTAAATGTTATTTATGCATTTCATATGATCAGTATTCTGATCAGTCAGCCTGCCTGCCTGCCTGCCTGTCTGTCTGTCTGTCTCCATGTAGGAGATAAAGCATCTATATCATATCTAGTCTATCTTGTATATCTATATTTATCTATCTATGAGTAATATAGGTCTACATCAAACTACTGTTGTTCATACTAAACCACTTAACTGTTACCTGACAATTAGAATTCTTGATTAGTAATATCAGGTTAATAGCTAAATAATCCAGGACATCAGCACCAGCTGAACAGTTCTTCTCTGCCGGAGGTCTTCTTTTTTTCAGTAGGTTGGGGTTGTTATTAGTGTGTTAACATGCATATGGTGGCAGTGTGACAGAAGAATAGCAGACAGGTCTTACCCCTGCTCATAGGACCTGGGTAACCCCTCTGTGATCTCAGACGTCACCTCACCATCATTCTCGGTCAGGTCACAGATGATGACGTCATCTGAGATCTCAGGGCCCTTCACACCATTCAGATTGTTGACGGATGACTAAAGAAGAAACACAGTCACCACCAGGGATTCATATATTCAACCTCATCGATTTAAGAAGAAAACAGAAAAAGCCCAGGTTTGCTGTGGGTCACTGGGTGCTGATGCTAACTGACCTGCTCCACACACACTTTGTCATCATAGATCTGGTGAATGTACTTGGGCTTCTTTCCATTGCTGTTCATAAGAATGGGCCTGTCACAAAACAGACAGATAACAATGACAATGTAAACCGCACAAGCCATTCTTATTATTCCGTTTTTTTTCATTTCATCATTGTAAATTACATTAATTATTAATAACAAAACTTTCATGATCACACATTATCATACACACAATTATACACAAATATGTGAACTCATTAAAAGAAGTTACACTTACAGCAGCACTCACCGTTTGCGTTTTAAATTCAGGATGCGGTTGTTCTGTACCAGTGTGACAATGAACTGTATCAGCTGGAAAAACAAGAACCGCTAAGGGTTAATAAAAAAATATGAGTGGATCTGCACCTCAGACTGCAGGGATCACCATGGCACCTGCTGGCTGTCACTCTTCTCTCCCAATCCTCATCAATCCAAAGCCACAAAAATGTTTAAATGAACATTTGTAATCCTGCTGAGACTGAAGCCGGTGGTGGAGATACTAAGCAGGAAGCTGTCATTCAGTTAATCATCACACACTCAAAGACATTTCTCCTAGGAAGCAGTGGCGTGTTGGAAAACTCACCTTTTTGATGAGCTGCTGTTGATGGGAATGTTTCTGCCTCAGGTCTGAGATCTCCCTCCACAGAGCTTCGTTCTCCCTAAAAAAAGACTTGCTGTTGTAGTAGACGGTCTGTAGGCATCATTTTCTACATGTTTTTCCTTCTATAGGTTCCGCTGCTATGTTCCACTATTAATACTGGAATTTTGAATATTTGTACTTTAAAATAAAGTACTCCAGTGCTCTAAGTCAAGTAAAATTTGACAGAACTGAACTACTTCCACTGGAGAATTCCAGTAATGGAGCTGTGGACCGCTCTTACCTCTTGAGTGTTGCCAGCCTGGCATCGATGCTCTCCTGTTTGCTGTGAACGTTGTGAACACTTGCCAAGATCTTAGACAGGTCTTCCTGTCTGATCTTACTGTCCTCTGGCCGAGCGTTGGAGACCTGAAATTACAGTCAAATCTTGGATTACAGTATCCTAAACATTGGAAGCATAAAAGGATGTAAAACTGTCATATTCCGAATATTTCTAGTTTAGTTTAAGGGATGACATTAGCTGATAAATAAGATACAGAACCAGAAGCATCAAAGGGCTTTATCTTGACCAACACTTCTCCCCGACTCAGCCATTTTCTCTGTCTTGACTCTGTAAACGCTAATTCTCATGTCCATGACCACACACAGTATGTGTCTGTACAGCTCTGATGAAGATGCCCTTCATCTAGTCTTTGTTTTAAATCCACCTTTATTGTTTACTTGGCTTTAACTTGAAGGTTAAGAGGTTAACTTGGCATGATCGGTCAGTGTTAAAACTAACATTTCCTCAACAGGTGTCATTCCACTGTTTTTTTGACATAATTGCTTGGAAAATGTGATCTGATCATCAATAAATCTTTGTTGAAGCCATTAAACATTGCAGCAGCTCTACAGCAGCTGCTGTTTGGACCATTCTTCCTCATGGAGCTGCTTCAGTTTGGAATCTCAGGATGTCTGGTGTGAGAGGCTATCTGATCTGAGCTCAGTCCACAGTTTCTTTACCCGATTCAGGTCTGGATTCTTACTGGAGCGCTCCAGAAGGTGGCTTTTCTTTTATAGTGTCATTATAGCAAAATATGCACCTCAAATACTACTGGAAATCCTTCTTACATTTTACATTGAGAAAACATTGATACTGTTTATGGGGTGAAAAGATAAAAGAGATGACTCCACCTTCCTCTTGATGTTCTCCAACAGGTCGTCCTGTCCATGTTTGAAGTAAGGGTGCTGAAACTCCACTGGACCGTCTCTCTCCTGTTTCACGATGCCTGTATCGATGTGCATCACCTTACGGAATCCATCTGAGTGCGCACACAGAGGAGTAAACAACTTAGAAACCCACACCATAGAAATAGAAGAAAATTATTATAATGTACTACTGTGTATTTAAGAACTGGAATGTGTTACACCCTGAATGAAACTAATCTATTCTTTTTTGCTCAAGTACACATACCTGTGTACTACCACTACTACTAAGGCGTGGGCTATAATTCAACACAGCTGCACATCCACTCTACAAGGAATTAGTGTAGTGTAATAATATGTTCCATAAAACCTGACTCCTGTTGGGATCAGCACAGCATCAACCAGCCACAGACTCATAGATGCATGCAAGCCAAGCACTCTGGGTTTGTTATGTGTCAATCAAGATGAGGTGGAAGCAGTTGCAGTGGTGCTCCATAGATTTTGCAGCCTTTTAAAACTTTTTTACACTTTAGTTAGTGGGGACAAGCAGTTTTTGAGCGAGGAAGCCCACTGTAAAGGTGACTGACTCCTTTTACACTGTTGCCTTCCTGTTCAAAGCAACGTCACACAACCTATTTCCTGGACTGCTATTGGTTTCTTGTGATACAGATGCATTGGACAAGTTATCATTTTAATCTTTGACTGCAAACATTTACTTGGTGAAATGTGTTTGTGATAATACTGATAGCTGCAGTCATTTTGGTCACAGGTTGTGATTTAAAATGTCAAGACCAGTAATAACCAGCCTGAGGAAAAAGAAAACTGAGTCAGTGTCCAATTTTCATGTCTTTCTCTAAAACCTATTAGCCTATGTTTATTTTTATTTTATTGAATTTTTATTATATTGTTTTTTTTGTGTGTGTTTTATTCATTTTACATTTTATTTTTTACCATGATTGTGACATTCTGCCCCTGTTTTACCTCTTTGCTGTATCAGATTCCAAACAGTAAATTAAACAGGAGATTAAAGTAAATTTCATATGCTGGATTTGGACTGCTGGCTAAAATAACAAGGTCATCTTGGACAGTGGGAAAGTATATTGCCTCTGTTTCAAGTGGGCTAGCCTATGTGCTACTACTTACCAGCCACCTAGGTTAGTGCGGCCCCAGCTGTACAGTGTACCGACCCAACAACCAGTCTAGGGCCAATCTAAAACCACTGCACAACTCTGTGGCAGGGCAGTTTGTGTGCATCTTGCACTATACACTGCACTGGCCTGAGACAGGGTGATTAATGAAGCCTTACACATGTTTAGCTGCCTGATGAAACTGGCCATGTTGTTATGCTTGAAGTACTTGGGGAGGATCTCCTTGGCAAAACGCTGCTCGTCCAGCACCAGGAAGCTGTTGCCCTCCTGGAAACAGTCACAACAGCATACACGTTCATGTGTCATTTTAGCCTAGAAATAGACGAACCCTAGCGGCAGCAAAAATATTTGCTCCGTAGATGATTTAGTCTGGCTTGTCAGGCTAGTGTCATTTAACTGTGCGCCCCGCACACACATACACACCCGTGAGCGTCTTCACAGCAGTGTTGGGCACATTACTTTTTTTTTTTAAAGTAATTAGTAATAGTTATTAGTTACTAGTTACTTTCCCCAAAAAGTAACTAAGTTAGTAATAGAAGCATAAAATGCTCAAATATGTCAAATTACTTGGACTCGCCCCTTAGCCCCCCTAACCATAACTCTAACCCCCCGTTTATCTGGAACTAACCAACTCACTCAGTGGTTAGTTCCAGATAAACAGCTTTTTGTGTAGCTATACACTCTAACGGGTGTTATAACGGGGAAACAGTAATGCGAAAAAAGTAACGCCGTTATTCCCATCACTACTTTACAGTGACCAAACCTCAAAGATGAAGAGATGCTGCGTGACGCAGGCTGACTCTCGTTTAGTATGCTAGCTAACCAGCAGCTACACAATGAAGGAAGCTGACTGGCTAACTGAGCTAACAGCTGGTGTTTGGCCTTAGCATAATACTCGCTAAGCGTTTCATGTCGAAACAAGTAGTTGGGTGCTGTGTGTGTGCGTGGCCGACGAACTCCTATCTGTTCATAGTTATGTGTTAAATTACGGCTTGTGTGACTTAGCTGGCTAGTTGTCTGCTTGGCATTAGCTTCCAGCCCTGACGAGCTAACGGTACAGTTTACCGTTAACGTTACCTGACTCCAGCAAATGAATTCATTGGTGTCCGCATCCTCCACCAGCGTCCACAGCTTGGTGAGGAATGCTGGCACGTTCGAGTTGTGCTTCATCTCTCCAGTGTTTTACAGCTGGACTCAAACTGCGCTGAGACGGTTCTGCTCCGCAACCTGTGTGAAACCCTGGTGAAAATGCTCCACGGTGTCGCCTTCAGGGAAAAAACAAAGCTTGCAACTTCCGGTTCCAGTCAGCGGGAGCAGATTGGCTGAGGATTGTTTTACGTAAGACTCCTCACGTGGAGTTCCATGCAAACAAAACCAAATTTGGCACGTTTTCCTCCCGAACCTGAGCTGATCAGATGTTTGAGATGAAACCTGAGGCATCCAATAAGGAATGTGCCAAATATCCAATGTTTGGTGAACAAAAGGCAAAAAACAGTTATTAACAAACAGTAACAACTAGATGGAGACAGAGGTTAAACAGGGATTTCTGAGGAGGGTGAGAGTTGGTGGGGGTCGAGTGTCGTTTTGAGTTTGTTTTTAGGTTTCGATCGATTTTGCCTTAGCCTTGTTTGTTTGTTTTTACTTCTGTACAAAACGGCCTACATTGCCTATCCCTCAGGACATTTTTAAAAAAAATGTATTTTAGAGTTGTGTAGCCTACAGAAAAACTCTAAAATAAAATTGTCCAGACTGTGCAGTTGCAATTTTACAGTCAACCACTAGGTGGCATAAGGGGTCTGACTGTGCAGGTCTCTGGGTCTGCAGCATGGTCTGCAGAGTGCAGCCATATACTATTGGTGTATTGAGGCAAAAGATCTCCATGGCGCCCCCCAGTAAATTTAAACTCCAACCGGTAATCCTGTTTAGAAGCACGTTTTGTTACTGGGTAAAATGGTCCTTCCAGTCGTTCTAGTAGTCAATATTATGTATTCAGAAAAAGGATAAAAAATAATCAGACCTCTGTGGCAGATGCAGGACTGACAAAATTCTGACCAATCCATGCAATGATCCAATCAAACCCAACTTGAGGCCAACATGAGTGTATGACCTTTAACACAACTGATTGTACAGATGAATATATTTGTGAGATGTGCTGTATTTTTAAAACATAGTGCTTTCTTAAAACCAAGGAGCCTACAACAGTCACTGTTGTGTAAAGGTTCAAAGGATGATCACAGTTGACAATGCATATAAAAATGCAGGACATTTTGTTGCTTCCAATCCACATGGTTCCTGCGGGCCATGGAGTCAGGAGGTTGCTACAAACAGCTCTTTTGAGTGGTGTGCTGCGACTGCGAGGGTTGGTTCATCGGTGCCTGCAGCTTCAATTAACTATAGTGGGCCTATTCTCTCTCCTCCTGCAGACATCTCTGACTATGGAGCCAGATCCATATAAACTAAATTCATTGAGTAATTAGTGATGGTTGTACATGATTATATAAAGCCTTTTGAGACAAACTGTTTGTAAAAAAACAAACAGAAAAAATGGACTATACAAATAAATCAATTCATAAATCAGCCCCTGAGATTTTTGATGGTTTTCAATTAACGTTTCCGAAAGTGTATGACATCACTTGGCCACTAAATGGAAACATTAATTCGCTGCAAATCATGACTGCCATCAGCTAAACCAGTCAGCTGCTGTCTTTTTGCTGCTAAACTACTAAACATGTCGGCCTGTGCCTCATCATGATCACTAATGTTAGTATGAAACATTCCTCAGCCTTTGAAATGTGGAATCACTAGAGTTTTTACGTCATGATTTCACTTTTTTAGTGGTGACCCTCTGGAGATTTTGGGAGTTCCTTTTCACATACGTATAAGATGCGTCTGATAGTAACATAAACAGAACAACGAGCTTACAGTAGGTTAATGCAGTAGTGACATCCTGCTAGGCTTTCCTTAGAATTAGTCTATGAATTGTGACAGGGTAAGAGATTCATAATTCATATAGGCATATTTGGTCATCCTATAGTAAGGTATTGCACAGACAGCTCTGGCTCTGGAACTGCAGAGTAATCTGCTGCTTTGATTGACATTGTTCTTGGTGGACGCTCAACCTTTCCTGTCAGTTTTAAGATTCCCAGCTGTTCATTACAATTCATTTTAATATTCCATTTCCAGAAAAATATGTATTAGAGAGCGATCAGTGACCTATAAATGAGACAAGAACTTTTGAATAACTTGAGATTCTCAAAGGTCAGATCTGGTGCTTTTTTTTTATTTTTTAGAATTGAGCAGAGATAAGACTGGGGTTTTTGATCATAGACCACCTGAATGGCTTTTTTGTATATCTGTTTAATGGTTTAAGGGTGACACCAGCAAACAGCCAGGTTGTGAAGTGAACCAGTATTCAATATGGGAAAGAACCATACAGTGCAGGTTTTGCAGCCACAGTTGTAATAAAAGGTCTGATTTGTTTAAAATTTTGTATATTGAATTTTATGGTGCTGGTAATTTTCTTGGTGTGCTTCTTGAAAGTGAGGTTGGAGTCCAATATCACCCCAAGATACTTGAATTGGGTTTGTCTCCAATTCCACTTCGTTCAAGAGAACAACATATTCAATGTAATTACACAGAAACCACATGGTAGGAGATATTCTCCCACTAGTACTGTTGTACCCGGTAGAGAGTTGGGTTCATAAATATTCATTTATTTATATTCTCTCATCACACCATCCTCAAGTGGTTTGAAGTTTGTGATGGTTGTTTTAACCTGTCAATCTAACTACACTGCTCTGACATGGTCTTATTGATCACATAAGGCATCAATCACACTTAGACCGGCTCTGTCATTGGTCAGACTGGGAGGTGCACACCTCCCATTGGTTAGAAGTAGAAAGTCCCACCTCTCCAACGAGGAGCTTGTAGAGACAGCAGAGCACTGGAACGACAGTGGGTCATGGATCTATTATGAGACATCCATGATGCCGTGGGTCTATTAGGAGAACGGTTTGAATGCATTTTAAATATCCAGTCAGAACAAAGACAGAGCAAATACTGACACCATTCACATCCAGAGACTTCTGACCACCAGGAGGAGGTGTTGGACATGATAGTGGGGCCTCCAGGATCAGTCATGTTCAGACCTTTTACAGTCTATGGTTCAGACATCAAACATGAACACTATGACATCACTTATTTTCAAGTGGAGGGTCATGTGCCGGTGTGCAGACAGGAGGTGGCATGAGAGTCAACCAGTAGCCTGGTTCAATTCCAAATGACCAAAGGAACAACACAGACAGAGTGGGTCCTTCCAGTCTGGGGAAACTTTCATTGTTTCACAGATAAGAGTTCAGGGTGGGGGTTGAATTATCTTACACCTTGTTCACCTACTTCCTGAAGTAAACATCTATAGAAAGGTGTGTCCAACAACAAGGCTTACTCAGAAAATGTCACTTTATTGGCAGTTGTTCTTATTATTCCTAATTTTGGCAGAGAAGATCAGCTCTGAGCAGGCGGTCTGGCCTCGGAGATTGCTTTGAGACATTTAAAGATCAAGACTGAATACAAAGTGGTATTTTGTTCAACTCAGTATCTCCCACCAGTTCTACCAAGCTGACTGCTGACAGAGGGATGAGCTAAATGAGATTTCTTGGCATCTGATGGGTGGACTACTTCACAATCTCCTGCCCCATCAAACTTCCATGGGCCATTTTTTTTTCAAAACCCTGAATGCTTTATTGAAAATATGCATACATAACACTTTTCCTACACAACAATACAAAACAGTACAATCACTTTTGTAAATAACACACTGAACGCAAACCCATACATCACCCCTTCCCGCCCTTCCCAAGGAACTTAGAGCTGCTACAGTAAGCCCTTAGTATTCCCCACCCAGCCCCCACCCACACCCACCACCGTCACCTCAGAGAGAAATAAGACAGTTAAATCAGAAACAACTCCCTTGGTAAACTTAGACAAAAGAACAGAGTAGACACCAGGTTGCATACAGACATAGCATGTGCCACCAGCAGACGGATGAAGGATGATAACTGTAACTCTTGTTTTGGGTTCTTTAGTGTATGATTTGCCTCAAGTCTTCTGAAATAATGTCAGGTGTGGAAGAGGAGTCCATTCCGCGGTCCAGGCTTTGAGAAAAGAGCGTGAATATCAGAGCATGACACAGGTAACCTACAGAAAACAACACTGGGCGCCTCTAGTGGTCTGGCTTCCATACGGCTTAGAGGAGTGACACCTGTCAACCAACAATGGCACACCAAGAGAGAGATTTTGGTCAATTACACAGACATGCGATAAAGGAGATTTTCACATGAAGGAAACTCTTTAAAGGCGAGGGGTGGATAGTTCAAACCTGATTTGATTGTAGGTAACACACTTCCTAAAGACTCTTCCCACTCCTATTGGCATGGGTGTTACTGTGCATATTTATTTGAAATAGTAGTGGTAGATAAAATGCAACTGAGTACAAAGAAACAAAAAAAAATGTACAAAAGAAAGTTAGGAGGGATTATAAAGATTACAAAAAAGTGAGGACTCCAAATGTCTGGTTATATTTTAATATGATCATACAGGGATAGAGGTCAACCAAAAATGATATAATGTGAACAAAAGATTTAAGTAACAAAAAAACATAAAGTTCAATAAAAACAGACAGAAAAGCACTGTTTTTAAACATTTTTACTGTATATCAGTCTGTAGCAAATAGTCATTACATACCCTGAAAAAGGGAGGAAGAAAGCTTTGAATGGTGCACTGAGCACTGGATAACTTGGCTGCAGAGCAACGGGGGAGTTAATGCTGAATTCTCTCTAAGCTCCAAGAGTGGTACCCCCCGAGATGAGGCTGCTATGCCTTATATGCAAGAGGTTTGTAATGTCTACAAGATAATCAGTCACTGCTCTTGGGTGCATAGAGGCATAGAAAGGGCTCTTTCCTTTCGCCGTCTCCTATTATGTTTGAAGTCTTTGCCAATGCAACCTTTTAAGACAAAATAACGGCAAGTGTGGCAACTCTAAGGCCGTAAGAGCCTTGTGGGTTTGTGCCATTGCAGTAGGTGTAAGAGAGCAAAAAGACCACTCGAAGTGCAGTGGGGCTGGGGGGTGTCATACATACTGAAGGTATGTGTGCAACTGTATGAACAGGAAGGCAGTTTGTCTGTGTTTTAGGAATCCAACAGTACTCCCCAACACTGTGGGCTCAGAGCATGGTTCTAGTTATTGGTGCCTCTCCTCTCTCTGTGCTAACTACTCGTCCAGTAATTACAATCATTGACTTCTCATATGAAATGACCCTTTGCTAATAAACACAACAACTTTACAGCTTTTTTGAAACATGCCTCGATCAAATTAGCCTTTCTAAAATTTCCTTTTCTTTAACCCCCCCACAAAGATGATTTGATGCCAATAACTCGGTGCCGTTAGAATGCCACGTGGTAAGGGCAAAAAAAAAAGGAAAAAAAAAACAAAACAAGGAAAAAGGTCAAATGTAAAAATCAAAGCCCCAGATTAAAATAAAGTTTTTCTTTTACAAAATGGCTCTCAAGTATTCTTTGTTCCACAGATTGAGGTCCCTATGGGGCTTTGGATAACTTAGAATTGGTTTAAAATCCTCTTTACAATTTTACTATGGGATTGGGAGCAGAGGGGAGAGGGAGGGGAGGGGCGGGAAACTTCTGCTGGTGTGAATTGAACACACATACAAAAAACACGTGCCAATTAAATCTGCACCCACAAATGCCAATTCTCACATTAATGTGTGTATGCATAATCACTCTCGCTCTCTCACTCACTCTCACACACATGCACGCGCAAACGCAAACACACAAACACACACAGAGGAGGGACAGCAGTCACCGGCGTGCAATCTAATCACACTTGAACCCTTTCACATCTGAAAGCATGTGTTTTGAGAAGGGTCAAAGTACATGTCCCGACAGTGGAAACCCCCAGCTCACCGAAAACATCTGACCCCCCCCTCACCGCTGATATGTGACCTGTGAATCCCTCTGTCCTTCTCCTCTTAGGCAGATGTAATGGAGTTGTGCGGTAGCTAGCTCGACGGAGGGGGTTTCTAAGGGAGGGGGGGGCTGTCAGTTGGAAACAATACAGCGACTGTCCTGTTAGAAGTTAAATTAAGGAATAAAAAGTTTGTTTTCCTAATGTCGAGAAACAGAAAGTGGAATCTTCACGCTAAAGCTTTCCACGGGCACTACTCGAGCTAAGATTCACCTCTTAAATGAGAATAAACGCTATGACTATCATGAAAAAAAAAACTCCAACATTTAGCATAGCCTTGTTTTTGTGTTCTTTGTCAGCTGGTCGGTCAGTGTTTTTATGGTGGATTTTCAGCCTTTGTCCAACTTATCAAATGTGAAGAATATAGCAAGAAGAGGGGAAGAGGAAAACATACACAGAAGGTTTGCTATATCCCCCTACGCGCCATCCTCCCCCAACAACACCCCACCCACGTCCATGGAGACATTATACAGGTAACGTGAGAGACAAAACAGGCAGACAGATGTAGTCCAATGAGTAGACGGCTGGTCTGCCGTGTCCGTCTGGAGGCATCACGGGGACTCGATGTGCTCCAAGCTCAAGGTGGAGGTGGGTTTCCGGGGAAACTCTGAGGACCTGGCATGGCTGGCGACCACGCAGCAAGATGGAGTAAAGAAGGGTCGGTTGGAGGAGAACAGCCTGTTACACCTCACCAGTGGATGGCCGTCGTATCCCGCTGGCTGTTGACTGCTTTTCCAGGCCTCTGGGTCGGGATTTAGGTTTTGGATGAGGACTTGAATTTTCAGAATGTCCGTCATCACCATCACCATTTTTTCGAGGCCAGTCAGGAGACAAGTTTTTTCTCACGTGTGTTTTCTCTTTTTTGTCTTGGTGGCTTTTGTTTGTTATTCTTGACTTTCTTCTTCTGTTGTTAAGATTTTATTTGCCCGTTCAGATTTAGTTTTATTGTGGGATTCTTGGATTGTTGTCAAAGAGAGATGTCATTGCTCCATGAGTGACCATCAACTGTCCATATTACTGCAGTTCTCTGTGGAAGAAAACAACATTAGGTAAATACAGCTGTCATGGTAACTCTGGTGGCTAAAAACCACAAACAGCAACATTTTCATATCTAAAGCTACAAATGTGGTGAATATTATGAGTTAATAATCTTCCTCTTTGGGATAAATAAAGTTATTCTTATCTTATCAGATGCTTCAAACCACTCACACAGATTGATATAAAGGGATAGTTCAACATTTTGGCAAATTTGCCTATCACCATAATCCCTATAGTCACATCAGTAGGTACGTTACCTTTAATTATCGGTGCATGTTGTTCTGAGATCAGCGGGGCAGAGACGTGAGCTGCTCAGTGAACACAATGGAGGTGAACGGTACAGGTCCCCTGTCCCTCATCAAACTCATCAAATATACAATCCAGCAACTTCAAAACACTCTGGTGGACAAGTTGTGACCTGCACATTCACCACACTATGAAATAATCATGTAACATTACGTGACAGAGTTGTTTTCGAGGCAAATGCAGCCGGAACTACATTCCAGACACGGCTGCTGGGCGAAGGGATTTGAAAAGCGCAAGTAGTTCCAAGTATTTGCTTTGTGTGTTGTAATGTTACATGATTATTTCATAGTGTGGTGAATGTGCAGGTCACAACTTGTCCACCAGAGTGTTTTGGAGTTGTTGGATTGTGTATTTGATGAGGGACAGGGGACCTGTACCGTTCACCTCCATTGTGTTCACTGAGCAGCTCACGTCTCTGCCCCGCTGATCTCAGAACAACATGCACCGATAATTAAAGGTAACAAACCTTCTGCTGTGACTACAGGGATTATTGTGATAGGCGAATTTGCTAAAACATTGAACTAAGGTTTTGCCTGCTACAACAGCTAGGTCATTCGTCAGTTACCACAAGCAGAGGCTATACATGACTATTTTTGAGCTTACAGCATCCATGTGCACTGTGGGGGGAAAAAAACAACTTTGGCAGTTACCGTTGAGTCCGTCTGCCTCTTGTGAGTCGAGGAAGGGTGCAGGACCCCAGACTCGCACTGTGCCGTCGTCTGAGGCAGAAGCCATGAGTCCTGGGATGGCCGGGTTCCAGCTCACACAGTTAACGGTGCGTGTGTGGCCTGTTAGCTCAGCAATGGGAAGCTCGCCACGCCGGTGCCAGATGTACACTTTGTGGTCTGAGGGGAGGGGGATGAGAAGGTGAAAGTAGAACCACAGATTAACCCTTAGGGGTCGGAGCCAATTCTGGCTGTTTTGAATTTTTTTTATTTTACCTTTATAAACCAAATAGAAAATGTTGACCATTCCCATGTTTGGTATCTTTTTTTTCCCAGCACAACTTCACCTATATTATCCAACAGTTATTTTTTCACTTTATTAACATATTGAACCTGAAACCTGAACTGAAAGTAAAATTTTAAAAATCACATATAGTAGTATATCAGCTGATTCTACCAAAAAAAATTAGGAATCTATCAAAGGAAAGGCGACGCCTGCCTGTCCCATCCCACTTTTACGCTCCAATAAATAGTTCTGTACTGTCAAATTAAAACCATCATCAACATCAAACAAAAACTGGGAGGAAGTTTCAAATCTGCATTGTTGAGTGAAGTTGAACTTGACAGTAGCGCTCCGGGTGACACTTGACAGTCTTAGTCATGGCTTTATGACATCTAGCATTTTGTACCTTCGCTGCCACTTGCAATGAAGTCTTCATTGTGTCCTCCAAAGCAGGAGTGGATGGTGTAGAAGCCCTGGGTCACACCTTGATACTTCCTCACCAGCACTCGGTCCTGAAGGTCCCAGAGGTGTACTCCCTGGAGAAAATGTTTTACATGAACAGACTTCAACTATGGACACATCAAGCAACATGCAAGTGGGGTTTCGAAATTGATCATCTTAACCAATATTAGCAGTGAGCTTGGTTAAAAGGCTTACCTGAGTTGCTACATTTAACAAAGCTAATCTTCCGTTATTTGAAACAGTAAAAGACATGATAGGGTGGTCCTCCTGAACTCTGGGAGAACAACAGAACAGAAAGTCAGACACATCCAATATTATGTAGTGAGGATGACATTTTTTACATCTTGAATATGAAGGACTCACAATAATACACTGTAAAAACATTTAGCTTTCCTGGAATCTATCAGAATGTGTGTTGTTCAACATCAGAGGAAGAACTCTGCAGAAAGTACACTCATGCAGTATACAGGTTCTTATGAAACCTCTTCAAAACATGAAGACCTGTACTACATGACTATGTGGACTGTACATTCTAATTGCCTTATGAATCCAGCTAACAGTCAAGCATTAATATTTGTTCCATATAGACTTTCCTGAGAGCACAATAAGCCTTTAAATATTAAAACCCTTATATGTAAATCATTTAGAAGGAAGGCAGGTATCAGAAAGTTGGCACGCACATGTTTCTGTCGGTAAGGTCCTCGAAGTTGTACCCCCGGATACGTTGGTGGGTGTCCGAGGCCAGCACTGTCCTGCCATCGCTCAGGCACCACAGGCACTGCACTCTGACGCCCTCCCATGAGTCCAGCAGATTCCCATCCAGGTCCTGGCAACACAGACAGCAGACCTCTCGTCTCTTAGTCTGAGGAGTCTTAGGGGGTTTTCACACATACTGCTGCAGACCAGGTGCAAAAATGATACATTGTTTCATTTTTCAGCTCGTATGGTCCAGGTTCACACAGGTTTGTTTTCACTTGGGTCCCAACGCTGCACCGCTGACAGGGCGCCATGTTTCCATGACAACTGACCAGAAAAAGACGCGTTGTATGTCACGTTTACGTGACCCCCGACTGTAAAAGTGAAACTCTTAATAACGCTTAACTTTAACAAAGGAAACAGCAGGATCCAGGTCCAGATGCATTCATGTAACAAACGGACCGCAGCAGGGCTCCACTTCCCTGCAGGACGGTCCCTGTGCGGCCATTTTGGTTCCCACCTGAGTGGTACTGTTGTGTTCACACTCAGTACGTTTACATGACACTTGAAAAAACCGAATTATTGCCTTAATCCGACTATAACTGGACAACTGAAGTGCATGTAAACACCTTAGTCCGACTGAAATCGGAGTTGAGAACTCCGATTAAGACACCCAGATAATGCGATTGGAATTCGATTTTCTCCGTCATGTATACACCTTAGTCGGAGTATAACTGGACAATGCATGTGCGCATGCTCCACAACAGTAGAGATGGCACCAAGTGGAGCAGAGAAGCCGCCCGTCAGCGCCAATTCAATGCATTTCACACAGCGCGACCAGCAAGAGTGTTTTATTAAAAAAAAAAAAAAAAAAGACAGAGAGAGGAAAAAGGAAGCCCGTATCCTATTCTCAGCACGAATCCGTCCCAGACTGGCGCGTCTGGTCGGGAACTGCAGTTGAGAATTTATTATTAAGTTTACTACGTTGTTTATATTCAGTTTTTTACGAGGTGACAGAAAAGTCAACAGGACAGGGGGGCGTATTAACCCACTGAAACAACGGGTGACACCGCATGAGGGGGCGGACCCCGTCAGTTATTCGGTTTTCTCAGTTGCATGTCTATTGAGACGAGGACAGAAGTCCGACTTGACGCCAAAATCGAATTTTGAGCATAGCTCGATTAAGCTCTGCATGTTAACGTACTGACTGATCCAAACACCCTTAGTCTTAGGAGGATGAAAACATGGATGAAGTCTACAACGATGAGGATGGAAGAGGATGCCGGAGTAGAACCAACAGAGTGCATCAATCAGACATGTGGACTGATCATATTCTGTTTAGAATAATGTAGTTCAAACCATTGTCAACGACACAGAGACGCAATTAAATGTCATAACATGGGTTCATCAGGTTCATGCATTGAAAATCAATACATTGTAAAAAGTACAATTATCTGGAAGCTTCCTGTTTAAGGTCAGCACAATACTTTAGCAGCTGCTCTACAGACACTGGAACTCACACTGTGTCATCCCTTTTCTTAAAGCCCCTTGCTGTAAACCTTCACACGTAGCAGAAAACATTATACTTGAGAGGGAAAAGGCGCTTGTCAATAAACACACAATAATAACAGTGCTGTCCATTGAGAACAAAGGGGAGCCATGCATCCACTTACACACTGATAAAACTGCCCCCTCTGTCCTCCTGTGACGAAGCGTTTGCCATCAGGGTTCCAGGCCACGCTCGTCAGGCTGTCTTCATGGGACTGGGACATTTTGGTCCGCAGCTCCCCCGTCTGGTCGGCGAGGAGATTAAAAGAGACAGTGGAGGGCAGAGGAGGAGAGAAAAACAAGGGGAAGGGAGACGGCAAGAAGAAAGATTAAGTAAGCGGGGGAGGGGTGATTCAAGGAAAAGAAAGGGGAGGGGACAACAGGAGAGGTCATTGAGTACACACAATATACAGAGTGTCATGCTCAATGCATGTTTTCTGTTTCCACTTGTTTACTGAATTGGAATTAGACAGCTGAAATCTTTAATACGACTGATACGTTCTAGAAAAAAGGGACTTCCATCAGTAGAGCATCATAAAAAGATAAAAACCAAATGTATCCTGGTTAACTGGAAATCTGAAAATTCTCCATCAACTAGACACTGGATTAATGAGCTTGTGTCTTACTGCACAAGATATTATATAATGTGAGAGGGAAGCATGCAGCCTTTGAAAAAATCTGGGGCCCCTTCATAGACATTCTGCCTTCACTGGACTTCACTGATAACGATGGTGCGACTCTTCCTGGATCAGCTTCAAATTAGCCCTCTGTGATCCTTCCTGTATAAATTTGCTCATTGATGTATTTATTGTGAGTAGTGTGCTGATCCATATATATATGAATGTGTACAGAAGGGTTTATGTATAAATTATGGACGGTGTAAGTATGTAAATGAAAAGAAACTGAGAACCATACAAGGGAAGAGGGTGGGGGGTGGAATGGGAAAGGTTCATGTGATATTTTTATTTTGTTTAGATTTTATATTTTTTTATTATTTTTTTATTTTATTTTCTTATTATCTCTTCTGATGTTTAGAAGTCATCCTTGTGGTGTATTTGTAAGTTCTCTCTATAAAATACGATCTATCTCATTGTAACAAACTGTAGATGCTTGCTTATGCACCATAAACATCCTGTAAGAGATTCTGTTAATAAAAAACAAATCTTTAAAAAATAAAAATAAAAAGATAAAAACCAGAGGGATGTTACCTGAACGTTCCAAAGCCAGAGCTCGGAGCAGTCGTCAGGTCCACAGGCGATCAGGTAGGTGTCGTCGGGACTCCAGGCTAAATAAGAGACCCCGTACGCATGACCCTCCAGGGTTCGCAGCAGCTTCAACTGGTGGCTCTCCTGCATAAAGACAGGATTAAGATGGTTAGGATAAAATTCATTCAGAGACACTGAGAGTTAGGCTCTCATTTGCACATGTATTCACATTAAAGTCAAATGTGGAAATTTGTGAAATGTCTAACCAAAACAAGCAACTTGATAAAATTCATTTGTTTTGTTACAGTTTTATTTTTTACAGGGACTTACTGGGTCATTTTCATGGATGCCTATACAAAGCTGTTTATATCAGAAGGATTATCGTGTGTAAATACAGAGAATATATTCTACGTTCAGGTCAATTCAAAAAGAGAAAGCTGCCTGCAAAAATGTACAAGTCGACCTAACCGCTAAATTCTAACAGGGATGTTTTTGCTGTGGATGAAGTGTGTGGTTCAACTTCTTTGCACTCACCGGGTCCACTTGCCAAATTATGACGGTAGTGTCTTTGGAGCCAGTGGCTAGTTTGGTGCCATCGTTTGAGAATTTGCAGAACCACACCTCATTACAGTGCTCTGTCAGAATCTGCTGGGTGTAACAGGGGAACTGCTTCCTGCGATGGGGAAATAAAATGTTCAATCACAAGTTGAAATATTAATCGTTTAAGACAGCAATGATGAGCCACAACAGTAGTGAAGCCACAGAGAGAATGGAATGATAGGGGGGAGGTATAAAGCAGAAGGTAAATAAGTTTGCAGAAGACAACATTTGGAAAGAAAACAAGGTCTTTCTGTCTTGTGACATTTTGGTTATGTAATAACAGGAGGTCAACTGATACATAAATATCAGATGCTGCACTCTGACAGCAAGCAGGGTCTTGAGGGGCCAGAACAGCACGCTGGCTCTGCAGTACCAACCTGCTGCAGACATGATCGAGGAGGAGAGAGACCGAGTCCAGGCTACTGTCCAGCTTGGTGTTGTGATAGAGGCAGCGGTCCCTCTGCAGCTCCACCGCTTGCCGCAGCAGGGTCTGCAGCCGCCGCGGGGGCAGCATCACAGAAGGTGGCAGGTACGCTACAAGGACAGAGAAAAAGACATGCTGACCACACACGTGGGCTATGCATGGAGCTCAAGGTGGGTCGGTGTATTGTCGCGTGTCCTCACTCTGTAATTTGTCCAGCAGTCTGCAGCGTGAGGCCGTGCCCTTGCCCTCCCACTCTGCTTTGGCCCTTAGATCCTCAGCATGGCTACACATCAGGTACCTGCACATTTCAAGCAAAACAGCAAAGTAGGAGTCCTTAGCATGGATGGTAAGATTCTAACCAAAGATACAGTGGCAAGAAAAAGTATGGGAACCCTTTGGAATTTCCTAGTTTTCTGCATTAAAGGGATAGTTCACCCAAAATTCAAATTTCACTCATTATCTACTCACCCTCATGTCAACTAAGAGCTGTGAGAATTTCCTCCGTGCCTTCTCTGAGTTTCGGGGGGTTCCACGCAGCAGTATTTGTCCATATAATGGTTGTGAATGGATACCAACTTTCTTCGTCCAAAAAGACACACCAAAAAACATCCAAATACCTCCATGCTGCTCGTCTGTAATGTCCCTCTTGTATTGAAACCCCGACATGAGAAGTTGTTCTGAAAAAAATTAAATAAGTCTATATTTTAAGCTTGTTTGTAGCGGAAGCTCCCAGTGTCTCGGTTCACTGCTCTTCCTGTGTCAGTGTCAATCTCATGTGATTTGCACTGACCGGCGGAACAATTTCTCATGTCTGGGCTTCAATACCAGAGGGACATTACAGACGAGCAGCATGGAGGTATTTTGAGGTTTTTTGGTGTGTCTTTTTGTACGAAGAAAGTTGGTATCCATTCACAACCATTATATGGACAAATACTGTTGCACGGACCCCCCAGTAACTCAGAGAAGGCACGGAGGACTCTGAAAATTCTCACAGCTCTTAGTCGACATGAGGGTGAGTAGATAATGAGTGAAATTTGAATTTTGGGTGAACTATCCCTTTAATTGCTTGCAGGCCTGGAGTTTGCCATTCCACAACACTAACGGGAAAATGTCTTGTGGACTGATGAAACTAAGATTTAATTTTTGTATTTTTATGTATTTATTGTGTTGTATGTATAGTGCAAAAATGGCTCTGCATAACAGCATGTAAACATCATGTCAGAAGTGAAGTCTGGTGGAGGAGCATCAGGGTTTGGGGCTTTGCTGCCTCAGGGCCTGGACAGTCTGATGACTTCCAGAGTTTATCAAGGCTTCCTACAGGATGATGTCAGGGTGGCTCCACCAGCAGAAACTCAGTAGAAGTTGTGTGATGCAGCAGGACAATGAGCCTACACATTGAAGTCCATCTACTACCTGGTATCTAGATCATTTAGAGTAGCTTTAAAAACAGAAAATCCACCTTTGCGAGTGGACCAGTCAGACCCAGACCTGAATCCAATAGGGATGCTATGAATGACCTCCAGAGAGCCGTTCACACAAGACATCCTATAATAACATGGCTGAGCCGAAGCAGCTCTGTCAGGACCAATGGTCAAGGATTCACCCTGAGTGTTGTGCAAGTTTAATGGATATGTTCAATGAAGACATGAAATATTATAATTCTTTGTGTGGTATTAGGTTAAGCACATTGTGTTTGTTTGTGTCTTAGATGTAGATCAGATCACATTAAATGGCCATTTAATGCAGAAAACTAAGAAATTCCAAAGGGTTCACATACTTTTTCTTGCCACTGTAAATAAATAGATATATAAATAGATTTAACAAATAATTCATAAGTCATAGCTACTAACCAACCACTACAGTAGTACTGTACTGCATTTGCTCCTTTACATTGTGCAGAATGGCCTAGATTTAATGCAGATAACAAATACTGAAAAAACCTCCAGTTGCCTGTGGTGTAGAACAATTGAGGAACGGCTTGACAGACATATGTTGACAGCGTTAAGGACACATTTAGATACAGCTGAGTGACTGACCTGAGACAAGCAACAGATCAATAAATTATTCTGTCAACTAAGTGACAGTGTGTTAAGACAAACGGGCTTGTAGGTGATATCGAGTGCCACTAATTGATTAGGTAACATATGAGAAGAGTTTCTCTGCTGAAAACATGGGGACTATGTGTTGACCACACTATGGATTAGTGGATCAGGGCTTCTGATGCTATTATACTGTGAGTCAAAAGAACAAATAGATGGTATATGTACTGGAGAACCAGGTAAATGACGAGTTTGCAACATTATTGCTTTTTAAAATAAATTTTAACTAGCTGTGGAAGCAATCAAAGTGCACACTCTGGCCTACAAACTAAAATCATGGGTAGAGACTGTTACTAGTGTTTTTTAAGGCCCCATGATTACTGTCAATAGCCACCCCTCCCCTCGGTTCATCTGTGATGTTGGTAGCGCTGTCTGTTCAAGATAAATACACATCTATGAAAATAAACATTACCCGTGTGCCTACATTGAACCTTAAATTATGTACTGCATCAGATTCATCACTGTGTGATTGGTTAAAGTTACATATTTAATCCCAATGACAATTTACTAAGGTCTTATTTCTTAGAAAACAAGATGTATCATATAAATTATAAATATAAATCTTTTTTGCATGACTCGTCACCAGTATCAGTAGCTGCAGCATCATTCACTACAGAGCTACATATTGCACTAATACATAGATGTTGGTAGGTGTTTGTTAGCCAGGTGAAGTGTCTGAGGGCTGCTATGACAAAGAAAATGAAACATGTAACAGTACCCGCTGAGTACGTGGATGCGGTCTGTGTTGTACTTGAGAGGCGTCAGTTCTCCCCGGAGCACTTGCAGAGCCTCCAGGACTTTGCCATCCTCCAGATACTCTAGGTATTTCTGCTGCAGCAGCAGGAACTTCATACGCTGACCAGAGGAAGAGAAATATTAATACACAACACAAATTGTCTTTAGTTTGACTCACTGACCTGGCTGCTATGACAAGTATGAAAAAGTTCAAATTTCTAGTGGTACCAAATAATCATATAAGAATAATTTTCCTTTAGTTTTAATGACAAAAAATGGGATAAAGTAAATGTCAACACCATCAGCAAACTTTCCTCAAGCTGAAGACCACTGGAAAATGTTTTCAAGTTGCAATATTGACATTAAGAGTCTGAGTCTTATCTAAGGTATGCAGTGGGAGCCACAGCCCCGACAACTGGCACAGTTACATCTACTACACATAGACTCAAGCAGACATCCGCCCACAAATGTCCACGAAGAAGGGGCACACACACACACACACACCTCCTGCCTCTCCAGCTGGGCCTGTGATATAAGCATAACTGCCTATGACAAGTAAAGTGAAAGTCATGTTGACAATGATAACACTAACCTGCCACAGCTCAAGAACTAAAATGGCAGTCCACACATTATAGATGCAGATTCAAATCACCAGCTACATTAATTCTCTTAATAACCCAACAGGCAGGGGCTCCACCACCAGCCTGAAGCATAGGGGAGCATTGTGGGGCCTCACTCTGACAGATAATTAGCATGCCAGCTAAGGCTAATTAACCTGCACTAAGCCCCCAGTTTCAAATACTGTATTAAGTATTTAATGTCATACTGATCTTCACGCTGGTATAATGTTTAGGCAGTCCAGGTAGAGTTCATCTAACTAAACAAAGAGTGACAGAAGACTAAAACAGTCCAATCACACTTGACATGTGTGAAATGGATACACACATTTGAGTTAACCAGGAGAAATACAGGTGGATCATCTTTCACATGCTGTGTCTAAATCTCACAATTCCTATTAAAATGTACTCAGGCCCCCTGGACGTTTTCATGTTTTATAATCTTACAATACTGTGTTAAGGTAGATTTAATTGAATCAACAGAAAAGATCCCTTTAATGTATAGTTTAAATAAAATCTCTGCAAACTGATCCACGTGAATGACAAATCACTTATTTTGAAACTTGTTTTCACCATTTTCTGAGTAATTGTTTGGTTCATAAAACAGAAAACTTGATTTAAAAAAATTTTGATTCATTTTTTGAGACCACAGAGATGTCCCCAAAATCCATCAGAAAGAGCAGAGAAACAGGGATGGTTAAAAAAAAAGAAGTAATCAATTATCCTAATATCCTCTCAGCTTATTTGTCAGTTGTTCTACAAACAGACTCATGCGCACCATGACTTTAATGTCCCATTCATTTCTGTCACTAAACTTTCTTTCTTTCTTTCTTTCTGGGAGTCATCCAGAATATTTTAGCATTTACTGCTCCACAACAAGAAGCTGCAGCCCTGCATTCTAAAAGCAGCGTTCTAGAAGCGCCAGCTGTGCCTACGAACAGACTGACGGTCATTCAGCCCAGTTCAGGTTTGGGGAAAAGGGAGCTTACCACAATAGCATTAGGAGAATGCATCAGTGCTCTCAGCTCATTGAGATCATTCTCAGCCTGGACCAAAACAAAGGGAGTTTGGTGGGGGGGGTGGGAGGGGGGACAGGGAAAGAAATGGTCAGATCAGCAGTTCCAAACATGAACAGATAAAAAACCTACAGTAATAGACAGTAAAACAAATCTATAGTCATTTATGTTTATGATGATGAACTGAGGCTGCAACAATGGAGCTGGTGGTGTCCATTTGCTATGATTATATAGTTATAGAAGGCAACATAGAACATTTATACCTTCCAGTGGCCAGTTTTACCTGTGAAATATTTTTCGACATCACAACATGGACGAGTCTGTCACATGAACAGGTAGTTTACTATTGGTTTGTATTGAACTTAAACATAACTGCCATTATGCTCAAGGCTGACATTCATTTTCCAGCCTGATGTTCTGTCATGGTTTTATCATTCATGAAGATTCACAAGTCAACTCTAATAGAGGGTATGCGTTTACGTCCCGTTGCCCTGGGACACGCCCCCTTTCGTTCGGACTGAGTGGCAAAACAAACCTCCCTCAACGTGGTGAAGGAGCGGTGGACGCGACGAAACCGGGTAAAACATGTAGTATCAAAACAAATTGAGGTCAGAAGGACTCGACGATGATCCACCAGCTCCTCAAAACCATCTGCTCCATGTTGCCAGAAATCATTAAATCATTTCAAAATAACACCCATCAGCCATTATTAGATTTAAACAGATATAAAACTAACCACTGGTGTCTGCCCTCCTCCTTCAGTATCTACATGTTTATACAGTCACATTGTTTACGTTGTGTTTTAATCAATCCTGTAACACACGCCCACACATGCTGCGGTACCGGCAGAGTGACAGATAGGATCATTGTTCATGTGCAGAGGGACCAGATTACAGCTGTTACTTTGGTCCCGACAGTGACTCCTGACACTTAAACCTGAGTTGCTTCTATACTGAAAAACTCTGACGAGTCAAACTGTAGGATGTGTAGGACTAAATTCATCTGTCTAACCATCAGAACTATGACACCTGACACGGTAAACATGGCTGATGGATCAGAAAAAAAAATTACCGCTCAGGTGAATTTACTTTCCGTCATTGAAAACAGGTTCTTGAATGCAACTCGGTCAAAGTAAGACGTATCCACAATATTTTTTAATTTTTTTTTCTGTTTGGTCATCCTACCGTATGCTGACATCATGCTGTACATCAGACTTGTATGGGCTCGGAGGAAATCGCCCCGTTACTTTCCTTGATTTTAAACTTTGGCGTCTCTGCCACTCGTCTTTTTGCCACTCAGTGAGCGCTCCACAGCGACTTCTGAGTACCGTGACGTCACGCGCATACCCTCTATATGTTGGAATGAGCTACACTGTGGCCAGAAAAGCGTAATACAACTCAGGCTGCTGATTTAAAAGGCAAGCAAATAAAAACGTTGCAAGATATAAACCTACTGTTTTCATTATGTCGTATAGAAAGCTCACATTATACAGTCCTATGCTATGCTTTGGGTTGCTCTGATTAACATTCATTTTGATCATTTCTTATGACTGTATTTCTATGATACACATCACTTGTTATTTTGTATATAGGTTTAAAAATACAGATTTTTTCTTGCCAGACCATTCAGCATGCTGAATAAGAAATCATTTCTACCTCTATCATATTGTTCCTTAAATATTTAAGACCAGTTGACCAAGCAAATATTCTTCTTAACTAGTTGAAGTAAGATGCATTTCCCTTGAGCTCTAAATAATAACACTTAAAAAGAGATAAAAGTATTATTCTAGCAAACACAAATTAGACAAATTACCCACTGGCAGCCATGTATCATTCTATTAAAAATCTAAAAGTTGAACTTGGCTAAAATGGACACTTAATTTACATTTTCTTCAACAGAACCCAATAGGTTTGTTTCTGTTGATCATGCACACGAGTTTGAATAACAAGAAGCTATCTGCTCCTTTCCTAACCAAAACAAGCTTGACGTGCAACTGTACAATTAAGACAGAGGATCCCAAGAGGAGTCACTACTTCCCTGTCTATCAAAGTGCTTGCTGTTATGTAACTGTGGCAACCTAAGACCAACCTTGTCCCATTCCCCCTCCATGACATGGTTGCGGAACTTGGTAGCCGAGGGGTGTTCCAGTCTGCAGCCTGACTCCTGCATCAGCAGGTCCACTGTCTGACTGCAGAGACACAGAGGGGGGGGGGGCAGACATACAGACACATGACAGACGGGGGGAGAGAAGAGAAGAGAGAGCATGTCTTTAAAAATTACAAATCAAACTTAATCACGCCAAATTATGTTATGTCAACTATTACAGCCAAGTCCGAATGGTGTAGAAAGTTCAGCACCATTATTGCATGAAATACCATTTTAACACAGCATATTCAACTTTTCTCATCTATCTATATCCAATCAATTCTGATTAGATAACCATTCTAGGAATTGCAAATGGGTGAGTGGGAGATCTGGAACAATAATAATCTTAGTAGAGAATATAAATATCATTGACTGACAATGCGATGGAGGCAATTTCATGGCTGACAATATCTGGAGATAAGCAGCCTGGAGCAGTTTGTGTCACCGGGGCATTATTTGTGGATTGTGGGAGGGTGACTAACATCAACCCCGCTTTCACTGCAGTTGACATCACCCTCTCAGCCTGTCAACCATGAACCATAACCATCTGTCCAAACACCACCTCTCTGCTGAGCACACTCCACCAACACACAAACAGGCCTGCTCAGATCAGAGTGTGTATGTGTGTGTGTGTGTGTGTGTGTGTGAGATAATGTAAGTGGGTTGGGAGTGGGGGGTGGCTGACACCTTCAGCATGATGACATCATTCTCAGGTATCAATGGAGTGGCGCAGCAGCTTTGTGTTGAGCCTCTCATCTAGCTGGCTGCTACACAGATTTCACTTGCATTTCCCCAGCTGAAATGTAGGGGCTCTGTTTCATAGAAGGCAATGTCATGTATCCCCCCCTCACCCACCCTCTTTGTAAACATAGCAGTGTTAGGTTGTCCTTTATAATGCCTAATTATGGAAGCTCCACTTCCTCAGCAAGGCAGCAGAGACCAGTGGATGTCTAGCTATCCAACAGGGGCTACCACAGCTACTTTGAAGAAGAGGGCCAGACACACATTTCTTGAAATCCCACTGTGCTATAATTAGATTCAAACACTGCGTTTCCATCTAAAACAGCTGGTAGAAAAGCGCATTCCTCAGCCACCATGAAACCAACTGATTCTGTTCAATTTCAGACCAACTGTCGCCCCCATATTGACTGCCGTCTTTAAATAAATACATGCACGCCACTGTGACTGTTGACACATTGCTGACACAGTGACAGCGACAGAGAAATGGAGACGTTCGCCTGGGAATGAAGTTGTTTTGTTCATGAGAAGCCTAACGGACAGAAAGTGGCGATTAATCTGATCAATAAAAGAGTTGCTCGACATGACAGCTCAAGACGCGCAGAGAGTGCACTCTGAATACTAAAATAACCAGGGCAGTTTTCATAACCATGCTCGTTATTAAACTGTGGCCGACCCATTAATGTTCCTCCCACACAGCCTTTGCAACAAACCCCCCCAGAAAACCATGTTATTTTCCCGAGGCGTCCGAGCTGGAATATGAAGAAAATCCCGAACCATCCGGACGAAAACCGACGTTGACAAACCGCACATTAAACATTTCCTCCGCATTTTTTGCGCAACAGCAATTGAAACGCAAAAACGGACACTGAGAACTCGATAATCCTGCTTGTGAACTTAATCAAGAAGCTAAATCAAGTTTCTCCCTCATGACATTGATTTTAAGCTTCCCAACGGTGATAATCGTTGAATCTTGTTTTTTCTGAATAAACGTTGCTAACGTTAGATGATGTAATGCCTTTAATTCAGTGCAAAATCTATAACATTGATTAACACTTCATGGCGCGAGTGGCATTAAAGACACATTTCAGCCCGTGGTGTGCTTGTGAAGCAGCTAAAGGTTGGATTGTGTTTTATGTTTGTGTAAGGGTTTAATTCCAAGGCACAACACCTCAACGCAGGCTAGTGCTATTAGCCATCAAGCTAACTGTTATTGTGCAAGATGGACCCCTTCTTTCTACCAACTGCCGAGCTCACAGGCTAGCTCCCCCATCCCCCCATGTTTGTGTCTGTCAGCACACTAATAGCGCTTTTACCAGCTGCAGTTTCGCAGCCTCATACATAACACCAGAGATATGGACTGCAGATTACATTTTAAACACTAAAGTTAAACGCTTTTCTAGTTTTTGACTCGACTGACACACTGAATAAACTTACTTTAGCCCCAGTCCTTGGAGATGTTGTCCTATTAATCGTATGACATCTTCCTCCGCCTGCGATAGTCGTTTCTTCTTTTTCAACGAACCAACCTCCGTGCCCGATGTCGTGGAGGCTGCCGAAGTCCCCGAACCGGGCCCGGTCGACGACCCGTTACTGGTACCGACACTATTCCCGTTGTCTGTGCTGGAGAGAAGCCCGTTGGAGTGGGTTCCGCCGGCCGAGGATGACTCCCCGTTTTGTGCGCTGTTTAGGCAGGAGAGCTCTGAGGATTCTTGTCCTTGTCCTGCCCCGTTTGCCTGCATGCTGCTGCTGATGTTGTTGACAACACTTCGGTTAAAGTGGATGGCAGAAGTGGCTTGAGAGTGTGGAGAGTGCGTAGCAAGTCCTAGGACAACTCCAGAGAGGCCTGTTACAACTGCTGAAGCCCCGGGCTCTCCTGCTCCCTCCGCCGCCGAGGCTCGGTGCTTCTTCCGCGGGGGCGGCGACGCTCCGCCGGTGTCCGAGTCGGAGGAGGAGGAAGCGGAGGCCAGAGTTTCCTCACCGAGAGCGGCCGTGGTTAGAAGCCGGCGGAGCTCCGGGTGGGAAATGAAGGTTAAGCTTCCAGATTTGAGGCCTCGTTGTCGGGCTAAGAGCAGACTGTCACCGCAGCAGCCCTGACAGTTAGCCCGTTTTTGTTGTTGTTTCTCTCAAAACAGCTGCAGCTCTAATGGAGTCCTAACGCCCTGACGTAACCGGAAATTCCTACACTAGCAGGCTTCCGGGTAGAATTATAATCCATGGGTGGCGCATAGGAACTTAGTTAGCATAATAATTATCAAACGACAATAATAAATACATCCCATGAAAAATTAATTAGATTATTCCAGAGACAAGGTTTTAATACGTCAGTAATTTTATATTAGCATTATGTGTGAATCATATGGTCTTTCTGCAGGCGTTCAGGTTTTTACATTTTAACACTAAACCTGAATAAATCATGTAGCCAAATGATATCTAAGAGAATAGGCCTCACAAGTATGTAGGCCTAAGTAAAACTCACAGATTTACCTACCACATTAATCTTCAAATTAATTCGCCTCACTTGTATATGATGATTATAGCGAGAACACATGTACCAACAACATAGTTACTTTCCATGTTCTAAATGTCACAGTAAGCAAATTCAATTAGCCATCCAAATCACTAATCAGCCCCAATTGCCATTCATCCTGAACAAGTCTTGTTCAGTATTGTTTGGCATAAATAATATAAACATATTTTTAAAAAAATTGCAATTAAAAATCTTACTGAGGGTAAACATTTAAAACATAAATGGGATTTTTCTCTCACTCTTTGTTCTCTATCTGAATCTGAGATTTTTCTAAATGATCTGATTAATTAATCTGCGTTTGCACTGCAGCACCTATAAAATCACTACTATTTATCTATCAAACCGGACACTGCCACATGAAAGGTCATTCAGTGGCTCGCTAAATTCAAGCACTGCCTTTAGACCACATCACTGCCCACATTGCATGGCAAAAAAGAAAGAAAAGAGTAAATAAACAAAGACATAAAACTTCAAAAGCCTGGTGCAAACATTTTTTTATTAACACAATATACATAGTGCAATCAACCTACATTATTTTACAAAACACAAACTTGAGGTAAAACAACAAAAAAGTAATTTATATGTCTGTTCCCATCTTGTAATTTTCATAGCACTCTATGAATTAAGTGCAAAGTGATAAAATATTTTGTGCAGGAGCTCTGTGAGATATTGAACTCTATTCCTGAATTATTTACAACTATACAGAATTCTGTTCTTAAATTTCCCTGTGGGTGAAATGATATTTGACAGTCGTAATATTCATAATAGTATCGTTATGTTGTATTGGTCTATGCTTTATGTTGTGACAGTGTGTATGAAAAAGACCTATGTGAGAAATGAAGCAAAATGGATGTTCTCAAATTTTGTTAACAAAGTTTCTTCCGGTGGAAAAAAGTCAAGAAAAGTCCCCAACTTGGTGTGGAAGGGCAGTGGTCACTGGGCCACTGTTGCTACTGGGTTTGTCTTTGCCTTTCATGAAAAAGGTTAGCAGTTCTCCTTTCCCTTTGACAAATATGGGCCCTCTTCGGATAAAGCGGAAACCATACTGCTTCAGGATGTCATAGCAGTCCTCCACCACCTGAGGGCAGAAAAATAAAGTTTAAAGACTGAAATGGGCAGCAATAGTAGTAGATGTTAAGGGGTGCTGTACTATGATTTTGTGGTGTGTATTTGTGTGTGTGTGTGTGTGTGTGTGTGTGTGTGTTTGCAACCTGAATGTTTCCCATCACTCCAGTTGACTCCATTCTGCTGGCCACATTAACCGTGTTGCCCCAGATGTCATAGTGAGGTTTACGAGCTCCGATCACTCCAGCCAGAACTCCTCCCTTGTTCAGACCTGAAGGGAACAGCAGGGGATTAATAAGAACATATACATTTGAACCTGGGCACAAACACAAACAAACACACACATAGGCTACACTGACCGATTCGAAGCATGAAGTTGTTGAAGGACTGTTTGTTGAGGTTGTTGAGTGTAACTTTCATAGCCAAGGCAAAGTCTGCCAGGTCAGCGAGGTGCTGCCAGCGCTCAATCAGTGCCTGCTCCTCTGGCTGTGGAATGACAGTAGTATACATCTCTCATGGTGACCATCATCAGCATTAACAGCACTAGTTCAACAGCAGGCTGATACACTTCACTACTCTATTTGTAAGATAGAAGCTGCAGAGGTGTCCGACCTTGCGGTTGCTGTATCCATTAGTGTTGCTCTCTGGTGTGAGTCCTGACGCAGCCATGTATGTGCTTCCTATCGTCTTGATCTTAGTGATGCAGCGAAACTCATCCCTGTCGAGCAACTAGTGGAGAAAGTGGACACCAATCACTCTCAGGGGGCGGAACAAGGCATTTAAAACCGTTGCAATTTTTTTCACATCACAATGTCCTTTGTGAGTAGGATATAAGGATTTTTTTAAAGCAAAAAAGGTAAGTGGATATGAGTCCTAATACGAAGAAGACTGCAAAATCATGAACTTTGATGAAAGGACAAGGCTAATGTACCACTTTACTTTGCCATTCCCACATTCGTTACAGTTGTAACAGTAGTTTCAGTCATTTACCACGATGCATTTTATTTTGTTGTTAATCAATTGTGGTGATTAACACATTCTGACAAGACAAATGCTTATTATTAAATTATCATATCACCACTTGCCACTGTGGAGCTATTTCTTAACATGCAGATGAACTGATGACATGATTTTTCTTTAGAGAGAAAAGCCAATCAGTTCTCAGATCAGCTAAATCGCACCAGCACATTTCTGTGGCCTCCTCAGGCCTCCTAGCTTTACCTCCAGCCACTAGCAAACTAGCAACCAGCTAACTTCAGACAACAATTCACTTGCTAACTCAATGATATGACTATTACCTCCATTAGACAGTTGTTTTTCTCCTTTTATATGACAAACCAACTATTGAAAATTGATTGTTGGCCTTGAGGCTCTTTTCATTATGTTTCTGAGCAGATTATAGGCTTGACCAATTATAACCAGTTATATTAGCTTAGATTAGATTTTTTGGGGGTGTTATGACCTCCTTGCCCCCCTATAAATTACGCCTTTGTGAGTAGCACTTTTAAACCCCAATATATGCAACCAGATGTAGAAATGCCAGAACTCACACTGTCAAAGTCAGAAATGATCTCATTGAGGATCCTGAGACACTCAAGTCCTCCGTTGTTGATGCTCTCCTCCGTGTAGAAGTCAGAAAAGTTGGGTATGGAAGCAAACATCACACCTATCTCATCATAAGACTGGCTGTACAGCTCCTATGAATGATGAATGGAAATGTCAGTTACTTACAATTCCTCAATATGTAATGAATTGTACTGTGACAAGGCACAGGTCCCATAATCACTTAAAGGGATACTTCACCCAAAATCAATAATTCACCAATTTTCTACCCACCGTCATGCCAAGGAAGGGTTTGAGTTCACTTTTGAATCGTCCAAAACACACACTGAATGAAACATCCAAATACCTCCATACTGCTCATCCGTACTGACCCAAGTCCCCTGAAGCCGCGACATGAAAAACTTGTTGGTAAAAAAAATGAATTTGATCCCAGGAACTCCAAAAGTGTTTTGATGAAAGTTCTCAGAACCCTTTCTTGGCATGACGGTGAGTAGAAAATTGGTGAATTATTGATTTTGGGTGAAGTATCTTGGACCTTTCAGAGGTGAAATTATCTGAAGTGTATGTTGCTGGTTAAGTTGCTTTAGATGAGTTATTTCTGTTGCCTCTGATTAAGGTTTGAACTGGAATGGCTTTTAAATAGCATCACGCTGTTGGACATTCCTTCCCCTCCTCCTCCTACTTGACATTCCTCACTCATATCATTTTCTTTTTTGATACTGCACCTAAAACACCCACATATGTAAGATGATCCTGTAACTTCGCACACACACACACACACATATGTACCTCATCTCTCTTCTTAGAGCCCAGGAAGTGTTTGGCCACATGTTCTGGCAGCATGTTGGTGACCAGTGCTTCATTCCAGCGTCTCATCTCAAATACTCTCTCCTTCTGGTCATGGACGCCAATCTTCCACAGGAACAGCTTCCTGGACTGACGTTCCAGCTGTGCACACATAGGAAAGACTCAGGTGACACAGATTCAGTGACACATTTGGAGAAAAAGGTGTGATGACGAAATTTGAGAGTTGCTTTAGTCTGTGCTGACTTTTGAAGTCTACAGTGGACAGGCTGTGGGTCAGCTGAGGGTGACACTGTGTGGGTGTGCAGAAGAAAAAGGACTCACATGACGGGCGTAGAAGTAGAAACCAATCATCATGATGATAATCATAATGGTCATGAGGTACTTAGATGGTACGGTAGATGTTCTGAAGACACGAAGACATCAGTATCACATAAAGGTCTCTGATCTTATATTGTATTTTATTATTGAATCTGTTTTCTCACCTGTAGGAGGCAAACTGTATATAGTCATATAGGTCATAAATGTCCCGCCAGCTGTAGATATTAACAGCTCCAGTTGCTGTCACAACCAGCACCATGAGGCCCAGTTTAATCAGATGGCTGACCTGCACCAACATGACGGCTGCGATGAGCGACATCACAGCCATGAAGCTGTAGTGTTTTGGGTTATCGGCACAGCCTTGGTCCCCAAATGACTCCAAGATGGGGCCAGAGGTGCTGTTGAAGATGCGGAGCGATGGCGGGGCACAACTTAGCTGCAACATGCAAAAACAAAAAGACAGAGTAGTTTTCAGTGAATGCCTGTCCATGCCTCTGTAGCTTGGTTTTACCAGGTAGGACACAGTTTCTGGCATTTGTAACAAGCAAGGAAAAAAGGATTTATTGACTGATCATTACAGAGATTATTCAGTTAATTAATTTTCTGTGTGTAAACATGAAACTAGGCAAAGTCACATTTAAAATATAATCAATCAACCAAAGCGATATAATTTATGAACTCGTGTGATGGATATTATTTAACTACTCTAAAATATAATATACAGCATCAAGGGAATAGTCAATCAGTTTTTTTTTCTTTGTCCTTTTATTTTTCCTTTGAAAGAGTGTCTGTCACATCAACATTACAGCTGAAACAGAAATAAAAAAAGAATGTTCACTTTGGTTTCCTGTGTTCCTGTCAGACCTTGAAGGCAGCAGTGTGTGTAACAGGCTGCTCCTGTGGGGATGTGACAAATGAGCCAGCAGGCAGCGAAACAGACAGCTAATGGACCCCACTGGGAACATGTAGTCAGACACATAAAAGCCAGTGATAGTTTGATGAGGACAAAGTGGAAACACACAAATGGCAAGATGTGCGCACACACACACATACACACACACACACACACACACATATACACAAGCTAATTTTGCACTGATGTACTAAAATTTTAATTCAGTGGATTAGAAAAATACATATTTCCATGACAAACATAAACACACTTATTCAGTGTATCAGAATTTGGTAACACAGCCTACCATGTCGGCGATCACAGCCATGGTAAGAACAAATATTGCTGCCATGGCCCATGTGTTCCTTGCCCAGCGGGTGCGATCAATCCACAGTGAGAAAGACACCAACTTCTTGGAGAACATCTGTGATGAACAAAAAAACACCGTCATTATCATCAACACTGAGTGTTGTGTACAAACGGCCATGTGAGAAAACAAATCCTTTCAATACGATGTGTTGTGTATCTATAAGTTAACACCAGTCGTAACTGTTCAATGTTGAGAATAGCCTACATTTTGCATTGTGAATTCAATTTTTTTTGTACATTCACACAATAAATTCTGCTTCCCACCACAACAACAGCATGGATTTGTTTTGCTCTCTCACCCTGGGGAAGATGGCAGCCAGGGAGCAAACTGTGAGGATCAGCAGCAAAACTTCTCCTATGGCCAGAGTCACATAGTTAACAACCAACCTAGAACAGAAACACATTTTGAGTCAGCTACTGACAAAATGAACAATCTTCTTCATTAACAGGTGTTATAATTGGTGTTAGTCTGGTTTCACACATGGTCAAAGATTAAACTGAAAAATCAGAGTCTGCATGCATAAAGATTCCATATTAACAATGCATTCATTTTGTTGATTTAAATACAAATATATGAACTCACAGTGGGTCTATGAACACCTGCATTGCTGTGATGAAAAGGAGCACTATCATAGAGCAGCAGAAGGCTGCTCCGCTCCGTTTCTCCTTCTCAGAGGAGTAATGCTCCTCCAACTTTCCATCCAAGAAACGCAACGATACAGGGTTGATCTGATGGTCCTTCATTCTGACAGAAACACAGAGTACAGCTGAGTGCACTTGTTTCTAGTTATTATGGCCTTTCCTAACTAATGCCACTCTTACTCCTTTTTTTTTTTTTAATTCTCTGGTCTTCTTACATTTGTTGAGTTTCTCTCTCCAGCAGCTCCTGTTGCAGCCGCCTGTTGATCACTTGCTCCTCAACCATCTTATTCCTCTGGGAATAAGAAAGGCAGAGCAGATTAGACACAGGTGGGATTTTAATGTGTTTACTGTAGAAGATTTCTCAAAGAATCTCAATGAATTTCTGCAGTGCACTCCTAATCCAAGTATAAACATCAGTCTCTGTGTCTGTATAGCAGATGTTTACTTCCAACATAACAATGATAAAGGCTTCTATCATAGCTCACCTCCTGTTTAGACTCAGTGGGTGTGGACTGTGGTGAGGCTACATTCCCGTTGGTTGCTGTAGTGTTGATCAAGTTGTTTGAATTTCTGTTGTTTAGTGTGCTGGGTTTCTGAGCCAAGGAAATCAGGAAAAACAGCTGTTTAAGATTTTTAAATACAAATCTGAATCTGTGATCTTTGAATCTCATGGCCTGAGAGAAACAGGGAAATGTATTTTTAGTATAAATGACAATAGCACTGCAGCCACTAACATTTCCATTGAGCTCATCCGCCACCTGTTCAGGCACCAGGACCAAGTAGGTGTCGATGCCTTTCTCCAGCAGGTACTCACACCTCTCTCCACCGTTCCCCGGCTCCAGTTCAAATTCTCCGTGCAGGCTGTCCTTGGTGGACTGGGAAATGTGCACTTTCCTGTGTCGCACAAGCACCATTTAAAATAAAGTACAGGCGAGAGTGTGACTTTCCATGAGTATGTTGCTCTTACCCAGGAATCCCTCCAGACTCCATCTTATTGGCTACAGTGACGTCGGTGGACCAAACATCAAACTGCCACCTCTTCTGCCCCAGCACTCCTCCCAGCACCGTGCCCGTGTGGACGCCCACGCGCATGTCCACGTCAGTTTTTGTCTTGTCTCGAACATACCTGGAATAAGAAAGCAGAAGATCAATGTGGTCATTATAAAGTCATCACGAGACACAAGAAAAAACAGTTTCTTCTTTATTTTCTAATCATTCCATTGCTGTCTTCCTCTTCTCTTATTCCAGCCATCAGTTTCAGTGGTGCCAGTTTCCTCTCTCAACTGTGAAAATGAAAACGACTTACGAGATGGCTTCAACCATGGCAAGGCCCATCATTATGGAACAGGCTGCATGGTCCTCTCTGAAGTCAGGAAGACCACAGATACAATAGTAGCAGTCGCCAAGAATCTTAATCCTCAGTTGATGATGTTCCTGTAGAATGAGGCCAGAAATCCACATTAAACTTAGAACCAGTAGAATACTGAAAAAACAAAATTACACAGAGATACCTGAAAGATATAGTCCTGGGGGGTGTAATACAGAAACTTCCTGTCTCAAATGGTAACCACGGTCATTTGGCTTAGGACCCCATATAGGGAAAAAACATTATAGCTGATGCTGAATAGTTACCAGGTCAAAATTCCTATGCTAATTTAAGATAGGAAACGTGTATTACAGTAATCACAAACTTCTTAACTTCCTAGTCTTGAATAAACTGCCCTAACTTTAGGATAGCTGATCATTTTTCATATTTTCCACTTGGCTAACTAGTTTACTGCATATTGCTCCTCTTGTATTATTTCTACAAAACAAGTGGAATGTAAACAGGCTCCATACTAATTCCTCTTTAGGTTAAGTGTAATCATGGTTTTGTTCCATTCTTCAAACATTTTTGTGAGAACTATAAACAGATGAGAGGAGGTGTGAAAAGTTGATGACCAATGTCAAATTAAATATCTAAAATGTCTTAAGATGAGATAAAAAAAAAAAAGCTTTGTTTATATAGGACTAGGGTTGCAAAATTCTGGGAATTTTCAAAGTGGGAAACTTTCCATGGGAATTAACGGGAATATATGGGAATTAATGGGAATATATTCGAATAAACAGGAATAAATCCGAAATATATTTTACTCAACATTCATGTTTTTGGTGTTCAGTAAAAGAATTGATTGTTCATACAAGAATTAAAACTTGATAAAGTTCTACTCACAAATAAATCTGTTGAAATGTCATGTTTTTTAATTGTATTATTTTGCATGGATGTCTGCTTATGACAAAACAAAATATTTACATTTATGTTTAGATATGATACAGTTTGTTTATATTACCCCCAATTTCCAGTTAATTCCCATAAATTCCCAATAATTCCCATAATTCCCATGGAAGGTTTCTAATTTGGAATATTTCCAAAATTCCCCAAATTAACTTCCCATGGAAAGTTTCTGGAAATTTACTGGAAATGTTCCGCCCCTTTGCAGCCCTATATAGGACCAAATTGGAAAACATGTATTATTATTCTGTAACATAGCCCCTGGTTGCTTTAATCATGTGACTCATAATCCAAGTTGTATCATGAGATGAAGACAGAGAAACACAGAAGGAAACACAACAGTATGTAAACACATACTTACTGCTGCCAGCTTATCGAAACTTGCAAACAGTTCGTTGAGCAGTTTGACCAGCTCCTGGGCGCTACAGGACGAGGACAGCTGGGTGAAGCCCACAATGTCAGCAAACAGGATACTGCAGTGGAAATGGAAATGTCACAATGTAACACTCAACAAGTCCCCACACACTCCACAGAAAAGGTTTTACGGAGCTGACCTGACGTGTTCATGGCGGTACATGTACATAGTGTTGAACTGCTGCTGCTGGACTTCTTTCTGATTGGCCTGGTTCTTCATGCCCTGCAGCATCTCATCAGCGATGTGTTTGGGCAGGATAGACAGTAACAGTTCCTCCTACATGCAGAGGCAGTCAAGAGAAATGTGAGTGCTGCCATGTTCAGCAGTGACAGAGAGAAGAAACTGTCCCATGTGTGTGTACACAGCCTGACTGAGGCAGTGAAGGGATCCTGGAGAGACCCACTCATCTGGTCAGGTTTACTGTGGTGGACCGGTTCTCTCTGTCTACAACCTGCTGGGACAAGACATCTTGGGAAATCTTCCTCCACTTTCCTCTTCCGTCCTTGTCTACGCATCATCACCTTGTCTTTTCCACCCCCACCTCAACTACTCCCACAGTTCTGCTCCCTTTTAATTGTCACAGGTAAGAAGCTTGTGAAAGTGAAGGGATAAAAGCAAGGTTGGTTGGCTAACTGAGTGACACAAATTAAGACTAGTCAATTAAGATAATTAGTGTGATAAACAACATACAGAATCTGTAATACTTTAGCACAGTGGTTCTCAACTAGTGGGTCGGGACCCAAAAGTGGGTCGCGGACCCGTTCTGGATGGGTCGCGGACAGCTGGTCAAAAAAGTAAATAATATTTAATGCACATCTGATGTTGGACATGTCTTTTATTTTGAAAAATAACTTATTTTGAAAGGCACACTAGACACCTGAACACATGCAGTTGTAATGCTCCTCCTCAGTTTCTTATTATTTGCTCCATTTGCTCTGAATGCAAAGATATCAGTTTCTTATTAGTGTGGCCTGAATGCAGTGGAAATACCTTGTTTTGTGGGTCTTTATTTTGTGCAATTTGATATTTATTCACTTTTGTGAATATGCTCTGAATGCAGAGATACATTAGAAGTCAAATATATAATTTTGTTGGTCTCCATTTTGTGCAGTTTGATATTTTTTTATTCACTTCCGTACATGCAGTTGTCATGGTCCTCCTCAGTTTCATCCATGTGCCCTGAAATGCACTTTGCTCAATAAAGAGCAAAATGAGTTTTTAAAGGCTTTAAAAAAGAATTCTTGGCTTGAATTCTATAAAAGTGGGTCGCAACATAATGACCATGGGAAAATGTGGGTCCCAGAGTGAGACTAGTTGAGAACCCCTGCTTTAAAAAATATCTGCCAGCAGTTTTGGAGAAGGTTGTATTGGTTGTCATAGGATGACCACATCATACCAGGTCCCTGATGGTGTCTCCACTGGTGAAAACAACTGTCTCTCTAATCAACCTATTAGTCTCTCACTGAGCAAAACACTCCATAATTAGGCAGCACAGGGTGTTCTTCCCCACAGGTGTGTTTCTGTGTTTGTACATACTGTATATGTGTGTGTTGGCCCAAAATAAAATAAAATTAGCCTATGTAGTTATGTGTGTGTGTATGTGAACCACTTACCTGCTGAGTGCTTTGTTCCACCAGGGTGAGTTTGACCTCTAGGGACTGGCGTGCTTCCAGAAAAGCTGTTCTGTATTTCCTGTCCGCCATGTAGTACGACATCACACCCACAACTGCTGCGCACAGGTACAGCATTATGTTGGCTAGAAGCTGAGGGGGAAGAGAGGATGTGTGTTTGCACTGTTACTTTTTAACTATTGACTTTATAATGCTGTGGAATTTTTTCTCTCGAAACTTTGAAAATGACACTGTGTATTTGGTGGTCTGAATGAGGAAACTTGGAAATTTGTGTATTTCCTGTCTGAGCATCTATAGACACATTTATGTAACTATTCAGCTGATACAGGACTTTGTTTCTGACTAAGATTCCACATTTTCCTTTCAGAGAGAAACCAAAACAGGTACAGTAGGCTACTGAATGGGGTGTGCTTTCAAATGGAATTCAATTTAACTACTCTGCCAGTAAAAACACACTTTTTCTTTGTGGTATTGAGGAGTATACTACTGCATCTAATATCACATAAGACAAACTATTCAAAATAAGTCAAATATAATCACAAAATCATTACACTGTTTAAAGAATATTTGTGTCAAAGATACAATGTGGGCATATTCATTTATTCTTTTTAAATCACAAAACATGTTGAGAAGAAACCTACATTTGCAATGGTACTGAGGTACAGGTATGCAGAAATCATTACAGTTGAATGAATAAATACATAAACAATATAATATAATAAATAAAATGTAAAAACTAAAAATCCCAGTAACGCCTGCCTCTCACTTCACAACTGTAAAAATCTCATTAGGATTTTATTATAGAAACAAGTCTTGCTAGTTCCAAAATTGGTGGAAACAACCTTTATGCCTGTTATTGACTATGGAGATGTGCTGTATATGAATGCTTCTGCTCATTGTCTTGGCATGCTGGATAGTGTGAACCATGGGCACTGAGATTCACTCAATCCCCTTACTCACTATTGTGTATTCTGTTCTAAAGTAACTAACTGTTCTAAAGTAACTAACTGGACTGGAAATCCAAGTGCTCAACGCCTCGGTTACAACACGATGTGAGTCACTGGTTTACAGAACCATTCTGGGTATCACTATGGAATGGATTTAAAGTTCTGGTTCTGGTCTGTGTGACTAATGTTGTAAATCTAATCTGTTGTTTAGCTACTGTTTTTACTGTAACTATGTGGCTGCCCTCTTGGCCAGATCTCCCTTGGAAAATGGTTCTTTGGTCTCAGTGGGAATAACCTGGCTAAATAAAGGCTAAAAAAACAAACAAAAAAAAACATCTGGGTGTAACTATTCCTTGACACTGTAGCTGCAAAACTACTTTGGCTATACCTTCTTCAATGATAACCAGAGATGGACAGAGTACTCGATCCCAGTACTTGAGTAAGAGTACAAATACTGCTGGTCAAAATTTACTCCGTTACAAGTAAAAGTAGCTCAGTCGACATGTTACTCGAGTAAGAGTAAAAAAGTACTTGCTTCTAAAGGTACTTAAGTATCCAAAAGTACATGCTTTTAAATTTACTTTAAGTAAGAGTAAGATAGTGTCTTATTTTTCACATCAATGAACTATTATAATTTTTTCTAAATGAATTTAAGGAGCTTTTAACTCTTGTTTCAGAGGGCAGACCTTAGTACTGAAAGTAACAAGTACTTTTCAGCCTTTCTCAAAATTAACTCGAGTAAAAGTAAAAATATTTGGCTTGGAAATTTATTCAAGTAAGAGTACCAAAGAAATCTAATACTCAAGTAAAGTACAAATCCTCTATGTAGGCCTAGGTGCTTTTGTCACTTTCCTGAGAGGCAATATTTACCTGTCTCACCAGCATGGGCCCCTGCAGGTTGGCATCAAACCTTTGAGCAACAATGACCCCCAAGACCAGGGTGTGTAGCCCCGCGGAGAGGGCGGCCAGCAGCAGGAGGGGCACCAGGGCCAGCGGCAGGGTCAGGAAGCTGGAGAAGCTGAAGAAGGCCTGCCAGCCCACCGAGTCGCTGGCGTGGGGGAACCGCTCGTTGTTCAGCCCCATGTAACATAGAACGTGGACGGTGATCATCAGCCACAGGACGTACGGCACCGCTCCGCGTAACACAGCCGAGCCCGGGAGCTTCCGCAGCCAGCACAGCGCGCAGAGGACCAGGTCTGCAGCCAGACCCACGGCCGCCACCACCACCATGGCCAGCTTGTCCTCGGTGTACACCACCGCGCACATGATGATGATGAAGCTGTTGAAGAGCGCAGCGAACATGGCCAGCAGCGGCAGGTTGTCCAGCCTCTGGCGGCGGAAGTAGCTCTGGTAGAGTCTCTCCAGTGACTCCGGGGTGAAGGTGAGGCGCACGGCGCGCGGCATGCAGCTGCAGCAGCTGGACCGGACCACGGTCACCTCCCGGGTCCCACCCGGGTCACAGGGAGCCGGTCCTGAGTAGGACTCCACTGAGTACTCTACTGACTGCTCCATGTCTGTTGTGTGGACCCGGTTCAGAGACATGCTGCTGCTTTAATAAAGACAATCTTCTTGATTCATGTAATACTGTATCAGGGCCGTTGCTAGGAATTCTGGGCCCCCTGAAAGAATACTAAAATGGGCCCCTGCCCCCTGACTTTTCCACTTTTTTTCTTAGTCTATGTACGTATTATCATTTTTTATTTAGCCTACTTTGTTTTGATGCTAATGCAGCATTATGAGTATTAGTCGGGGTCTTATGCAGAATAATTCAGTCATACAAAGATTAGACTACTGGGGTTTTTTTTGGGCCCCACTGGGCGCTGGGCCCCTAGAATTATCATCACCTTTCTCCCCTATACAACGGCCCTGTACTGTATTAGTATTCCCGTAGCGCACAGAATGCCAAAATACATGGAAAACTGAGTGTGACCCCTCTCTGTGCTACTTTTTGGGATGAATACATCATCAAACTTTTAATTGTGGAGAGATTCACCCACATGAGTCGAGAATATTTCAGTGCAGAAAATGATTCCATTAATTCCAGGAAGAAGAGTAGTTTGTTTCACCATATATCCACCATGACAAGTCTCTTACCTTCAGAGTTTATTATCATGTTTCCTCTTGTAACTTTAACTCCTTAGAATAAATACGATCAGTGGAGCCTCTTGCCCACAGGCTGTGTCAGTAGAAAAACTTCTTGCAGCCTCTTGTTGCAGCTGAAGTCCAGTTTTCTGCCATGGCACACCAGCAAAACAACCACCTCCAGATGAATATCCATTTGTATGCAACATATCATCTCTTCACAGATGGTCATGTGTCTGTATACAGGCAGACTGGCACCACATATTAGTGTGTAAATCCATATTTCTTGTAATGACAGCAAGCTCTCCACAACTTATTCTGAGATGCTCCTCAGTCTTCTGATGTCAGCCTCTGTTTCTCTCTCCTCCCACCCAACACCCCCTCCCTTTTCTAAACATCAAGTCCTCTGTTACTGTTGCTAAGATGAAACCAAAGTAACTGCCAGCCCGTAATTATGTCTTGGGAAATGTGCCAAGTGAGGAGAAGGGATCATTAAAGCTTCTGTACAAAAAGTAGACTAATAAGCAATTTATTTGATTCTCTAGTGCTAATTGGTGATCAGTCTGACAATAATAAGGCATATCAGTGACTACATGTTTATTCAACAATGGGAGCCACAATAATACATGGTAATAATACAAGTTTGAATTTAATGTAAAAAAGAAAATAGTGCATCATATAACAGACTAAATTTCAAATAATTGAAATGGTCGTATACTCCCAGTGTAGATTTGCAGCGATATAAGCACATCTCTTTATACATCACGCATACTGTAGCCTATGCACACAAATTGACTTTACAGTGAAAGAGTGAATACTTATTTCATTTCACTCTCAACTTCTTGCACCCTTTAAACTTAAAACTGAGGGGAAAAAAAGACAACTTTTAACATTTATCTTATAAACCAAAAGAGTCTTTATTGGAAGAAAACAAATCAAGCAAGAATTTAAGAATGGATTAAGAAAATGATAGCATGACATACTGACAAAATGTGTGGAAATTCTCAAAAACATTTCATTACCTTCACAATTACTCATCTGACACTTTGATCCAAAGCAATTCACCACTGGGGGTCAACACTATTAGCAATACATTCCTGAGACAAGGGCGCATTAGAGATACCCTAAGGCAACAATCACAGAAAAAAACATTGTACATGAACATCACCTTTTGAGACATTATTGACATCAGGAGCGTTGGCATCATCTAAAATTCTTTTTTTTATTATTATTTGTCCCTTTATTTTGGTGTGTGGTGTAGCTGGTTCTTGTAGAGACCAGCAGGAGTGAAAACTCAGCGTCAGTCAGTCTCTGTGTGCACTTGTTGTTTGTGGTGATTTTCCTATCATGCCACTCAGAGCACTTCCCAAAGCCAACAATATCGCCGCCACAACTCCCACAGTCCCCAGTCTCCCCAGAGCTGCGGTGGCTAACGCCGCGGCCCCAAGTGCCCCGGCGCCGATAGGTGCTGCTGCTGCGGTGACTGTCTCCATGCCGATACCTTTAATTAGCTCCGGCCCCGTGAGAAGTCCCCTTTGTAGGTTCACCTGAGTGTTGAACGGGCTCTTCGGTGCACCCAGAACAAATGCCCCTACTGCAACGAGAGTGATGGTAATGAGTTCTGATGTTGTCAGCAGAGTTCCAGTCAGCGACACACCTCGCAGGGCCAGAACTGCACCCGCAGCAACTGAGCCTAAAACTGTTAAAGTTGAATTTCTAGACCCGAACGCTTGTTTCGCTGCGACGCTTGCAGCTCCGAGTGACACCCCCGCTGCTGTAGCTGCTCCCAATGTTCCCGCAATGCTGCTGCGGGCCCCCAGGGCCGATTGCAGAATAGCTCTCAAGGTCACTGATGATATTACAGCGGCTCCCACAGCGACCTTTCTGGCCGTCTCTGGCCCCAGCCCAACCATGGCCACCGTTCCCAGTCCAGCTCCCAGCAGCCCTGCAGACAGAAACGCCACCCAAAGGACCGACTGCAGCATTAAAACCACCTCCGCCTTGGACCCCTCTCCTGCCTCACCTGCCACTAACCCTACTGAAAATCCTAGTATCCCCACAAAAACAGAATAGAAGAAAATCCTCTCCAACAATTTGGAGCCGGTTTTAGACTTGGGTCTGGGTGTTTTCCTCTCTGTCAGGGCCTTGCGCAGGGCACAGAGGAAACTGATGGTCAATCCTGTGACAAACACTCCAGTTATGACACCCATCCGTCCATATACAACGCTGCTGTAGAGGGTGGTGAAGATGATCACCAGAGCTGTGGTCATGTCATTAACGTTAGAGTACGAGTAGACGACAAGGACGAGAACGGCCTGGGCTGCGATGAAGGCCCAGGGTGGGAGGACGCCCACTAACACCCCAGTAGAGACAGCTCCCACCACAGCAGAGGCTCCTGTCGAGGCCTCCACCAACCACGGCACCCGGCTCACGCCTATTTTGGTCAACAGGTTCATCACCATGGCAGCGAGGAGGAACCCGCTTCCCAGGGAAACGAGCAGCGAGGTGAACACGAGGCAGGCTGTTACTACTCCAACACCTGTGGTGCTGGTTCGAGCAGCAGCCAGCGCTGCAGTCTGCAGCAGGACGTCATCCTCAGTCAGTGCAGGCTTCACTGCAAATAATGCAGCTTCTCCAAAAGCAAAGCCTGCTGCTGCACTTCTCAGGAATGTTGGTGCTGGGAGGGGTAAAGACATGAGGATTTCAGTTGAGTAGGTTTAAATGTTAAATTAAGTAAATGTGCATCTCAGTGAATTAGAATATCATGGAAAAGTTTATTTATGTCAGTAATTCCATTCAAAAAGTGAAAAGTGAAACTATTACGTTATATAGATCCATTACATTATTTAATTTATTGATTTATTATTAATTATGGCTTACGTTTAATGAAGACCTAAAATTCAGTATCTCGGAAAAAATTGAATATCACAAAAACCAATTAAAAAAGCATTTTAATATGGAAGTGTTGGCCTTCTGAAAAGTATGTCCACCTGTATGCAATCAATACTTGGTTGGTCTTTTTTGATTTGGACTACTGGAAATGGACTTTTCAATGATATTCTAATTTATTGAGATGCACCTGTAGGCTACATGCATTCACTGACCATACAAATGCAGTTCAATTTGCTCATCATGGGGATTCAGACAGGTAAGTAATAGTTACTGTGGGTCTAGCTTTCTGAAGTCTGAACCCCTGTCATCAGGGGGTTAGAGATTATAATTTCTACATTTCTGGGGCATTTTTGTGTTCATTAGTGAGCTGATTACAGCCAGTTCAAAGATCCAGAGCCCAAAACTACCATGTTAACATTAACCTAAACCAACCATGTTATAAATGAAACTTTCCAACAGCATGCAGAGTAATGAGTTGCGTCCACCAGCTCTCCAGACTGCTGCTAAAGCATCATTTACAGTACATCATTTTACAGGATTCAACTTCAACAGGATTCAAATTCAACAAAAACAAAGTCATTCTGCATGAGAAGTACTATTACATTATGCTAGGTTGACTAAACAGAAGAATCTGAATACAGCTTCTACTTGTGTACATGTTCTTTTTACAGTCTATGGTTCTGATATGCACTGAACTGCTGCTGTCACTTTAAGAGGAACGTGAAACCACTTGAACCAAACCATTCTGAAACTTAAACCAGGAAGTATGTTTGAACTGCAGTAAGAACAACAAACATTTCTACAGATCATCACAGTTATATATATATATATAACACACACAATTATATTCCTGTGTTAGTGCTGCTGAGTGCATGTAAAACTGCTTATCTATACTCTGGCTGTAGGCTGATTCATTTTTATATCGCAGCAGCTCAGTGTCACAGCTGCATGCTTACAGATCATGATTGAGGATTAACTTATATTCGTCTGTTCCCCATATAGAGGCAGCTGCATTTAAGTCACATGTGTGTGTGTTATAAATCTGAAGCTTTGCCTGTCTTCTGCCTATGTTTCTCAATATATTCAGAAGTGATCTTACCCAGGCTTTCTTGTGTCATGGCTCCCAGTTGCTGCAGCTCATAGGCTCCACCTTTTCCTGTTTGATGTCACATTTCCCCCACATGGGCACGAGCAACCAGTGACAGGCAGCATTAGAGTGCAGGAGGGACTGGTCTGACAGGACAGACATATTCTGTCAGCTTAAATGTACATCCCTGGTGAAAAAAAAGTGTACTTTATTGTATTTCAAGTATATTCGTATTTTGAATAGTATATTGAAAATGTAATTATACAAATTGTACTTTATATAAATATATAAAAATTACACTAACATCACACTTTCACGCTAACACTTTTAACACACTTGAAAATAATTATACTATATTACACTTTATAGAAATATATTAAACTAAAATATACTTAAAGTGAAATTTATGTGTAATTTCTAAAGTGTACTTATTTGAAATTTGTTTTCACACATACTTTTGATATATTTTAAAATGTATGCTAAAATTGTCATTGTAAAATACAATGATAACATATTTTGAAAGTATACATTTTAATATCAACACTGTAATATTAAGTTTGAGTGTATTTTAAGTTACATTTGAGTTTAATTATAAAGTGAAGTTATTTATGCTTGTAGCCTACTTCAGGACATTTTGGAAAGTGGTATTAGCCTATGCACCTAAACCCGTTTATTAAATTTTGTGCTGTGTGTTTGGCAAAAAAAAAAAAAAGATAGGCTACAACCTTACACGCATGAAATCACATGAAACAATACACTTAATTAACACTTAACAATCATCCACAAGAGCGTTGTAGAGTTGTTGGATTGTGTGTTTGATAGTCTCCGTAGCGGTAGCTGAGCAGCTCATGTCTCTGCCCCGCCGATCTAAAAACAGCTTGTAGGTTACCGTCAATTACAGTAAAAGTAACGAACCCTATCCCTAAGACTAGGGATTAACGGGCAAATCTGCCAAAATGTTGAAATATCCCTTTAAGCACATTGTTTTAATGTTATAATGTCTGTTGTAACCAAGGTTAAAAGTCTGTATTAAAAATTAGTTGATTGCATATTAAAACAGCTGAATTCATATTTAAAAAGTTAATTAATAAATACTAAGTTATGTTAATAATTAAAAACAGATACTTACCTATAAAAAGAAATTGAACGGTGATAAAATATTTTTTTATACGTTTATTTTGAAAGAGATTGGCTGGAGATGAGCTGTCAGCCAATCGGGAAGAAGCTCCCGCCCCTTGACCTGCTCTGAACAAGGTTCACTTCCTCCGGAGCCGTTGTCAGGAGAGCGAGCAGCCCCGCATCGAGCACGACACTTAGCTTGTGAAGAGGAGACACTAGTAAAAGTTGATAAAAGTGATTAAAAACTACGGGATAACTCCGGTGACGCCCTGGACCTGTGAGAGTGAAGCTAGAGGGACCCGACATCTCCACCAAGAAGAAAACGCATCGGTGAGAAATTGTTTTTTCCATGCTAAATGCTAACCGCCAGTGCTAATCAGTGCTAATACCAGAGACCTTACCCACTCGTGTGAATCACTAGCGTTAAAGCTAGCACTAGCTTCATTTTGAAGGTGCAATATGAGACGTTTTGAGAATTTGTTGCACACTGAACTGTAAAATCTGATGATTTAGCACAGTATCTGCGTTTTTAGCACGCCGAGTCACTATTTTATGCTAAGACATGGCAGAAGGTGCACACTGTACGTCTTCTTACTGGTATTAATGTTATATTTGCATGCTTATTACTATGTGAAGACGTTATTTTGATATTATTGATGTGGAGAAGTTATTTTAATAACTTAATCTCTGATATTTTGAGAATGTTTTCATGTTATTACTGGATGTGGTGTCATATTACAATGTTTATTCAGTTAGAAATATTCTCTGTGAATTGAGTGGATTTAACATGATTTATATATTGTATTTCATGATTGAGAGTTGAGAGAATTAAGAGAATGTTCTGACATTACTCATCATAGGTCAGGTTTTCCTGTTGGGATCCTTTGAACCTTGGACCTACCCGGATGTTGGAGCCTGGATCGAGACGTTTGATGGCGAACCACAGCCTGGAGGACAACTAGAGATATGGTGCCCGCAAAGAATCAAGAACCTGGATCCTTTCATCACTTCATTACACACACACACACATACACATATCCAACACATTCAACCATGCGGTAGGATAGATCCTCTTCACTTCCTCAGTGGACTGAACATTTCATACTGGGAGTGACTGAAAAAAGAGGTGACTTGAACTTTCAAACATAGCTGCAATTTTTTTTTTTTTTATGTTCCTACTTACCTGGGTAAGAATTGTGTTACACTGTGTATGTACATGTGTTTTGCTTATCCTTCTTTAAAGGACCAATTCCAGGCAAATTCAACTTGAGGGTGTATGTTCTTATCATTTTAAGTCTAAAAGAAGGAATGTGAAGATTTTCAGTTTAACGTCTCCTGTTTTGCGGTAGCTGCGTCTGTCCCCGCATCGCTACGGCAGCAATGAATGGGAGTGGATGCAAGTTCCGCTGGTTAGGCTGTTTACAGCCCTCAAAGCCGCAATTTTTTTCCACAGACAGCGTCAGATGGCTACTCAAACATGCACCGAGAAGTTTCTTTACTTCAAGCAAGCCGACATGCTTGTAAAACTAGATCTAAATTCAAAGTCTCACGCGAGACCCTGTTGCCGTGCTCGGTGCATTCAGGGGTAGTCAGAAAACTACCGTTTGTGTCATAAACACAGGAATATCGACTCTTGACTTGCTTCAAGTAAAAAATACGTATCGGCGCATGTTTGAGTCGCCACCTGACGCTGTCTGTTGAAAAAAATGTACACTTGAAGCAAGTAAAGAGTCGATATTCCTGTGTTTATGACACAAAAGGTAGCTCCTACTGCACCTGAATGCACCGAGCACGGCAGCAGGGTCTCGCACAAGACTTTGAATTTAGATCTAGTTTTACAAGCATGTCGGCTTGCTTGAAGTAAATAAACTTCTCGGTACATGTTTGAGTCGCCATCTGACGCTGTCTGTGGAAAAAAATCTGAAAAAAAATGCGGCTTTGAGGGATGTAAACAGGCTAACCAGCGGAACTTGCATCCACTCCCATTCATTGCTGCCGTAGCGATGCGGGGACAGACCAAGCTACCGCAAAACAGGAGCGATTAAACTGAAAATCTTCACATTCCTTCTTTTAGACCCAAAATGATAGGAACATACACCCCCAAGTTGAATTCACCTGGAATTGTCCTTAAAGGTTTATTTGTAATGTTTAGGTCTGCTGCCCGAAATAAACCTATTTCTATTTTCGATTTCCTATGTACGAAAGAAGCAATATTTGAAAATGTGTTATTAAAGTTTTCCTTTGAAAATGTTTAAAAGCCATATGTAAATGTTTATACATTTAGAGATAGTACAAGTTTCTGTATTATTTGCAATGTATTATTATAATTTGGATGTGGTTTAAATACATTAAAGTATGTTTTTTTACCTGGAAGTAGTCCCACAAGTCTTTCAGCCTTTAGTATACTTGTAACACATTTGCATGAAGGTAGAAAGTAGTATACCAAAAGTATAATTAAGTATATATTTTAATACACTAACATCTAATTTTAATGTACTTATAATACAAACAAAGTACACTTTAATTTAACTAATTAGGCATGTATTAGTACATGAAATGTCATGTACTTAAAGTGCACTAAATATACTTTAAGTTGTTCCACTTTAGTACACAAAAGTACACTAAATACACTTTAAGTTGAGCTTTTCTACAACTTAATTACAATTTAAATATACTTAACACAAAATTAGTTGTTCCAATTTAGCACTCTTCAAGTTAACTAATCTTAAACACACTTGAAATATAATGATGATTAGTGCGGCTTGAAGTACACAAAAGTATGCTAAATTTTAGTACACTTAGTACATTAATTTTTCACCAGGGATGTAGGAATAGAAACGTGTGTGTGCTAGAGATCTGTTTATTGGAGAGAGGACACAGCAATCAAGACAGTTATCTTTGCACATTTTGCACAGCAACTCACATATCACAAGCATGGCATATTTAGTAGACCCATTGGTTTGAGTTCTTTTGTTCTACTTTTATGAGATCTGGATTCATAAGACATTGCAAATAGGATTTACCCATTTGCAATGGTGGACATGACTGGACTATTTCTAGTCCTAGTGCGCCTCCCACTGGACGTGTTGTAGCACCATGCCACTTCTCCATACCACTTAGCTACATTTATTTAGTAACTTCTTGGGGAGGCCCCAGTCATCTGGCAAAAAAAAAAAAAAGATCCTGCAAAATGAATGACTTCTGATATTTTGCTGAAAACACTTTAGTGCTTTCACCTCAGCTGGATTTTTTGACAAAGGACCTGTGTCACACATTTGTGATATGAAAATATGCTAGTACAAGCATTAAACTGACCATAATAGTTGGTCAGTTAATACAATCATACACATTTCGCCTAACCCTAGGCTATATCAAAACGGAAACAACATAGACTTCATGCAAGGCCTAACAAATTGAATCCATGAGACTGCAAATACCACTGTGATCTTGATAGATTTGTGAGAAGTTCTCTTTTTAATCATCATTTAGTCTGGGTGACTATTGCATATTTGGCTTACTGAGAAATGCATGGCGTTTTATAAATGTCTCACTCATCTGATGACTTAAGGGATCTCTAATGA
>NC_140930.1:23932988-24140488 GCF_045865225.1 Trachurus japonicus
GTTCAGAACATGACATTTACATGTACCAAATCATGAAATGAAAGTGAATCTAGGCGGCGTAATTATCAACTAATGTAGTACAAATGCATCAAAACTTAAATATAGTATGATGTGTCACAATCCTCTAATGCATTTGCCAAAACCAGATGTTTTAACCGGAGGTGCTCATCATGATAACACAGGCTGTGCAGCTGTTAGTGATGATGGAATTGTCAGAATGTAATCTCTCACTAACTAACTGAGTTATGGTGCCTTTTAAACTCACAAAGTCATGGGAATATATTAGGCAGAAAATAAACTTGCCATCTTATCTTCTTTATCTAATTATCAAAACAACCCATCCATTCAGAGTACAGTTAATTAACTGTAATTAAAAACATGAACTGGAGAAGTTGTGTATTTCACAGCACAGGGAGTTGCAGAAAGACGTTTTAGTCAGAGTTATTGCATCAGGATCGAGAGAAGCCGCTCCAGTTCAAGGCCGTAACAACAGCAGACACAGAGAAAGATAAGAAGAAAATCCTTCCTGCAAACAGCCAGCATCATATTCAGAACTGTCTGGGTTTGGTAATGTTGCCCTTCACATTAAAAACTTTGTCTTATGTAAGTGAAGAGCATGTTTTTTCAGGAATCAGTAGTTTGGCATGTTTATCATCCCCCCTCACCTAATATCAGTGGTGGACAGTAACAACTTGACTACTTAATTTAATAATCACATTTATCCCCTTCTACTGGTCCCAGGTAGGGGTGGGATTGTGCAAATTCGAAAACTAGTTACATCATTGCTAGACATCCGAGGGAACAGCTTGTAAAACCACATGAATTTCAACCTATAGGGAGCCTGAAAATTACAGATGTATTTGTCGATTCTCACATTTTGGGGGCTGGAAGGCAAGACAAACACCTAAATTGTTAAAGAGCCTTCAAAAAGTGACATTTCCATAATATGTATTTAACTCAAGTAAAAACTTGACAGAACTACTCTTTCTTGTACTGGAATCAGGAGTATCAGTAGCTACTTTGGCAGGAGTCATGGAGCTGTGTACTTTGTCTTTGTCTTCCTCTGCCTAATATTTATACCTGCTCTAACTGTGATTGATGAACTGCTGGGACTGATGAATGTCTAATTATCCCCTCTTTCACTCAGCTTTCCACTCCGAGGAGCTCTAAAAGACAAGATTGTGGAGAGAGGGAAAAAAGAGACAAACATGAAGAGCTGGAGAGAGGACAAGAAGGCGAGAGACCAGGGGACGAGTGTGTCTGATGAAAGCGAAGACAGATAAAAGAGGACAAGAATGTACAGTATCACAGCAATATTTCTTTCTGTCTGGTGTTAACTGGAATTTGATGAATAAAAACAGCTAATCTGGTCACATAGAACATCAATAGTCTCTGTGTTTTTTTGTGTGTGGAGTTTCTGGGTTTGGTTTAATCATCTGTCTAAAAATGATCAATGACTAACAGACCTGCAAGTCCACAACAGCCAAGTTCTGACGTAAAAGCAACAGCCTGCCAGGAAGGAAGGGATGAACAGTTGTGGGGAGCAGACATGGAGCAGATGAGGACCAACACCCTCTCCCCCCTCTATGATCTGAATGGGTGACTCCAACACAGGCTTGATATTAGAAGTAGATGAAAGTGGACAACAGAGAGAAAACACTAAATTGCGATTTGAGATAAGACTGTAAAACCTGCAGTAGAAATAAGGAATAAAAAGGTGAGAAGATAAGAAAAACACTGGGTGAGCCTGAATGTTAGATCACCAGCAAGGGCCCGTTGTATGGGAGAAAGGTGATGATAAGTAGTCTAATCCCAGTAGTCTAATCTTTGTATGACTGAATTATTCTGCATAAGACCCTGACTAATACTCATAGTAATGCTGCAATAGCATCAAAACAAAAAATAAAAAATGATAATACTAAGAAAAAAAGAAAAAAAGTGGAAAAGTCAGGGGCCCATTTTGGTATTCTTTCAGGGGGCCCAGAATTCCTAGCAACGGCCCTGTCACCAGCAAGCTGAAGGCCTCATACAGCCAGGAATAATGATGATTAGTGGAAGGTTTTGCATCCTGAAACACTGACTGTGGAGATAGGACTTAAAAAAGACTGGAGACCACAGTCATTTTCCATTTGTATTCCTACTGACAGGGCCAAAGGCAAGAAGACACACGCTGGGATGGTTGCCAGTCAATTGCAGGGCCAGCACACAGTCAAACACTTTCACAACAATGGACAATTTAGATTTTCCACTTCACATAACATGAGCATGTGTTTGGACTGTGGAGCATCCCAAACAGCTAGAGACAACATGCAGGCTCCACGCAGGGGCTGTGACCACCAAGCCCGCCCACCCAGCCTCAGATCATTCACCTATACATCAATCACATCTTTAATTCAAACAAGGCAATGCATTATTACTTTTGTCACTGATTTTGATTTGATGTATATCACTGTTGAGGTTGGTGGAGCTGCAGTGTGTTTCATTCATGTATTTTGTGTGTAAAATCCTCATCTGAAAATTATAAAAAGGGAAGCAAGCATGTAGAGTTGTGAAAGAGACAGTTTAGAGTATAAAAGGAGTAAATGTGTCTTATTCTGCTGCACACAATTTGCATGAAAACACGTCTGGCACATGTTACATCGAGTCTTCTGTGTGCAAAGCTAAATCCCATGAGTGCATCTTTTCAAGTCTGGGCTCATACTAATGAAGGCACAGCACCACATCTACTGAGAAAGTGTCACAGCCAAACCTGACTCAGCTCAGCCTGCCAGGGGATTGTTGCTCTTCCACAAAACATCAGCAGAGTTGTCATTTTATGTCAATAATCATATGCAGGGGCTTCAGACAAAAACCCTCCTTTTTCTTGAAAGTGTTAAACTTCTGTCGCACAAGCACCAGCAACACAGAGAGAAGATTTGAGACTTTGACGTTTCAGAGGAACACTCGCACACTTTCGATAAGTGGTTTAAGCAGAACCATAACCACCGTTTACTTCTTGTACTTGTTGTTTTGAATTTTTGATCTTAGTGCTTGAGTGCCTGAGCGCATGTATTTTTTTTGAAGCTGCATAAACAGCAGTGTTTTCGTCTTCTTTTTATTATGGTGAATTGTGGGGAGCGATAACAGCTGTGCGTTGTTTGGTGACCATGAAAGTCAGAGATAAGCGTTTGATCCCACTCACTGCCGAGCACCTTCCCTAACATCCATGTTGTTCTCTTGACAAATGTATCTGCTTCTGCCTCCTCCTTGCTGATTATCGTCATTGTTGTCTGCAGCCTTTAATAGATGCATTTGTATAATTTACGAAATGTAAAGAGGGTACATTAGGTTTTAATTAAAAATGAGCCAGCTTGCAATCGGCATTGTGGGACTGTGTTGTGGCTGGCGTAATTAAATTAACATGAAATTAAAATGAAATCATAACTTTATTACAGCTCTAATGGATTTTAACCACATTGAACATATCAGTGTAGCAGAAAATCATGCCTGTACTGGGAGTTGATGCAGTAAATGACACGATGTCATCTGCTCAGAACCTGCTTATCAAGATACTTTAATTGAGATCATCAGGCGATATTTCTTATTACTGGAGATGTCTCCTCATATGATAAAAGACAGAAGAGAAAGACATTAACCTCAGATCATGAAAAGCATGTAATTCCTAAAATAGCTGATGATTGAATGATGATTGAAAACTTTGCTGAGAATATACAGCGCCTCTCATACTGTATGAGGATAAAAATCACTCACGTGAGATTCATTTCAGATGTTAATGAAAAGGAGGCCTTTGGCCAGCAAGTGAATGAACATTTCACTCTGGTTGATAGATTGGCAGATAAAATGAAGAAAACCAAAACATTTCCTTGCAAAGATTTTGAGATTGCCATGGGCGCTGCTATGTCAATATAGGAATCAAATCCACAACCTTAACATTAAGAGGATCATTTCTCTCTTTGAACACTGACGTAAAGTACGAACTGGCCCAGGTGTTCAAAAGTAATCTGATCAGATTTTGGATAATGGATTGGGTCAAATCTTGAAAATGAGTTTTGTTCAAAACTAAAAAGGGATTCTGTGACCGGATTGAATCACTGATCCAATCTTGGTTCTAATCTGGATCAAACCCTCAGTTTGTGATGTTCAAAACGTTTTAGTAGGATTGGGATAACTTTGATCCAAAAAAAATCAGGATTATTCTGAGCAGTAGGCTGGATCCAGGGGGGATTTCAGGAACAAAATGTCATTTAAATTCAATTCAAACTGGTCAAATAAACAACATTTACATTTTGCACTTGATCTTTAAACCAGTATAGTGATAAAGTAAATAAAGTGAACTTTTGATTATTCCACAAATTAAGAACTTTTCCCCATCTACTGGATAATCAAATGAAAATTGAAATTTGAAGTTTGAATTTAAAACACATGGGCAAATACAATATTTGTTGTGGGTCAGATAAGGACTGGCTGTATAAAAGTCACTGAAGAAACAAAACACAGCACAGAAAACAATACATACATCCCATTTTCAAATAAATACACTTTGAGCTGTTCTGACCTGTTTTAACCAAGTAAAACCTTCAGTGTAATATGCAGTCCCAATTAAAACACTCATTATCAATTAATCAAATCAATCAGATTTGGGAGTCCTGAAAAGTCTGTATCTGTATCATACTGGTCCACTGATCCAGCTTTGCTTTGAACAACTGGTATACAAGTAAAACAGATTATGTGATCCTAGATGGCAAAACAAGGGATTTCAATATCCAGATAATTTTGACCCAGATTTAACCTTTTGAACAACTGGGCCCAACACAAGGGCCAGAGCTCATATGGGACGTGCTCTTTAACCACTCACCTCAAGTTAGATGATTTCTTGTGGGCAGATGAAGTTCTTCTGTTGTGCTCTAACCAATCACAGGACAGGGTATTGGTACTGAAGACACATTGTGGTGAACAGACACAGCAAGAATATGGAAAGCTAACAACAGAATAGCGTTCAGTACAGTGACCTGATCATTACTGATCATGCTGTGTTTTGTTTTATTTTTGGTAAGTGTAATGTAAGTTAATAGTATGGTGGTCCTAGAGCAGCTGGAGAGGTCTGTGGGTTATGTAACTGACTTTGGATTGGGATGCTGAGGTTTGAATCCCAGTCATGGCTATTGCCTTGGTCAACAAGATCCGGATGAGCTTGCGTTCTTATAATGAATTGTCAGCTACTCCCTAAGAAAACACTAAGTAAAACCTGTCACAGCTCCTCAAACTGAGGAGAAAATCATTTAAAATAGTGGATAATAAAAGATAATACTTGAAAATCTTTCTTGCACAAAGTTTGAGAGTGCCTTGGGGGGTGCTGCTGGGGGGTGAGCTCTGTTAACATGGGAAATGAACCTTCAAACTTAACATGAGGAGTCACCTTGTACAGACAGAGCTAATCAGACACATGATGCAGAGATATCAGAGGAGTCCACAGTCACCGAGCAGCTGGATAGGTCAGTGGCTAATGTCACTGACTTTGAGAGAAGCTGGGGTTTGAATCCCACTCATGGCTAGTATGTTGCGGAATGTGAAGCCTGATTTGCAAGAAAAAGATGAAAATTTAATGACCTTTGACTCAACAAAGAGGACTCACAATAACAACTCAGAGGGGAGTTTCACAAAAGGAATTTATTCAAAAAAGAAAAGATGCTCTTAAGGAGGATGATACGAGTAACAATAAAAAACGCTCACAGGGAGGATCAAAACTATTCTCAAAAACTTAAATGATACCAAACGAGTTGATACTACAGTATGAACACTTGACAGCACTGTGAGACAGGACAGACAAAACAAACTGGCAACAAGACAAGGGAAACCATGACTATTATACTGTAGGCTACATGAGGTAGGGGAACATGGGTGAAACCAATCAGGGGCGGGCCTGACAATCTCAACGGAGGGAAAAGGTGAGTAAACAAAGTAAAACAGGAAGTGCATGATGACTGGGCACGAGTGACTTTAACTTCACAAAAAAAGAACCAAAGGACTACACATGAAACATGAAATAAATCAAGACAAAACATGAAACACTAAACATGAACATGATTAAAATGAACATGTTTGACGAGACACAACAGAACATTAGCGCCTCAGAGAGCCAGAGACAGTGGCTTGGTGCATTTTGTGATTCCTGTCAACATGACCTTCAGATCAACAGTCACATAGTTTTTGTACAGATAGAGCCAGTGAGACAGAGACATAATCATCTCTCTCCAAACACTGACCTTAAAGAGCTGTCAACCTGTTTGTGTGTGTGTGTAAGTGCATGAGTGAGTGCCCTTACAGCTAATCTCATTGAAGCAGGGGGTGTCATTTCCAAGAGAGACACCTGTGTTCCTCTCAAACTCGGCCTTTCATCCTAAATATCTCAACTGTTCTCACATGGAGTAACCCAACCAAAAATTTGTATTCTGTCGGGAACAGTAACAGCACACCAATCCCGATCGAGCACAAACACTGTCAGGGCAAGAATGCACTAAAGGGCAGGTATGAAATAAAAAAGAATATGATTTTTTTTTTCATATTTCTTAAAAAAAAACAAAAGACAAGAGGTGAGTACCTCAAAAATAAAATAGGAACTGATTAAAATCATCAGCAGAAATGAGCAGACATCACTTAAGGGACTGTTCGTTATTTATCATCAGTGCCACCGGAGGGATTCACAGGACTTTTTTTTTTTTTACATGACCCCCCTGTCGGAGTCAGTAAATTTTAACATGACCAGTGTTGGGTATAGTTACTTTTGAAAGTAGTTAATTAAGTTACAACGTTACCATCAGTTAAAAGTAATCAGTTACGTTACTGCGTTACCTATGAATGAAAGTAACGCGTTAGAGTACTCATGCGTTACCAAAAATTAAAAGCCTTTTGCAGCGCCTCGCACATGCTGCAACAGACAGACACACAGCCTCTTTTAAATGCACTGAGTCCTGACGAATAGTCATCCAACCAAATTAACTCTACAGGATAACAATAACAGGAAAGACAGTCAGAAATATGCCACATAGCAGGTTTTGTTTTTTTGTTTTTTTTGATCGTAGAACTGATCAAAATTCAGGAGTTGCCGTGAATCCCTCTCAGCGGCTTCACTGCTCGATCTGTCTGTCAGTTTGAATGGAGGACTCACGTGTGGAGAGGAGGGAGGCTGGCGAGACGTGAACGTCCTGCCTTGTGTGTAATAAAAGTTTTTTTAAAATGCGGTTAAATGTACTGGTATCACACTGCTGCTACGGCAGCTATGGAGTAGAGGTCCGGGCTGGACCGGGGGAGAACTGAGCTGCCGCTCGCCAAGAGGGAGCTGCTGAAAGCAGCAAGCACTGAGAGCCGGCCCGGGCTGCTTGTTGCTGCTGGTGAAGCAGGTCCGTACGTGGAGCTGATTCATGTAAATGGGCCCTTAAAGCTTCAGTTGGTAACAATTATTCAGTCATATTTGCTGGAACTGTCACTATATTCTGATGGTCAGACATTAAATGAGTAATTTAGGACAAAATCCAACTCCTCTGGCTCCACCTACAGCCTGTAATCGTATTTGCCAAAATCCACCGCGCCCGACGATTCTCCACCAGTCAGGTAGAGGGAGCAGGAGGAGCAGCCAATCGCCGCTCCTACACGTCGTGCTATGGGTACGGTACATCTTTTTTTTTTTTTTTTTTTTCCCTCTGTGGGTGCGTTTATGGCTACTTTGTGTGTGTCTGTGTGTGTGTGGGGCGCTTGGCAGAGGTTCATAAAGGGACCTGACGGAGTATTGTCTTGAAATTTCCGACCAAGTCGCGGAGTTTACTTTCACTTTCGTCAACTTACCAACTGGAGCTTTAAATTGGATGTGGATTTTTTTTGCGGTCGATAGAAGCTTATCACCAACGCAGAGTGTTTTTACCGTTATGTTCTTGTCCTTTTCGCCGGCGAATTGAAAGGCACACACACAGGCAACGTAGGTCGGCAGGACACAGACGCATCACAGCGCTGCGCCTCGGCTGACACATCCGCAGGTTGCACAGTAGTCTGTCTGACAAAAAGCAGGCTGCAGTCGGGATTTTCCTTTCCTTATCCGGCGAAAAGTAACGGATTACTTTTTTTAAAAAAATAACTAAGTTACTGATTGCTCAACTCACGAAACTAACGCGTTACGTTACACGTTACTCGAAAAAAGTAATTAAAGTACTCTAACGCGTTACTTTGTAACGCGTTACCCACAACACTGAACATGACCCTGCATTAAGCCTTATCAAAAGATACATGACCCCCCCCCCCCCCCCCCCAGCCATCGACACGTACATCGCATCACGTAGCGCGTGACACTACATTATTTCATTTTGACAAAGTATGTGCAACACCTTCTCATCAATCCATGCCATTTATCAGCTGTTATAAAACCCAACTCATCAATAACAGAATCGCGATTTTGGACCAGCTCACATTACACAACAAGCCATTAACAATTAATCCACACTCAAACCGAAGCAACAATAATGTGAACCGTACTCAACAACAACGTATTATTACAAGGTTTACGACAGATGACAGACAACTCTCTCTCTGTGTGTGTGTGTGTGTGTGTGTGTGTGTGTGTGTGTGTGTGTGTAAGAAAGAGAGGGAAAGAGAGAGAGAGAGAAAGTACGTAAAACCAGCTAACTGTTAGCTACCGTAGCTCAGGCGTCGGTCTCCCGTCAGGTAAAAGCTGCCGTTTATTCCTCAAATGTAGTTCATGAAGTTGTCTCCGGTACAGTTATCCATCACTGCAGTTGAATTAGCCGCTAAACTGCTGGACGCGAAAACCGAGGGGGCGTCTGTTTGTTTACAATTCACAAAAGCAAGGTGAACGTACGTGCTGCTCAGACTATGTAGAGTTACGCAATGAGGCAGGCAGGCAGCGTAGCCTCTGTACGGTACTGAAGTTAAACTCACTCACCCATAAAAGACGTGCTAAGTCGTGGGCAAAACCCTTATTGAGTTCTTGGCGAAGCGGTTAGCATCGTCGCCTGCGGTGCGGGAGACCCGGGTTCGAAACCAACTCAGGGCAGATCAGGGCAACATAAAATAATGTTGTGATTCGGGGGCCGTTGCTCTCATTGTCATCAGTGCTTGCAGCTTTGAAATGTCCCGTTTTTGTTTTGTTTTTGTTTTCTGCGGGCATTGCAGTGTCCTCCAGACAAAATGTTGAATGACCCCCCCTCACTGACCTTTTTTTTTTTGTGGACCCACCCCTCAACAAAGAATATTATGACATGACCCCCCCCCATTTTCCTCCGGTGGCCCATTCCATAAATAACGAACGGTCCCTAACCAGCAGGACGGTTTGTGACAGCGTCTGCATTTACTCTATACAGTCAATACTGTAATGATTTCCTATTCCTATTCTGTAACTAAGAATAATAGTTTTTGCCATTTAGCAAGGCAAGTTTATTTTTATAGCCTTATTTTACAAACAGTTTGTCTCAAAGGGCTTTACACAGCAGCTCAAGCTTCATCTTGTTTTGTGCGTGTTTTTCTTCTCACATGTCAGATTCAAAGGCCTTTTGTTGCCATTTCAGGGGAATGGCAAAGGAAAAGTTGTCATTATAATTTTTTCTAAGTGACTTGAGCTGACATGTATTTACACCCATGGCATAGAGTTGTAGTCAACACCACCTAACCCAAGACCGAGTCAAGAATGCATACTGAGACCACAAGACCGAGTTAAGACCAAGACAGTCTTGAGACTAACACCAGTCGCGAGTACCACAACAGTATCTCACATACATTGGCTACACCAGCCTTTCTCAAAGTGGGTGCCGTGGCACACTGGGGTGCCGTCTGACTGCGTCAAGGGTGCCGTGAAAAAAATACCTCTTCTGACATTTCATAGAATACATTCTCTTTATATATGCAAAGGGGCCGTGTCCACAGTCTACTTTCCATTCAGATCCTATGGAGCTCGGAAAAAAGCTGTCGGAGTTTACTTTTTTTGTCAGAGCACTCAGAGTTGAAATATATATATATATCAGTTGAGGAGTGACTGTCAGGCCGACCAGGAGATCTCCCGGTCGGCCGCCCAGCCAATATGCTCCAGCATACCATCGAGCAGGTTGACCTGCGCGGTTCTGCGGCCTTTATGACCAGCCACAGTGAGTTAAGGCTAATGTAAGTCAATCATGTTCTCATGATAATCTTCAAGGTTTCCTTGAATTAATTGATGTTAACAGTCCAACCATTATTTATACCACTTCTTGTCTTTTTACATCTCACTCATGGTTGCGATAGTGACGCAGACTCTCATCAATCCAGACTACTAAATGATTTTTGTTTAGCCTCCTGTCTTAATCTAATTCTTTTTGTTCAGATATAACTGAACTTTCATGACCAAACATATAAAATAACCAGCAATGTTTGTTCGTTCTTAAATTGTAGAATGGCGCAAAGCCTCATGGGAAATGGGAAACGCGCTAGAGAAAAGTCACTGAGAAAGTTATCATTAAACTAGCGGCTACGGCTAAAAATAGAAGGACTCACGGAAGCTAAACAGCAAAGCTTATCAGTCCTGCCCGTGTGTCACGTTATTTATAAGTTATATTAATTTAACAAGACAACACAGTCCGTGCTAAGTGGGCCGGTACGTCGGTACCTGGTCGGTACGCGGTACCGTTACTTCTGGATTTTAACCACTTGAGAGTCGGAACCTATGGGCACCGAAGCATGTTGGTGAGTAGGACAAGACCCCAAACCGTGGCGTGTGCAGCGCTGTCAGTAAAATCCATTCACAGAGCAGAGTAGGGAGGGGGAAATATACCTGACTGGATGTAATGTTATGGTCAGCAGCGTTAATGCTTGAGTGGCACTAATTGCAGCTCTTTCACCCCATTCAGCATTTCTGTAGCCTACTTTTAATACAAATCCATGATCTAACTGGTGCCCACTTCTGAAGGAAATAGCAAAATATAGCTACCCATATTTCTTATTTTTCTAATTCTAACCCTGCCCCACTCCACCCCTGATATATACAGTAGGTAGGCCTATATCAAGCGGCGCTGGCGGCTCAGAGAGAGAGAGAGAGAGAGAGAGAGAGAGACTCGGCCGTTGGTCACGGGCACTCCGAGCAGTAGGGTCCGTGTCCACCGGACGCTATGAAAAAAATGCGACCTTTCTCTCTTCCTCTCACATTGCGGATTATTGTGTGCGTGTGTGTATGTGTGTGTGTGTGTGTGTGTGTGTGTGTGTGTGTGTGTGTGTGTGTGTGTGTGTGTGTGTGTGTGTGTGTGTGTGCATGCATACAGTATGTAGGCTACAGAGGCACCTATGCGTAAATACTGTAATACTGTCCCGTCTAAATAAACAGGACATTTACATTTAGGCTATGCAGTGTCATTTTGAATTACATTTTACACAGGGGTGCCGTGAGATTTTATGCACTTTTGAAAGGTGCCCTGACTGAAAAAAGTTTGAGAAACGCTGGGCTACACATTAGTTAGTTATATAACAGTGGTAGCTAGCAGAAGGGATTGTGTAGCTGACCATCTCAATTGTGTCATTGTTACTCTGTGGTTTCTGCGTTACATAAATGATGCTGCTTAGTCAGCTCCAAGTAAAAGACTTATGCTTCTTGTCAGTCTCCAAACATATGTTTTAAAGTTTTGTTTTGCTTTTTTAAATATTTTTTTTAAATGGAGTCTTTTATTTTTTTATTGGATCCAGCTCAGCCTTGTGATAGTGATGAATAAAAGCCAGGATGCTGTGGTCATGTATAAAGAAGGCTCTAGTGTTGACCACATGCTGGGGGAGATCCTGTACTGGCCAGGACATGTTGGCAGAATTATAAGTCATCTGACCTGGAAACGACTGCTGCCGCCCTCCTGTGCAGCAGTTCCCCTCTACAGTTACTGTATATATCTCTAATACATGTTGATGTTTTTTTTCTACTCACTATTTCAGCAAATCATTTAACCTCCAGAAACATCTCAGAATAATACACTGAAGGTTAGTGGTTTCGTGCAGTGGATTGTGACAAGAATCTTTCCATTTACCGAACAAGGAAGCTGATCATCGTCCTTTGTTGTGGTTTTCATTGCTGATATGAAAATGTAAATGGTATTTTATTTTACCAACATGATAATGTGATGGGGTAAGGCTGGTTAATCTTTGAAGAGCTGACAAAAAACGGATACTAGTACATACACACAAGTACTCACTCTCTCTCTCTTTCTCTCTCTCACTCACTCTCTCTCTCTCTCTCTCTCTCTCTCTCTCTCTCTCTCTCTCTCTCTCTCTCTCTCTCTCTCTCTCTCTCTCTCTCTCTCTCTCTCTCACACACACACACACACACACACACACACACACACACACACACACACACACACACCTGCCTTTAGATTCCCGGCAGTGAGAGCCATGAATAATGGATCTTAGTTTTCCCTGGCCTGAGGGAGAAGCTTTTAAACATAATTTGTTGCTTTAATTTATTTACACAACCTGGCAACCCTCACCCTTAGGCTAGGTGCATTACACAAAACTGAGCCATGTCCACACACACACAGACACACACACACGCTTGATAAAATGATAAAGCGCAAATGACACACACACATACACCAGGTATGACATATGCAAGGTGTGCAAATTAAATATCAGATGTGTCTCTCATGTTCCACAAAGAAGCAGAGTCAGGGTTAAATATTGAATAACAGTGATAACAGATCAACATTTGTCTGCCAGTGCCACATCCAAACTCTCTGTCTCCAACAAGTATATTTTTGCAACATTTAAGTAGATCTGTTAATAGTTAATGTAATTAATGTAATTATTGAAATTTTCATGTAAGATCAACTTAAAGGGACAACAAGGAGTTTTGGAAAGCGAAGTGTCTTCATACTACATTTACCATGAGCCTCCGCGCACAGTGAAATTCTTGGACCGGCACAAGACGGACGTCTTGCCAAGAATGTTTTCATTCATCAACAATGAAAGTCAGAGGTTCACAGGCGATCAGATACCGTCGTTGTTCCGACCATAAACGACGATTCAGCGGCGTTATTCTCATGACTCGCCGGGCAGCGTCCGAAATGCTGGTCGGCTCACCCAGCATTTCCACCATTAATTAAAATAACAAAATAACGATAGAGACAAAATGATATATTGATCGAAAATGGAGCCATTAACAATGTGTGGGGTAGCGTAGATTCATCTACATTACAGTTTTTCTTGATTGTTTACACACATTTTCTGAAAGCATGCCTCATACTCTCAGAACTCTACACACAAATCCAAAAACACACACACAATGGGCAAAACCCCTAATGAAACTTTATATTCAAAACAATGTTATTTACATAATAGGAGACTTTTTTATAACTAAATACAAACTCCTCATTGTCCCTTTAATTTTATAGCTGATCGGAATTTGGTGTTGAGTGGAAAAGAGTAAAGATAACAAGGTTGTTTGATTTGGTTAAGATTATGAACATAAGAAGAATGTTGAGAAAATAAATCCTTTGTTTCTAATAAACACAAATTGATTCAAACTAGATTTGTGTAAACATACACAATCATTGTTACTGTAATATCACAAATTCAAATTGCGTTAAAGAGGAACTATGCAAGTCTGGTCGCTTTTACTTCTACTAAACAACTCGCGCTGACCCCCCCCCCCCCCCCCTCCTCCCCCCCATATCTTAATCATGCACACACATTCACACCCACACATTACGGGATCCCTGGACTCTTGCACACATCTTGACTTTTACTTTTATTTATACGTATGATGCTTCTTTTTTAATGTATGATTTGTCTAAGTATGATATGTGTTGAGTGGGATTGTGATGATTGTTGAGCTGCTGTGCAGCACAAATTTCCGCAAGGACAATAAAGGTCTTTTAAGTTTAAGTTAAGTTTTCCTCTGTTTTGCTAACCCTCCACCTGACCATGTGCATTTGTTTACAATGAAGCTGGTGAAAAATCAATCCATGGAGCATGGATAGTGTTATGTAACATATACAATGTTACAACGTGTAGGCTATTGTAGTCTTATCATAAACAAAAGATTGTTGGTTGGTTTTCAGCCATGAGACGCCAGGTGAAAGGCAGAGAGCCTCTGTTCTCACTCATAACAAGTCACAACTCATGTAGTTAACAATTCACAATTACTCTGGAGCTTTTTAATTAAGGTAAAAATGAAGCATAGCTACATAGGGAAAATCCTGCTTAGTTCCTCTTTAAATTTATTACACCTCAGATTCACTTTTTTCAGCGTATATGACATAAATGTATACGTACATATCTTTTGAAATCACAGAACATGTCATGTCCTTCTCCCCACTCCTCATTTCTTTATGGCAGACAAGGTTAATGAGCTGTTAACTCAGCATCATCCTGTCCTCTCTCTGTAGACGCCAGTCCCTTTGAAATAAAGGATCCACATGTTGCCTCCTCTCATCTTTGTTTTTTTATTATGTTGGCTCCTCATTCTGAAAAACAGATGGTGGATAATAACAATTAATTGTTTTAGCTTTGATATAAACATCAGACCTATTGATGAAGATAGAAACACTGAAAAAAACTAATGTATAGTTATCTCTGTACATGAGATGGCCGTCTCATCTTCTCTTCACCCTAAAAAAAGACAAATGACAGACAAGTGGGAATCACAGCTAATAATTACAGCAATCTGTAACAAAATAAAGCAGATACATAATGTCCTGCCTCTTCCTCCTTTGGGTCTGGGCTTTGTTCCTCTCTCAAGCAGATAAATGACAAACAACAGGAAGTAATGGGGAGTCTGGGGATGGTTGCAACACTTCCCTCAGCAGTCTCAGGGACTATTTGGACTTAACCAAACTTTTACACATTATACGTTAATCTACTTACTCACACCTTTTAAAGATGTTTAATTTCAGTTTTTATCTCAGGGCTGTGGATCTCCCGCAACTCAACAACAAAAAGGCTCTGTCCCCGCAGGTTCGGATCTCGGTCCGTGCAGGTGGTGAGAGGATGTTTCCTTCGGATGAGTGGAGGTCGTGGGAGGGGGCCAGGTTGTCGAGTGCTTTGTGTTTAAGGAGGAATATTTTTTAACTATATGTGATGTGCGGTGTTATTTAAATTCATCAACCCTGGTTGGAACATTAAAGCAGAAGTAAGCGGAATATTTGTGTTAATATAAGTCTTAAATAGTTCTATCTTTCGACAGCAATCACTTATATAGAGTGTTTGGTCTGAAACACGGGTCTGTCAGTCACTCTGCTCTGCTGTAAGCCGAGGAGAAAACTTTTTGTATACTTCCTTGTATCCTACAACCTTTATCCAATGAGGAGAGAGAACGGCATAAAGGGGCGGTCCTCTCTGTGTGTGCAGCCAAGGGATGCACGTGAATGTGGTGACGTAGGGACGAGGACCAATAGATCCATGACGAGGGCGGGGGCTGCTAACTAACGAAGTTAGCCAAAACGACCGGATCACTTACTTCTGCTTTAATCAATGTATTAAAAATATATTTTACTTATTTATTTATTATTTTACTCTTTTATGTACCATATACATTTTATATTACCATATACTATGTATATGTTCTATTATAACCATTTATGTTTTGTCTCTGAAGGCGCAAGATACAATAATCTTGGAGACTGATCTCAAGTTAAAAACTTACCCCACCCATAACCCTAATCAAGTAGTTCCAGGGTCCAAACCTAGTTATTATAATAATGGTGGTGCTGAAGATGGGCTTAATCAGGACCCACTGTTGTTTAGGTTGGACCTTGGCACCATGTCATTCAGATGTGAAGATTCAAACCAAGTAACTGTATTTTTCACAACTGCACTTTCCTGTGTACCAGTGTAATATTATCAGCAAGATTCGTACTCATCTCCAGTCTCCCCTACTTACTAAACAACTTCAGCATCTGTGAAACAATTCTGATAATCATTTAAAACAAATGTATTAATCTTTTTCTAAAGATGCTTCCTATAGTGCATGGTTTCCTTCTCCCTGTCTCATCTTCTCTGTCTCTAAAAGACAAAGAGCAGACAAGACAGAGTGACACTGCTGATTCATATTTGTGATAATAACATCAAATAATTGTGTATTTTATCTCTTTTAATGAATGCTGCGTCCTCCTTTGTGTTTCTCTCTTGAAGACAAACAGCTGATGAAGGACTTGCAATATTTGGGTAATCTTTTCAGACACACTTGTCACTACTGTCTGACACAGCCTGTCAATAAAAAACTGGGCTGACGACCTTAAGACAAAATATTTAACTGAGTATAGTGACATTTACTTTAGTTTATTAAAGATGGTGTCATGATTGATCATCGTGTATTTAGAAGGAGCCGATACACCATCACACCATATTGGACTTTTATATTCTCTATGGAGGAGTACTTATCTGTTTGTTCAGTCTTGGTGATGTTTCAAGTAAAGCTGATCTTCATTTACAAGTTAAACACACATCTCAGCTCCCAGGTTTCCATCCCTCACAAGCAGATCAGTGTAAATCTCTCTGTCCACTGCCGGCTGCTCCGGTTATCTGGCAGAGACGTTGGTGGATCAGTCGTGTTGCATCTCTGCCTTCCTGTTATGCTTCACATTCCTCACTCAGACTGAAATCTGAGGCCCGGGGTGAACTGATGATGAGGAGTCTGCAACATTAAATAAAACTGTGTGTTTGAAGCTCAAGAGAACAGTTTCTACAGAGCAGGATGAACAGATCCATTTAATAGAAGCTCGTATCTCAGGAGCAGAGTTCTCTGTGGCTCAGCTGTACTTTCCACCAGACCCACGGGCCAGCAGCTCTGAAGAGGCCAGTGCTGAAAACACCAACATGTGTATCCCAGCCACGATGAGCAAACTATCTGCAAACACACTACTAACTCCTCGGCCAAACTATTTGATATGGTGCTGCGTGTCGACAATGGCTCGTGTGCAAAATGCTACCTGAGGCCACGGCTGCCCTGCCAGACGCTCAGGCTCTGAGGAGTAAAAATAATCCCTTCTGTTAACCTGCCAGACACAAACATGGTCAGTCACATTTACAAGGCATCACCTCAGCCCTGTGAGTCCAAGACTGACTGCTGAACCGTGTAAATGTTGAAAGGACAGAGCAAGAGCTGAAGCAGGTCAAAGCACCATGCTGGATGTCCTGGTGTCTTCACAGGAACCATTGGACCGTCCCATCACAGTCTGATGGACGGAGACACACTGCTGCTGCTGCTGCTGCTGCTGCTGCTGCTCTCTTCCTCCGCTGCCCCTCCTCTTCCTCCTATGCCTCTACACACACTGTGCAGACTCTTTGGTAAATATACAGAGGTCTGACAGGAGAATGTGTCCATCTGCTCTGCAGTCGCTCACTCTGTCAGCTTGGTGCTTTCAGAGCAGCACACAGGGGAGATGATTGACTGTCCGGCCATCGAAGTCCATGTGGTCGGCCTTCAGTCCTCCCAGCTCCGTCTCCTCAGGAACAACTTGAGTCAGTATTGCTGAAGCAACAGAGGACCCAACAAAGGAGCCATCACATTAGCTGGTCCTTCCAGTCCTCCACATAGAGGAAAAGCTGGTGACAGCGGAAAGTTGTACTGAATAATAGGTCAGATCTTAAAGGGAGAGTTCAACATTTTGGCAGATTGGCCTATTGCCATAATCCCCATAGTCATAGGAGGAGGTTTATTACCTTTAAAGGGACAACGAGGAGATTTGGAAAAGCGAAGCGTTTTCACACTACATTTATGAGCCTCCGCGCACCGTGAAATTCTTTGACCGGCACAAGACAGACTCATGTTTTCATTCATCCAGAATTAAAGTCAGAGGTTCGAAGACGATCACATACCGTCGTAGTTCCGACCATAAACGGCGATTCGGCGGCGTTATTCTCATAACTCGCCGCGAAACTGAAAGTAAAGAAACGCTGGTCAGCTCGCCTAGCATTTCCACCACCACTAATAATAACAAAATAACGATAGAGACAAAACAATATATTTATCGAAAATGTAGCCATTAACAAGTGTGGGTAGCGGAGATTCATCCACATTAACGTGAGACTTTTTTATTGTCGTGGAATTTTTCGTTCTGCCGATGGAGAAACTCCTCGTTGTCCCTTTAATTGTCGGTGCAAGCTGCTTTTAGATCAGTGGGGCAGAGACGTGAGTTGCTCAGTGAACACAATTTAAAGGGATAGTTCACCCAAAATTCAAATTTCACTCATTATCTACTCACCCTCATGTCAACTAAGAGCTGTGAGAATTTTCAGAGTCCTCCGTCCCTTCTCTGAGTTACGGGGGGGTCCGCGCAGCAGTATTTGTCCATATAATGGTTGTCAATGGATACCAACTTTCTTCGTCCAAAAAGACACACCAAAAAACATCCAAATACCTCCATACTGCTCGTCTGTAATGTCCCTCTTGTATTGAAGCCCCGACATGAAAAATTGTTCCGAAAAAAATTAAATAAGTCTATATTTTAAGCTTGTTTGTAGCGGAAGCTCCCAGTGTCACGGTTCACTGCTCTTCCTGTGTCAGTGCAAATCTCTCGTGATTTGCACTGACCGGCGGAACAATTTCTCATGTCGGGGCTTCAATACAAGAGGGACATTACAGACGACCTTTAACTAACGGTACAGGTCCCCTGTCCCTCAAAACTCATCAAATATACAGTCCAACAACTCCAAAACGCTCTGGTGGAAAAGTTGTGACCTGCACATTAATCATGAATAATTATGTAACATTATAACACATGAAGCAAATACTCTATACTTGTGTTTTTGAAATCACTCCGCCCTGCACTTGAAAACAACTCTTGTAACGTTACATGATTATTTCATAGCGTGGTGAATGTGCAGGTCACAACTTCTAAAAAAAAAAGAGATTACGGATCACCGGGCGCGTTTGTGTCATAGTGCCGCAAAGCAGTCCATGTTTCTCGCCAGACAAGATCTGGGACACCGGGTCAGAGGCTCAGATGCTACAAGGTTGGTTTTCAGCCAAGAGACACTAGGTGGAAGGCAGAGAGCCTCCATTCTCCCTGGAACAAGTCATTTAACGTCACAATTACTCCACAGCTGTTTAATTAAGGTGCAAATCTGGCATAGTTCCTCTTTAAAGCCTGTGATTTGTCTGTGATATGAGCTAAAGATTGACTTCTTCATAGACTTGATGCTTGTGCTGAATGAAAAAGAAAACGAGTCACATTAGTCAGGATGACATGATTGGACTAATTAAAGCCTGACTTGATAAAGACAGATTTACAAAACAAAACAAATAGAAACACGCCATCATTTGCTATGAATCCCATTCTGTTCTGTTAGTTAATGAATATTTTGTAAACACAAAACTTTTAATCTTTACAAAAAATATTTTTCCTCTTGGTGCAAATGCCATATGAATAAAACATGATTTAAATATCTCTTCAATGGACTGACTGTTGCAATTACAATGAAATTAAACAGATGGCGTCTGTTTAATCATGAGAATGTTTCTATCACAGCGAGACTGCAGTCACGGTCCAGACTTGATTAATAATTAATACTTCACTAATTGAAAACTTAAGCAGCCTAAAGAAATAATATATTTTCTATTTGAAAGCACATACGTTGACAGGTAGAGTGGTTAATGCTCCATGTTTCATGCAGGCTGGAAGTGTAACTTATGTTACATTGTGATAATTAATATTGATTATATATTTTTCTTTATCTAACTAGACACAACAGGGAAATAATGAAGGGCTGAGGGACTTTGATGAACAATACATTTGCATTCATTGCATAGACTTTGAACACTAATGTTCCTAACATGTTAATGAAACATTTGTCAGTTTTTAACCCATGACATAGTCTAATTTCCATACTAACTACTGAATAGACTGTTGTTTCATGACTCATCAAATCTAACCAAAGTCACAATCCTGCTCCGTTACGTACATTAAATGTCTGGACCAGGGCCGTTGCTAGGAATTCTGGGCCCCCTTAAAGAATATTAAAGTGGGTCCCTCCCCCTAACTTTTCCAGTTTTTTTTTCTTAGACTACATATGTATTATCATTTATTATTTAGCCTACTTTGTTTTGATGCTAATGCAGCATTACACTGCAAAAACTCAAGTATCTTACCAAGAATATTTGTCTTATTTCTAGTCAAAAATGTAATTTCTAGTCAAAACAAATCTCATTATACTTAAAATAAGACTCATCATATTAAAAGTAGCTTGTTTTTAGACACTTTTTACTCCTTTCAAGCATATTTTCACTTGGAATAAGTAGAAAAAATCTGATAGTGGAAGTTTTTCTTCCTTATTACAAGCACAAAAACATGCTTTCACTGGCAGATTTTTCTACTTATTTCAAGTGAAAATTTGTTTGAAACAAGTGAAAATGATCTAAAAACAAGTTAATTTTTAGGTTATGAGTCTTATTTTAAGTGGAAAGAGATTAGCTTTGACTAGAAATGAGACATTTGGACAAGAAATAAGACAAATATTCTTGGAAAGATGTTGAGTTTTTACAGTGTACTATGAGTATTAGTCAGGGTCTTACGCAGAATAAATCAGTCATACAAAGATTACACTACTGGAGTTTTTTATGGGCCCCTAGAATTATCATCACCTTTCTCCCCTATACAACGGCCCTGGTCTGGACCGCAGGATGCAGACACTAGCTGCGTTTCCATTACAGATTTTCGCAAAATAAAAGCGATATTTCTGAAACTTCGAAAAAGTGCAATTGCTATTTGCGGGTGTTTCCATTGAAAGGTATTTTGTGAATGAGCCGTAATGCGTCTTGCGTTTCTATGGTGACGGCACAGCGATCTCAGCTGCCGACAGCTGTTGCTGTTATTGTTTTTAACAAAGACAAAAACAGCGCTTGATTACTGAAAGGCAAAGCCCGTGTGGTGCTGCAGCGGCCACAAATAAGGACGCACTCACACGGGCCAGTTGTACCGTGCTGAAGCTCTAATGCCCCCTCCTCTGTCCCCCGCTGGCCCGCACTCACACCACCTCCAACCCAAGCTGCTCAAGCACGGTTGCCTCCGTTGATGTATAGAGGGATTAATTGTTTACCAACACGGTGGATGTGCGCTTTAACCTGACTGCAGAAAGAACGGAGCCTTTTACACCAGCGGTGATGAGGCGCTGACAACAATATAGGTGGTGGTGTGTGTCCACACACCCGTACTGGTTTATGTGACTTAAGGTGACATTTCGGCTCAGGAGGGAGTGGGAGCGTGGATGCGAGCCAGTCTCCTTCAACCATGCACGGAAAAGGGGAACGATAGGAAAGGTTTTTCTAATTTATTGAGAAACAATGCCCAGGTCAGCAATGCATGACGACAATAAACATGTGGTTCATTTGTCCCCTCAAGTTACATAAACCAACACAGCGTGGACGGTGGACACACACAACTCTGGTGACGCCGGTGACGTGTAGAAAAGCAAAAAAAGTGTTTCCATTACACTTTTGCGATACACGTTTGTATCGATACGTCTCAAAAACCACCTCATGAGAGCGCAAAAACTTTTTTGCGATATTTGAGAGTTTTTTCGAAATGTAGGTGTTTCCATTATCAGTTTTTAATTTCGATATTTAGGTTTTGCGCATTTCAAGGGGTAATGGAAACGCACCTACTGATAAGCACCATATTCTGTTTTTTCAGAGGTGGAAAGCAGAGTGCTGATGAGGTGCTATGGAGAGGTTTCCAGGAAGAGCAGCAGGTTGCGGACAGGAAGACGGAGCGTGTGCAGGTGAGCAGGTCGGGAGTGGAGCGTTCGCAGGAAGGCGGGAGATTCCGGAGAGTGGAGATAGAGTGGAGATGAGATGAGGAGTGCGGGGGGGGGGGGGGGGGGGGGGCAGGTAACTGGTCTCAGGAGATCCAACGTGGAGAAAATGTGGTAAGTTCGAGAAAAGAAGAAATCTGAAGTCTAGTCACAACTGGGCCCTGACGATACACCACAAGAAAGGGTAACTGAAGGTCTGGTGAGGAGTGGATGAATGATCCAGTCTTTTATCCTGCAGCAGTGGAGGTGGCTTGATTGCATGTGCATCAGCAGGTGTGCAGACTGATCAGTGACAGACCTGCTTGACTCCGCCCAGAATCCAGACTCACGAACATGAGGAAAGGGACAAAACAAAGGGAGAAAAAACAGAAACCGCAGTATAATATTTAACGCGCAATACAGTGATGCTCTGTTGAGATGTGAGTAAAGAAACACAACCACTCAAGTCCCACTGGCCCACACTGTGTACTTGAATTAAATCATACCTCACACACAAACATCTGGACCTCTGTGCACATCTGCTTTCATGATGTTCCAGATGATGCCTGATCCCTCTCCTCTTTACATCAGGTTAAGAGCGTTAAATACCAGACGGGTGGCCAAGTACAGACAGTGCATTTCTCCACTGTTGCCAAAGTCCAGACGGATGATATTTTTATCTCATTGATTATAATCTCCAAGGCCTCTGGACACTTCAAAGTAATGAGGCTTATTGTCTGACTTTTCTGATAAACTTGTCTCTAACTGCAGAAACCTCTGCCAGTGCCTGTCTGAGGAAGTCTACATCCAGATCAGACAGTTAAGTCACGCCGGCTTTAAAAGGCTGATCATGATCCCTCTGTGGTTTGAAGAGGTCTGAACTCTGGATAGTCCGGTGTGAACAGTAAAAACCTGCCGACCTAGCCAAACATACGCCCACACAAAGTTGTGGAGCTTTCATGTTGACAGGTCACTTATGAAAATGTTGTATTCTTCTTTTATAGAATCAATTTGAACCTTTTCAATGATTTCTTGGTTTGGTCACCTCATTATGGCCAGTACAAATAGATTGGGAGGTGTTTAAAATCATTTGATCCTTCAGCTGTTGGTTTTTATACAAAGCTCTAACGCTCAGATGGATTGCACAGACATTTTAACTACTGTAATTCTCTGTGGACTTTTAGGAGTTTATTCTTGCTTATTGCACTCATGATGACTTATTGTTATTGAATGTTTGTGTCTTGTGTATTCTACATAACCTTCCTCTTGTGTTTGGGTCACCAGTGACCCGTTTTCAAGTTTTAAATGCCAAAGTACCACATAAATTTGTTTATAGAATTAAGACTTTTTGACTTTGTCAGGAATCTCTATTTAAACAAAATAAAACAAAAACATTTTTTCACAAAGTTCTAAAATGCTCTGGTGAAAATTGTTACATTTGTGGTGTGGTTATTACGATAAGAACAATAATTACAGTTAAAACTGAAATCATAAGTGCTAAACAAACCTTTTCATGGATAAGGACGCCTAACAACATAACCAAGAGATGAGAAACAAATGGGATGATAAATAATTGTTTTAGTGTGTTTTACAGCTGATTGAAGACTTGGGTCAAAACTGACCCGAACACCATGGTAGCAGAAAGCTGACAAGAGGAAGGTTCAATTGAAGCCAAGCCACAAAAAAGGCCCAGGGACCCACACCAAAAATATTAAAACTAATATTTTCATGGATAAGGAAGCCTAACAATGTAACCAAGAGAAGAAAAACAAATTGGATGAAAAAAAATGTATTTAGTGTATTTTACAGCTGATTTAAAATACGGGTTAAAACTGACCCGAAACACCATAGATGGCAGTAAAAAGCTAACACAAGATGAAGGTTAAAGTTTTTTCATATGTATGTATATTTTTGTCTAACCAATCAATCAATCAATCAATCAATCAATCAATCAATCAATCAATCAATCAATCAATCAATCAATCAATCAATCAATCAATCAATCAATCAATCAATCAATCAATCACCAGGCAGAGGACATCACGTCCATCCCTTGTCTTTAATGGGTGTGAAGCCCATTTTCTTTGTCGTATGAACCTCCTCCACTTAGAAAATGAGCCTGTTTTTCAAGGCACACTGAATATATTCACTGAATATATTCACTTTTCCACCTGGCATGTGACCTTCAGTATAAAATCAATCATCTGTGATAATGTAACACAATGCTGGTGGTGTGTTACATGGATGCTGTTCTGAGGGGAAAAGTTTCAATCCCAAAAATTAAATGACTTCTCTACCTATTTATAGATATCAATTCATTTATTAGTTTTCATCATGCTCCATTGAATAATGACAGGGTGCAAAGGTGCTGAAATCACCAGGATGCTGATTATAAAGCAGGTGTTTTTTTATGGAGGAAAAGCAGATGAGGCCACGTGTCCTCACAGCAACAGCTGCTTTTTAACTTCCAGGTGTCAGAGGTTTATCTGCAATGTTTTCTTATTTCTTAGTTTTCACTTTTCAACAAATCAACACATGGTCGCAGACCGCTGGAGGGTTTCACTTGTCAAGAGTTCAGCTCCAGTCAGTCAACACTGCAAAATGAAGTCGGGATCTGCTTTTATAGGTGCAGCAGAACGTGTCAGTCCTCATCACCATGACTACAGTACATGAGACACCTCGCTGGCATGAGATCAAATTATGATTATGTGCTGATAGATGTGTTCAGATATATTTTTGCTCATACCAGCCACCTCTCCACTGCGATCACAAATGCATTTTGAAGATTTCAAATGTACTTGTAGTAGAGAGGATGCACGTAGGTCCCAGCGTCGGCTCTATCACAAGTGGAGTCTCAGCACATTTTAGTATTGCTCACAGTAGCAGTTGGGGAGATGAGATAACATCCAGTCACAGCCAAAGCCAGTGGCAGCCTATTGGGTCGGCTTTTCTGGAGGAAAAAGGACAGGATTGTTCAGGAGGTAAACATGTTCAATATCACAAAAATGATTCTAATATCTGGGGGCGGCACAGTGGTACTGTGGTCAGGACTGTTGCCTCTCAGCAAGAAGGTTCTGGGCTCGACTCCCAGGCCTGGGTGCTTTCTGGGTGGAGTTTGCATGTTCTCCCTGTGCCTGTGGGTTCTCTCCAGGTTCTCCGGCTTCCTCCCACAGTCCAACAACACGGTTCATTGGCAACTCTAGATTGCCCATAGGTGTGTATGTGAGGGTTTGTGTGTTGTTCATCTCGATATGTCCGCCCTGTGATAGAATGGTAAACCTGGCCCTTGCTCTACTGTACTGTATGTCAGCTGGGATCGGTTCCGCCACCCCTGTGACTGTGCATTAATAAGCAGTAGAGCTAAGGGATGAATGGATGTGTACATGGTGTGCACGAGGACAACATTTCATCAAGTACTGTATGGATACATGTGGTATGCAAAACCACTGCTGTAAATACTAAATCTCTTTGGTTGAAACATCCCAAAAAGACACAGTGTTAGTCTTAGATACTCAATAAAACTGCAGATGATTTTTGTGTGAAATGTATTTTGCAACATACCCAGGGGGCAAAATCCCATTTTTTTGTAAAACAGACACAGAGCGTTGTAAAAGGTTTGACATCAGAAATGATATCTACTGTAGGAACTTCAAGGATGAAAACCTGGGTGGACAACCCGGTCAACTAGCTGCTGGAAAGCTACAGGGGCCAAAACCCCTTTTTTGGGTAATTTTGCTGGCGAAATTATGTAAAGGCAAATATTTAGGTACTACAATGGCATAAATAGTCATACAACTATAACATTTGGCAGAGAGTATCTTGAAACATAGGGGGAGGCATGAAAAAAAGATTCTGGGGTTTGTTGTAACTCCATTTTAAGATACAGTATCACCCTCAACATCCCAAAAAAGGCAAAAAAAAAAAAAAAAGTTTGCCTGACAAATTCTCATGAAAATTATTATTTTTAAGCACTTCATGAAATTTTCCATATACATGTTAAGCATAGATATTCTCCATAAAGCGCTGAAAAATAATAATTTTCATGAGAATTTGTCAGGCAAACAGTACTTTTTTTTGTCTTTTTTTTTGAGGGGGCGTATTTTATTTTTTATTTTTGATGGCAACAGTCATGTTAAGTATTTGTTGAATTTCAGGGCTTAACATTCACATAAACACACACATGCTCCTCAGCACACTAAAGAACACATCACACAAAACAATCCAATACTCCTTAAAATGAACACTTATTTGAACTACGTACATGATTCCTACACACAAACACACATATGGAATTAACTCATCTGCAACTGTGGTGCAGTAGTGTGCCCTGTATGCATTACTACCTCACACAACCCCACATCAAATCAGACTATCCCTTTAATGAGGAGTTAAGTCTACACTGAGACGAGACATCAACAACCTTCTGATCACAACATCACAAATGCTGATGGTATCATGTAGCACGCAAATGCAGCTTCACTTTAAAACAGCATTTTTGCAAGAAACCACAGTGTTTTTTAGAGGCCTGTTGTTCCTGGAACAGCAGATGCTCTTTCTTTTTTTTTTCTTTTCAAATGCAGCTTTGACTTAATGTTGTTTGACATAATTTATCTAAACTTCGCAGTGTTTTACAATGATTTTACAAAAAATGGATAAAAGCTGTTAAACCGAAAGGTCACCCCGCCACAAGACACAGTTCAGGAATTATAATGAGCACAGTCTGACTGGATTACACTTGGCAGCTGCACGAACAGCAAGTTACAAACCTCTGATGAAAGCTGTACTAATGATCCAGAAATCCAAAAACATGGAGCACACTTCCTCTTCTACTTCTTTTGGGTTGCCAGATTTAGTCCTTAACCCCTCCCCCATGCTGACAAGATCAGACATCAGCAGCTGTTGAGGGCTGGTTGGACTGCCAGGTCCAAACTGCCATGTAACATGTGGCCGAGGTTCCCAGTGTCTGATGAGGGTTTCACAGTCAGTTTCTCTTTAATGCAGGAGGGGGGGTGGGGGGTGTGGGGAATCTTGTGGGCATTTTGAGTGTGTGTATGTGTGGCATAGTCGTCACCGAACTCCATGAACCCTCTGCGCCACAGATCCAACAACTCAGCTGTCAAGATTTAGCACTGTGATATATTATTCATAATTTTTCATCCTCTTCATCTGCATAAAATAAACATTTTACATACAGTCCGTATCTTGTAGCCTCCCAGGTCTCTGGCTCTGGTCATGTTTTGATTGGAGACAGCAACCCTTTTTAATGTCTGCTATCTCCTACCCAGGGCATCTCATAAATCCAAAACAGATTTCGGTCTCAGCAGTGCCACCCGCCTTTGATCACACATCGCCCCATGATGAGTTTCACGTTGCCAAAAGTCTAGAGTGTGTTTACGTACAGTGTTTACAGCACTCTGGTTAGTCGCTCCTTATCCTGCTGAGTTCTTATTCACAATAATCTCTTTACTGTATCCCCATCGTTATTAAGTGTTTGGATGCTAATATAGATCATAACAATATTGAAATATTACACAGAGCACAGCACTGAGCACAAAAGGCAACATTTGACTGCATTGTGAGTTTGCAGCAGCCTGGCACTAGCACTGCTGCTGCCTCCAAGTATCACTGTGCTATCAGGAGATTTGTGGGTGTTTCAACAGGGTATAGCAGGTTATTGCACAAAATACTAATGTGACAGTTGAGGTTCCTGTCACTATGCCTCTAATTGATCATGTGCCCTGGCTACTTGGCCAAAGGGATGTCCCTTTGACTGGCAAGCACGCATGACTATTACCCGGGAGGTGTGGGTTCAATCCCCGCCCGGGCCCTCTTCACCTTGCCACACTAAGATGAAGTGTTTAATTCTGATAATGTGAGTGTGAAAACACCCATTCTTCTTCATGCAGATGTTTTAAAACCGTGATAAGGAGCTCCTGTTACGAGGTTTTAAAGTCAACAATGTTCCCCCCACCAGTGTGGGGAAGTATGCCGGCTTAGTGCCAGCAAAACCATGTGTCAAAGGTTGTGAGGTATTTACTGTATTACTGTTATTATAGGACCCACAATCTGTCTTGGTTAATAATGGAGTACTTGGACATTTTGGGAAGTTATTTTCCATCTTATTGGGAGTAATATGAGATCAATACCATCAGATCAGTATGCTTAAAGGGATAGTTCACCCAAAATTCAAATTTCACTCATTATCTACTCACCCTCATGTCGACTAAGAGCTGTGAGAATTTTCAGAGTCCTCCGTGCCTTCTCTGAGTTACGGGGGGGGGTCCGCGCAGCAGTATTTGTCCATATAATGGTTGTGAACGGATACCAACTTTCTTCGTCCAAAAAGACACACCAAAAAACATCCAAATACACGGACCCCCCCGTAACTCAGAGAAGGCACGGAGGAAATTTGGATTTTGGGTGAACTATCCCTTTAAGATGAAGATACCATCAGCTTCTTATTTTTTTACCGTACCATCCATCCATTGTCTATACCGCCTCTCCATGCAGGGGTGGTCAACGGAGGCTACTCCAACATAGAGAGAAAAACAATGCACACACATTCATAACACACCCATCTGTCACTCAACCTGCATGACTTTGGACTGTGGGAGGGGGTTGGAGAACCCAAGCAGGCACACGGAGAACATGGCACCAGTCGCTGCCAAGGTAACAGATACTGCTTCTTACTGTAGGTCCATTGAAGTTAAAATGACACCATCAATTAAAACAATTTAAAGTTCAATGATAATATCAAGAACAAGTTCAGTGCTTTTTCTTATAAACATTACCACTAAAAACAGCATATACTCAGATATTATGAGAAAATCAGTTCTATTTGTACAGGGCTGGTCTTCTGTGCCATTAGATATTTCTTTAAACACTTTTACTTGTTCCATGTGAAATACCTAATGCCAAGCCATTCCATATTTCCTTCCACTATGATAATGTGAGCTATTTTGCTACAGTTCTGAGCCAGTTGTTCTGCTCTAGTCTGAACTGTCGTTTTCCAAGTGTTTATTTGTTGCACTCCTAGGGCGTGATCCAAGTGAGAAAGAACTAATGTGTTTAGCATGAAGATACAGTAGACCCTGGGAAGTTAGTGTGTCTAAACAGGATGCATCCCTCTGAAACTGTTATTTTTTCTTTCTTTTTTGTGCATAATAAATAAAATATGGCGTTATTAAAGAGTTTTCTGCCAAAGAAACTTGTGGCTAGCTCTTTTGTAGCCGTTATCCTGAGCCAAGATAACCAGCTGTTGGCTCCAGCTCTATATTTACAGTCTACAGATATAAGATTGGTAACAGTCACCTCATCTAACTCTCAGCATGAAAGCAAATGAAGCGTATCTCTCCCAAAATGTCAAACTACTTCTTTACAGGGCCAGAGCAGTGTGGGGAAAGCTAACATTTTAAGGGAGCCTGACACCAAGGAGTTGATGTGAGGCAGTACAGAGGATGCTATTTATAGCGTGGGCAGAACTTCTACTAATGTGTGCATCTGTGTGTGCGTGTGTGTGTGTGTATGTGTGGTATATATTTCAGCATGTTTTAAGATGGCAGAATTAATGACTTTCTAGTAAAACACAGTGCAGCACTGGGATGCAATGAATATAACAATGAATACAACAATCGATCAAAGCACAGACAAACATGGCAGACACTGTGGTGCACACGCACTGAATAGAAACACAAAAAAGTGATGCCAATTCATCTTTTTTCAAAACATAAGTTGTTTTGTTGGAGCCGGCCCCTGTGGAAGCTGTGACTTCTATCTCATCTGTTCCTGTAGTCTAGCATGTTATTTTAATTTAAGGGATTGGCAATGCTTTGGTGGAATCAAATAACCAGCATCTTTGATGTAAATGATCATTTTCCAGGCAGCAGTCCCTGTGCTATATCAATAGTTTGGAGGTCCATTTTCATCTTCTTACAGCTGAATAGGACATAGTGGTGCAATCTGTTTAAAAGCACAACACCCTAGTGTTTTAGAAAGGGAATAACTGACAGGTATTGTCATATTATTTCACAGTACATTCACAAACAAATTCAATGTGACTCCACATGCGAGTCCTGGCCTGGTGTTTGTCAGTGAAATGAAAAGGATGTTACATTTGCTGGTGAGGTTTGTCAACCTGAGAGCACTTTTCTGTCATCGCAGCAGTGAAAGGTAATCTGTTCCTCCATGCTGCTGTCGTGATCAAAGGAATCACACTCCCATGACTATCACACACAACAACCCACACAGACACATGCAAAGACACAATGAGGCACACACGGATACACACACCAGCACGTGCATACAAGCGTGTCAAAGTGCAACAGACAGACACGAATACTGTACATGTGCATTCACGGGGACTTATGGGACAAACACCGTGACTCACATCCAAACATGCAAACCGAATCTCACTGTCGTTTGATGTTCTGCGGACACGACAACAAACACACCTACACAGGCACAGATGAACACACACACCACAACTGGAAAGAGCTGCACACCAAAATCTAACAGCGGAGTAAGTTACCGAATGAAGCTCCCATGGCATTTGAGATTGCAGAGAGAGAGAAATATCATTTAATTTTAATTAAAACGTTTTAGTAGCATGTGACGCACATGAAGAGCTGTAATTCTAATATTGCTTTTAATTTCTTTCATGTGAAATCGATGGAGATGTGGCTCCAGTGTGGTTTTCAAATGTGCACGGCTGACTGTGAAATATTCAGTATCTGTACCATTGAAAGCAGAAGGATTTTATTCACCAGAGAGACATTTGAATGATCTGAAAGCTGCTGCTAAGCCATGGAAGATATGAGAAGGTGGCTGTATTTTGGTGGATGTTCCATGGTCTTTTTCTACCTGCACCTATGCACAGATTTTTTTGTTTTAAAGAGGCGCTGTATTGCTGTTTATCATAGATGTCTTGCAGCAGGTTTGTAGTCTACACCATGCACTGTTCCAAAACCCCCACCACTTCCCTCGCAAGGGACTCTAACCAACCCTCCTTTCATGCTTTAGTCACTCCGCCTGGGCTGCTGCAACATCCCTCCTGGCTCCGCTCCCAAAGCACTCTTTAGCCCTTACATCCAGATTTCTCCCCCAATCACACACACACGCAAGCGCGCATGCACACACACGCACGCACATCCTGCAGTCCCACTACTGCACGAGGCTGTTTGTATCGAATACAAAATTCCTGTGCTTGAACCTCCAGGCCACAGTCTAGTTGCGCACGTCGGCCTGTGATCTGCATTCTGTCGTTACCTGCCACTTAGCTTTCCTCTCCCTGCGGCAGGCTGGTTATCACCCCCCGCCACACACACACACGCACACACACACACACACACACACACACACACACACATACGCACACGCACACATGCACACACGCACACACCCTCCTCTCTAAAGGTGGAATGACTTTACTCCAGTCAGATCAGCAGAGTCACTCCTTATTTTCCATCACAACCCAAAAAGCTGTCTGCTCAATAAATATATCACGCCACCTCTGACTTACATCTTTTTTTTTTTTTAAATACATTTTCTCCCTTCTGATCCTTCCAGCCTTCTCTCACTTATATGCTATCTAAATGCATTGGAGACAACATCATTTACAGATTGCGTTTGTTGTAAAACAGATAAAATTGCGCTGGCAGGTAAGATTGAAATGATTCAACTCTTCATCTTAAAAACACTTTCCTTATAACTTCCTTCCTGGTGGTTTAATCGGAGGATGCTGCAGGGTGAGCGAGCATGAAAGAGGACAGAAAAAGAGGGTGAGGGAGAGATAATGAGGAAAAGCAACACTGAAACAGTAGAGAAGGACAGTGAGTGATATAAACTGGCTATAAAATGAGCAACAGAGTGAAGAGCTTGATGTCCTATGGTGCACAAGTGGTTCCTATCAAGGTTAGCAGACATAGGCTAGTCAGGAACAAATGTACACAAATAATGCAGTCACTGTCTGACAGGCTTTTATTTTGAAATGTCAACCCCATAAACGAATCAAGAATAAAGTCAAATTAAATCACTTTTTTTTTTTTTTTATCTTAGTAGAACTCCTGTTAGGACTCAGTTAGAGCGACAGCAAATGTAACGGATGTGCACTCACTCCACCCATAAAGGACGTGCTAACCGAATAGCCAAGCGGTTGTCAACCTCTTGGCGAAGCGGTTAGCATCATCCATGGATGTATTACAGTTTTTCTCGATTGTTTACACACATTTTCTGAAAGCATGCCTCATACTCATCCAAAAACACACACACAATGGGCAAAACCCCTAACTTCTCCTGCAAAATGAAACTTTACATTCAAAACAATGTTATTTCTTCTCAAAATGCTGTTTTAGTCTCAAATGACAGACACAAACCATCATATGACTAGACATTTATAAGAACCAGTTGAACACTGATGTGCTCAGTGGAAAACACTATGATGAATGGAAAACACTTCTACTCATCATAATGACTTTTTTTTTTTTTTACTGTAACTACAGACAATATATAAATGTGTTGTAAAATTTTAGAATATTGTTTTGATACTCAGAACACTCAAATACACAGTAACAAATGAAATGCGTGAAGACGCGACCGAGGTGGTCGTGTGACGATGCAGCCATGCTGATCTGACTACACAAAAAAGAAAGAGTTGGTCGGGGTCAGCTGGTTTACGGCCGAACAATTTTGAAAGACTGAATACATAATTTTGACAAGATGAAACTACTGTAACATGTAGTTCACCTATAGCAGCACTCTTAGTAGTCAAAGACTTTGTTCTAGTCTAGGTTCGAATCCTTCCATTGACATGCAATTTTGGTGATCAATGCATTTTCTTTTCTAATCATCATTATGATCACTGCTATATACATATATATATGTGTGTGTGTGCGTGTGTGTGTGTTGTGTGGTTTCTCTCTTTTTGGTGTCAGTCCATCACTGCCTGTTATGCTGCCCTTTTTTGCTAAAGCTCTGATTGCTAATTGTAAAACTGTGTGACAGGTGTTTACCCATGTGATGAGTCAGTGTGCATAGTAGGGAAACTAACTTCAGAATTTTGAATAACAGTGTGTTACTCGTGAAAACAAGAGATTTTCTTCATGAAAATTGTGCCAAATGCAGAGAATTGTGTGTAGTGTTTTGAAAAAAGTGTAGAACTGCAAATTGAGTGTAAAGCAGGAATTGTGCTTGTAGTTTTGCAGACTTGGTTCAGGGGGTTGGTGCATGAGTTAGATGTTGAGGCCATTGTGCCTCAAGAACCAGAAATTGTGTGTAAACAATCGAGAAAAACTGTATATTATCGGGCATCATCGTCAGGAGACTAGTGGGTAACCCTTTAATTTCCAGGCCGTTAATTACGTCATAATATCAAGAAATGACCTATGGAAATTACCCAGAAAGAATGATTAATTGCGTAGTAATGTCAAGAAATTGCCTAGAAATAACGGTCAATTTCATAGTAATAATGAGAAATATAGCCAGGAAATAACTTTTAATTGTGTAGAAATAGCCCAGTAATAATGGTCAATTGTGTAGTAATGTTGAGAAATATAGCCCAGAAATAACAATTAATTACATGGTAATGTCAAGAAATATAGCAAAGAAATGACACTCTAGTAATATAGACAAGTTGTAGTAGTAGAATTGCAGTGAATTACTGCTAAGTATTGGGTAATTACAGAGTAAATAGCCTGTCGTTTCCATGATATAGTCAAGTACTTTCAGTGTGATTAACCTGATGTAATTGTAATTTCTACAGTCTTACCTTATGGTTAGCTGCAATATCTGTTTCCCAAAAGCAAATGGTAGATCTGGCAACTGCTGGAAATGTCACCATAGTTAACCCATAATTACCTTTCTGCTGCCTGCAAAGTGTAGTGGACTTTGTTCCTTAGAAACGTATGGGTAGTTTCAGCATAACTAACATGGTTATGAGAACTTCCACTGTAATAGTCTTGCCCAGTGGAAATGTCACCGTAGTTAACCCATAATTACCTTTCCACTGCCTGTAAAGTGTAGTGAGCTTTGTTCCTTAGAAACGTATGGGTAGTTTCAACATAACTAACATGGTAATGAGAACTTCCACTGTAATAGTCTTGCCCATAACCCATTTGGATGAAAGATGGTAGATGTGGCAACTGCTGGAAATGTCACCGTAGTTAACCCATAATTACCTTTCTGCTGCCTGCAAACTGTAGTGGGCTTTGTTCCTTAGAAACGTATGGGTAGTTTCAACATAACTAACACAGTAATACGATCTTACACTGCAATAGTCTTTCCCAGTAACCCATTTGGATCAAATGTATAAATATTTTCCAACAAAGATAAGCTACGTACCATGAAATGTCACATGAACTCTTTTTAGGAACATAGAAGCCATTTCCAAATAATGGAGGAGATAATTACCTTCACATTTTATATTAAGTGTACAATATTCCTGCTATAACCTATCCACCTTTTCTGAACTTCATAGAAGAAAGGCAAAGTAGATTAGAGTACATGAATGGGATGTTGTCCTGTTAAATCTCAAAACTCATATTCACATGTTCCCATGAAGAAAATACAATGAAGCTGTTTTCAGTTGTTTTTAATAATTTCCCTGCTTATGTCAGCGTATTGGAACATTCCCAGTAGAGTTATTCCCTTTCCGATACCAGTATTGGAAATGCCTCCGATACCACCAAAAATGTTGGCATCGGTATCAGCAGTAGGCTACTGGAGTCCAGGGGCCTCATGTATCAATACTTGCGTGGATTTCATACTGAAACATGGCGTACGCCAGAATCCAGAAACTGTCGTACGCACAAAGAAAATCTGATGTATCAAAGTGTGCGTACGCATGGATCCAAGCACTTTTCCTTTGTACATCCCAATCAACGTGGAATTGAGCGCACATGTAGAAGTGCCGAACTCCTCCCTGTCCACGCCTCCATTTAAATATGCAAATCAATGTAAATAAGGCCTGCACCAAAGATTCCCTTCTCTTTACGGTCAGATAACACCATGAAAAACTGTGAGGAAGAGCAATTTAACCAAATTTGAGTTGAAGGTGCTCCTCGATAAAGTTGAGCTGTGTAAACATCTTTTTTTTTTTTTTTTTTTGCCGTCCTCCGGCACCATCACAAAGGGGGTGGGAGAGTGTGTGTGTTATATAAAGGTGAACGTGAGGCGGAGGACCGCTGTCATCCCAAATGAAAGCAGACAATGTACTCGATAATTAAATTATGTGAAATGGATTTACAATTTTATTTGCCTTCTTTTATACACAGATTGCGTAGTAAATAAATGCAGAAGTGCGCCAGGGAGGCTGATAAAGACACATGTCCAACTTTACGCATGTGTTTATTGACATTAAGTAGGCTACTTCACACAGCGTGTGTAGTTTAACCAGCAAAAAAAGAAAGTCACTGACAGTGTGATATCTGGGCGGACATGCTCAGTGTGCATCGGGGGTAATAGGACAATTAAACAAATACATTTACTTTGCAGTCCCAGCCTGTAATCTGTTCCCAACTATGCTGAATGAATGAATCGTGCGCTGAACCAGCCATCTCGCCTCAATGTTTGTTAATATGTGATGCATCTGTACATTCACTTCGCACTGCAGCATCTGCAATATCTTAAAACTAAAGCTGACGGCACCACTTTGCGCGTGCTTTTATATCCACCTATCTAATTGCAACACGTGGATGGGTTGTTCATAAATGTGTCTCTGATGTGCACATTACTCTGAGGACTAATTGTTTTCACATTATTAACAGTTTCCCAGCTTCACCTCTAAGTGTCGCCAGAGGAACAATAGCTGTAGAAACGTGCGTACGCCAGCTATGGAGTTGGCGTGGGCCACCGTACTTTTCCACGGTCATTTCACTTTTGATACATCTGAACGTTGGCGTGGAAAATGACGTACGCCACTTTTTTGTGCGTACGCAACATTGATACAGCCGGGACGGTCTACTGCGTTGTGTTCTGTGCACAATAACACGGGACGCAGGGCTGGGTTCACACTCAGGTTTATTCCTGTATGATGGCAACATAAAACAAAAAGGATGTGAATTAAATGGTCATCTTCTCCATAAAAGTCCTCTCAGTCAGGAACAGTGCAGACTGACAAATGCAGCACTATTTCTCCCAAAAAACTATCACATTTCTTCACATGGTAAAACATACAAGTAAACATCTCTAACATAACAATGGAGGCTGAGCAACCACACACATACCTGTATGATGGCGACATAAAACTAAGTTGATGTGAATGAAATGGTCATCTTCTCCATAAAAGTCCTACCACACAAAAAATAAAATACATTTAGCATGTAGGCTAGTACATGGAGGACGCATTGACACATGCACACCATGCACACCACGCACGCACGCACGCACGCACGCACACTCACGCACACACACAGGGAGAAATCGCGGCAAAATAACTGTCTCTCTCTTGCTCAAAACAGCTCTTAAAACACACTACACGACAGAAAACACCATTCCAAACAGTTTTAGATTAACATGTGTTCATTAAATTGGCAATAAAACTCAACAAATGTAACTTTTCGGTCCCGGAGCCTCAACTACATACCTCTCTCAGTCAGGAACAGCGCAGACTGACGAGAGAGAAGGGAGCGACGTGCGTCATATCCGCAGACTTTCAAAATAAAAGATCGGTTTTGTAAAAATGAAAGAAATACAAAAATAAAACCACAAAAATTTGAATTATATTAACAATAATCCATATTTAAAGTAAAAAAGAACTTAAATCACATCATCAGATGGATTTTGGTGAAATTAATAACAATAAAATGTGTCGTTTCCTTTTTCTATCTGTTATAGGCACCGATCCGATACCACGTGTGTTTATCTGTGGGTTATAAATACAACATGCAGCTAGAATAGAATAATAATTATTATAATAATAATTAAAATGATGTTGTGGGCCACAGATAAACAGAAAAAGGAAACTACTACACATTTTGGTGTTTATTTTATTGTTATTAATTTCACCAAAATCCATCAGATGATGTGTTTTGGTTTCTTTTTACTTCAAATATGGTATATTGTTATTGTTAATACTGTATTCAAATTTTTGTGGTTTTATTTTTGTATTTCTTTCATCTTTACAAAACCGATCTTTTATTTTGAAAGTCTGCGGATATGACGCACGTCGCTCCCTTCTCTCTCGTCAGTCTGTGGCTGTTCCTGACTGAGAGAGGTATGTAGTTGAGGCTCCGGGACCGAAAAGTTACATTTGTTGAGTTTTATTGCCAATTTAATGAACACATGTTAATCTTAAACTGTTTGGAATGGTGTTTTCTGTCGTGTAGTGTGTTTTAAGAGCTGTTTTGAGCAAGAGAGAGACAGTTATTTTGCCGCGATTTCTCCCTGTGTGTGTGTGTGTGTGTGTGTGTGTGTGTGCGTGAGTGTGCGTGCGTGCGTGCGTGTGTGGTGTGCATGTGTCAATGCGTCCTCCATGTACTAGCCTACATGCTAAATGTATTTTATTTTTTGTGTGGTAGGACTTTTATGGAGAAGATGACCATTTCATTCACATCAACTTAGTTTTATGTCGCCATCATACAGGTATGTGTGTGGTTGCTCAGCCTCCATTGTTATGTTAGAGATGTTTACTTGTATGTTTTACCATGTGAAGAAATGTGATAGTTTTTTGGGAGAAATAGTGCTGCATTTGTCAGTCTGCACTGTTCCTGACTGAGAGAGGACTTTTATGGAGAAGATGACCATTTAATTCACATCCTTTTTGTTTTATGTTGCCATCATACAGGAATAAACCTGAGTGTGAACCCAGCCCTGCGTCCCGTGTTATTGTGCACAGAACACAACGCAGTAGACCGCCCCGGCTACACCTGGACTCCAGTAGCCTACTGCTGATACCGATGCCAACATTTTTGGTGGTATCGGAGGCATTTCCAATACTGGTATCGGAAAGGGAATAACTCTACTGGGAATGTTCCAATACGCTGACATAAGCAGGGAAATTATTAAAAACAACTGAAAACAGCTTCATTGTATTTTCTTCATGGGAACATGTGAATATGAGTTTTGAGATTTAACAGGACAACATCCCATTCATGTACTCTAATCTACTTTGCCTTTCTTCTATGAAGTTCAGAAAAGGTGAATAGGTTATAGCAGGAATATTGTACACTTAATATAAAATGTGAAGGTAATTATCTCCTCCATTATTTGGAAATGGCTTCTATGTTCCTAAAAAGAGTTCATGTGACATTTCATGGTACGTAGCTTATCTTTGTTGGAAAATATTTATACATTTGATCCAAATGGGTTACTGGGAAAGACTATTACAGTGTAAGATCTTATTACTGTGTTAGTTATGTTGAAACTACCCATACGTTTCTAAGGAACAAAGCCCACTACAGTTTGCAGGCAGCAGAAAGGTAATTATGGGTTAACTACGGTGACATTTCCAGCAGTTGCCACATCTACCATCTTTCATCCAAATGGGTTATGGGCAAGACTATTACAGTGGAAGTTCTCATAACCATGTTAGTTATGTTGAAACTACCCATACGTTTCTAAGGAACAAAGCTCACTACACTTTACAGGCAGTGGAAAGGTAACTAGAAAAAGCATTTCCAAGAATGGAAATGGTGTGACTGCTGATAGCAACTGAACGCTGTTGCAGAATTAGCAAATAGTGCAAGCAGTGATCACCATACAAATGTTTGACCAAGGTCGGAATTGAACCCACAACCTCATGGTCATTAGACTTCCACTCTGCCTCTAGGCCACGGTGCACACACAGTTGCAGAGACTGTTGTCTGTTAATGATCTGCACACTGTCAACATCAAGAAAGCTTGAGAGTCAAGCTTGAATGACTTAGAATGAAAATTTCTGTGAATTTCAGGCTGAGAGCAGCAGTTTCAACATGAAGCAAGTTATCAGAAGTCAACAGAGGACAACTGGGAAAATAATTCACTATAATTGTTGTTGAGGCAAGAATTGAACCAGCAACCTTCAGGTCTCCAGACCAGCAAGCTAACCACTAGGCTACAGACAGAGACAGTATGTGAGGGGTAAAGAAAACCTTTGATAAGAGGATCACTGGCTTCTGCTTAAAAAAAAAAGTAAGGAATCGAACCCATGACCTCATGATCAATAAACCTTTACTCTGCCACTTCGCCACAGAGAGCACCGACATAAGCATGTTTCAGACAGAGTTGTGGAGAATTCTCAGCATTGGGCTGAATGAGAGCAGAGAGCTCCCTGGCTGCATTTAAAAAATATTTAAAATTATTATCTAAGTCTCTTTGCATTTTTGACCAGAATTTTAGCCAGAAGACAAGTGTGGCTACAAAACTGGAGAAAATAATTTGTCTAGAGTTTAATTTGCAGAAAAAGTTAAATATTTTAAAAAGTATAAATAGTTAAAAAGAGAAAAGTAACGCCGATAAAGTTCAAAAAAAGCTGCACGTTTTGATATATGAATTGTTGAAATAGCACAACACCTAACACACTAACCATATGGCCACAGAGAACCTGAGTTACAATGAGCTTTATACTATGAGGAATCAAAGACTGTCCAATGACAGCTGAATAATTGGAATCAAAAGTCAAGCAATGATGTGAAATGACTGAGGCAGGAATCGAACCCGTGACCATATGATCAGTAAACCTTTACTCTGCCACTCGGCTACAGAGAGCACACTGCTTTCAAGACTGTTGTCATTCATTGTAATGTGATGATGTGCTGCAAACTGGTACGAGTAATCAAGGAGATAACAAACACCTGTAACCAATTGAAGGCAGGGGAGGAGAGCAGAATTCAACATAATATAACAAGAATTCTTCCCTTGGATTCGAACCAGTGACCTTAGGGTTGGCAGGCAGTTACCCTAACCCCTACACTACAGAGGAGTTGTCAAGAAGAGAGGTTGAGACTTTGATGAATGTGAGATTTTTCAATGATGCTTAAAACAAAAATAAATTAATATAGATTAGCCACACCAAGTAAGAAGAGGACTTTTTTGTGACCTGTGACTATTTTTTGGTGAATTAAAATGAATTAAAAAGCACTTAACAGCAAGTTACAAAGTTGAGCTCCTTCTCCTGCTGATGTGAAAAAAATGCATTGAGCTTAATGAGAGCAGAGAGCTCCCTGGCTGCATTTAAAAAATATTTAAAATTATTATCTAAGTCTCTTTGCATTTTTGACCAGAATTTTAGCCAGAAGACAAGTGTGGCTACAAAACTGGAGAAAATAATTTGTCTAGAGTTTAATTTGTGGCCGTGCTGACAGTTTAGCCAGAAAAACTCTAGAATGTTTTTTTGCCTCTCTCCACTCTGACACCACTCTGGCTCTGCTCGTTAGACGCAATACACACACATTATAAAGCTGAAAAAAATCAGAAAAAGTTAAATATTTGAAAAAGTATAAATAGTTAAAAAGAGAAAAGTAATGCCGATAAAGTTCAAAAGAAGCTGCACGTTTTGATATATGAATTGTTGAAATAGCACAAAGTATGAAGGACTAGAAGAAGACCGTAAAAAGGCGGAAGAAAATGGCCAAACAGAAGAACAATAGTGTGACTGCTTCAGCAGTCACACTAATTATGGGTTAACTACGGTGACATTTCCACTGGGCAAGACTATTATAGTGGAAGTTCTCATAACCATGTTAGTTATGCTGAAACTACCCATACGTTTCTAAGGAACAAAGTCCACTACACTTTGCAGGCAGCAGAAAGGTAATTAGTGTGACTGCTGAAGCAGTCACACTATTGTTCTTCTGTTTGGCCATTTTCTTCCGCCTTTTTACGGTCTTCTTCTAGTCCTTCATACTTTGTGCTATTTCAACAATTCATATATCAAAACGTGCAGCTTTTTTTGAACTTTATCGGCATTACTTTTCTCTTTTTAACTATTTATACTTTTTCAAATATTTAACTTTTTCACAAAAAATCTCACATTCATCAAAGTCTCAACCTCTCTTCTTCACAACTCCACTGTAGTGTTGGGGTTAGGGTAACTGCCTGCCAACCCTAAGGTCACTGGTTCAAATCCAAGGGAAGAATTCTTGTTTTGTTATGTTCAATTCTGCTCTCCTCCCCCGCCTTCAATTGGTTACAGGTGTTTGTTATCTCCTTGATTACTCATACCAGTTTGCAGCACATCATCACATTACAATGAATGACAACAGTTTTGAAAGCAGTGTGCTCTCTGTAGCCGAGTGGCAGAGTAAAGGTTTAGTGATCATATGGTCATGGGTTCGATTCCTGCCTCAGTCTTTTCACTTCATTGCTTGACTTTTGATTCCAATTATTCAGCTGTCATTGGACAGTCTTTGATTCCTCATAGTATAAAGCTCATTGTAACTCAGGTTATCTGTGGCCATATGGTTAGTGTGTTAGGTGTTGTGCTATTTCAACAATTCATATATCAAAACGTGCAGCTTTTTTTGAACTTTATCGGCATTACTTTTCTCTTTTTAACTATTTATACTTTTTCAAATATTTAACTTTTTCTGCAAATTAAACTCTAGACAAATTATTTTCTCCAGTTTTGTAGCCACACTTGTCTTCTGGCTAAAATTCTGGTCAAAAATGCAAAGAGACTTAGATAATAATTTTAAATATTTTTTAAATGCAGCCAGGGAGCTCTCTGCTCTCATTCAGCCCAATGCTGAGAATTCTCCACAACTCTGTCTGAAACATGCTTATGTCTGTGCTCTCTGTGGCGAAGTGGCAGAGTAAAGGTTTATTGATCATGAGGTCATGGGTTCGATTCCTTACTTTTTTTTTTAAGCAGAAGCCAGTGATCCTCTTATCAAAGGTTTTCTTTACCCCTCACATACTGTCTCTGTCTGTTGTCTAGTGGTTAGCTTGCTGGTCTGAAGACCTGAAGGTTGCTGGTTCAAATCTTGCCTCAACAACAATTATAGTGAATTATTTTCCCAGTTGTCCTCTGTTGACTTCTGATAACTTGCTTCATGTTGAAACTGCTGCTCTCAGCCTGAAATTCACAGAAATTTTCATTCTAACCGTGCGTTCACACCAAACGCGATGGAAGCGATGCCATCGCCCGTAACGCGAGCATCGCGCCGCTTGACATATTTGTCACATTTTTCACCATCGCTTCATCGCGCTATGATGCAACCCACCTCCCGCTATTTTCTTTCTCTCCTCAACCATGGCTGAGAAATAATAATAAATATAAATACATATGAAATATTCACAAGGAGGAAGCTGTAGGTCCTCTGACCCTCTGCAGGCATTATCTTTTTTTATTACGACCGCGGTAAAAGTACGACGTCGTGTCATAAAGCTCCGGGAAACGGCCATGGATGTATATTATTGATCTGAGGAAAACACACACAGCCCCTGGGTTGTTTTTTTTTTTTTTTTTACACAGCCACAGGTTCTCTGTAGGAGGGTCTGGTGAGCGAGACTACAGCCACAGTGATCTTCTCCACCATGTTTTGAAATGTGTGTCTGCAGCTGTGTCGGTGACGTGGTTGAATATCAACACTGATTGGATGTCGCGGCACAGCGTCACGCGATGTCGCTTGAAAAGTTCAAATTTTTCAACTTCAAGCGATGGACGCGATGATGCGATGGCCGCGATGGACGCGTCATCGCTTCATCGCGTCGCTCGTATCGCCCGAAACGCGCCGCCCGACGCGCCATCGCGTGTCATCGCGCCATTTACATTGACTTTTAATGGAAAGTTGTGGCGTTCATCGCGTCCATCGCGTTTGGTGTGAACGCACCGTAAGTCATTCAAGCTTGACTCTCAAGCTTTCTTGATGTCAGAGTGAGACAGTGTGCAGATCATTAACAGACAACAGTCTCTGCAACTGTGTGTGCACTGTGGCCTAGAGGCAGAGTGGAAGTCTAATGACCATGAGGTTGTGGGTTCGATTCTGACCTTGGTCAAACATTTGTATGGTGATCACTGCTTGCACTATTTGCTAATTCTGCAACAGCGTTCAGTTGCTATCAGCAGTCACACCATTTCCATTCTTGGAAATGCTTTTTCTAGTTATGGGTTAACTATGGTGACATTTCCAGCAGTTGCCAGATCTACCATTTGCTTTTGGGAAACAGATATTGCAGCTAACCATAAGGTAAGACTGTAGAAATTACAATTACATCAGGTTAATCACACTGAAAGTACTTGACTATATCATGGAAACGACAGGCTATTTACTCTGTAATTACCCAATACTTAGCAGTAATTCACTGCAATTCTACTACTACAACTTGTCTATATTACTAGAGTGTCATTTCTTTGCTATATTTCTTGACATTACCATGTAATTAATTGTTATTTCTGGGCTATATTTCTCAACATTACTACACAATTGACCATTATTACTGGGCTATTTCTACACAATTAAAAGTTATTTCCTGGCTATATTTCTCATTATTACTATGAAATTGACCGTTATTTCTAGGCAATTTCTTGACATTACTACGCAATTAATCATTCTTTCTGGGTAATTTCCATAGTTCATTTCTTGATATTATGACGTAATTAACGGCCTGGAAATTAAAGGGTTACCGACTAGTGTTCAAACCCCACCTAGGGCAAGCCGTGAGAGAAACACAACGCAGAGGGCCAGATACGACATCGGCTACACAAAGAAGGTTGTTGGCTTTGTGAAACTAAAAGTCCAAAAATGTCTCAAAGATATTCATTTAATATCAATCATTTCTGTCACGGTTGGAAAGCAGGAGGACCCAAATGCAGGAGCCACACAGGCAGATTACTTGCAAACTGACATTTAATAACTAACAACAGGCAGGAACAAAATACCATGACAAACACACAATAATCGGACAAGGAACTGAAAGACACACAACAGCACTAATCAAAGCAACAAGCAACAGGTGAGGAGACGGGGGCAGAGAAAGCTGATTGGTGGAGACACACAAGGAGCAGGGCAGGGCTGACGAGGTGAAACACAGGACAGGTGTGCAAGGAGAGTGTGGCGGGAAAACACAGGAAGTAACACTAGAACAAAATTCACAAGAACTGAACTACAAAATAAAACAGGAACAGAAGAAAACAGTCCAAAACAACAGAAAACCGAGCCACTGAATGGCGACAGGCTCAGGGCCATGACAATTTCACTACTTGGGTTTTAGACTGAAACATATTGGAGAAAAAAAGTGTTGAATGGGTTATCATCAAATGTTGTTGAGACAACTTCAATCCTCTCAGAATGAATTCGGGCAGCTGCAGACTTTTTTCATGTGGTGAAATTACAGTATCATGGCTACAAAAACATCTGGTTTATGGCTAACATCTCGAAAAGTAACTAAATTCCCATCAGCTTTACCATGTGTTTATTGCTAGTTTGTTAATCTTAGCATGCTAACCAGCTAAACCAGGGGTGGGCATTGGGCGAACTTATTGGCTCAGGGGCCACAATGAGTTTTAAAGTTTGATGGCTGGGCCGGACCAGTATCAGACGGATGGAGAGTGTTTCTGTGAACTAATGTAAATGACCTGAAAGCCATTACAAAAAAGTACAAGAAAACTTAGATTCAAATTACATTCAATTTCAGTAGGAACAGTGTTGTTGCTCACCCTCTTCTACCAGTGCATCAAAGTTTGCAGTCTTTGCTATAACATGGACAATTTGTACCAATATTCAACAGACCGGATTATAAAGTCCAAGGGGCCGTATGGCCCACAGGCTGTAGCTATGGCTGTAGTTTGTCCATGCCTGGGCTAAACTACAGTACAATCTGTTCATTATACAGTATCTATAGCATTGTCAATAGGAGTGTGTTGTCATTTTGTTAGCTTTTAGCTGAGAGCACAGTGGGTTGAAAGAAATTCTAGTATGACTTTTTAACTGAACCAATCCATCAATTATTAAAATAGTTGTCAGTTAATTTTCTGTCAGTAGACTAATTGATTAATTGACTAATGATTTCAGCCGTGACTTTGACTTTATGTGAAGTGCTATGAGGCAGTCAAATGAGTGTGTCAAGAACCTATTGTGAAAAACAATTCACTTTCAGCAATTTCCTAATTTTCTCTGGATCACAGACAATCTCTGGTTTGGATTTATTCAGAGTGGAGTCCATACTCATTCTACAGACACAGTTAAATGTAATTAAGAAGTATTGCTGCATTGTGCATTTCTCTGTGAATGGATAACAGCGGGGGCAAAGCTGACTGAGAATGAGCCACCTCTGTTTTCTTGCCACTGCCTAACTCACCTCCCCATTCAGCCCAGCTGAGTGAGCGGGGGTATGGGCAGGGGGGCTATTTAATCAGAAAAAGTGTCACATTAATTCAGACAAATTCAAGCAATCTAGTTTTCTAATAAAGCTGTCATATTTGCATCCGGTGACTTACACTCGCCATCGTTTTAGATTAATTCCCGTCACAACCTTTTGATTTATGAATGCATAATAACTGAGGGCAATGTCTGTGACTGTGATCAAGTGTGTGTGTATATATATGTGTGTGTATGTGCGAGTGTATTCAAGTGTGTGTGTCTACAAAGCCTTGACTTTTAATCTAACATGTTGCTTCTGCCTAGATGAGAGAGAATCATATTTTGCGATAATTGAGCATGTTAAGAGGGAGAGATCAGACTCCTGGTGTGAAGGAGCATGAGTTGCATCATTGGTTCCGTGTTTTACAGCAGCTTCTCATCTTTCCTTATCTCAATGCCGTTCATATCAAAGGACTGAATGCAGAAGAATTTCTTCTCTCCACTTGACATTGTGTGTCCATATCTATTCCTGGTATAACACCCAAAGGTCAACATCTGCTCTATTCACCTTGTGCATGAGAATTCATTCCTCCAACTCTTGCTTGATGGTACAGTATTTCTTCTTTTTGTTACAGCTGTGCAAAGACATTGCAGGTGTAAGAAGATAATATCCATCCATCTATATCTATAGGATTTTATTGACTGTTGCATTCCGCAACATTTTCTTCCATTATTTTTCCAAATAATATAGATTTTATGCAATCAAAAAATAGGAATTCAATTGAGTACTTACCAGTATGACTTTCTGTTGTTTACAGGCTTACAACTCAATTGCACCTCCCTAAAGGAATATTATTAGATAGACATTCAATCTACTCCACTTTGTCATACTTTCTTGTTGCCAAAGACTGGAGGTGTTGTCTGAATTGAGCATTGTCATAGAAAAACACCCACACATGTTGCGTTATTTGCCAAGATAGTATTGTTTTCAATCCACTGCTGCTGAGTAAAGTAACTGAAGAGCACACAAGGGGCTTCACGATGCATATAATCCTGTTATCATGACTCAATCCAAACTAAACAATAGTCTGATATTTCTGATCATCTCACAGAGGTCTGATCTCATCTGCAAACATTTTCTGCCAGAGTCAGTTTGCTTTGCATTCACCTTTGTGTTGCAGCATTCGGAGTCAATCCCAAACAATACGGAGCAGATGCTGGAGCAGACTGAGGGTATAATATTAACTGAACAAACAATCTGTGTTCTAAAACTAGAGCAGTTTTGCTAGAGGATCTGTGCTCTCAGATGTGCTCAGTGCTCACTGCTATTTATATCACTTCACAAGAGTCTTGGCAGATTTGACCGAATGTGAGTCTTGACAATTTTAATGATCAGCCGGCGGGTTCTATAGGGAAGCTCCTGGGTCCATTTCTGAGTTGTGGCCATGTGCAGAACAAACTTAAAGTTTCTCTATTTTTTAACTGGATGTTCCCACAGCGTGGATTAAAATAAAGACAGATCACACAATTGTTTGTTTTAGCCTTTTTTGTTTTCTGCACTAGTGTACTACAACATCACACTTTTTAACGAATTTGAATAATGAATAATAATTCATTAATAATAAAAAATAATGAAAACATCAATCTGTTGAAGTTGGAAAGAAAGAAAATGTTGAACTTTTTTTTTGTTATCTCCTGACTATTGTTACTTCACTAGACTGTAAAGAAGCTGCTTGGGTTTCACTCCAAACAAGCATGACACCTTTAGTTGTTGCTGTTGATTTCAAATTAACTTGTGTTGGGGAATGTGCTTTATAAATAAAGATTTGTATCATACATTTTGTACTACAGGTAATTTTTCAACTTCAAGATCCCTCTCTCTTTTGTCTGATGTTATTTCAACATATCTGATATATTGTTGATCTTTGTTGTTATCCTGCCAACTAGATTTTTTTTTTTTGCAGGGTGCTTTTATTGTGAAAGATGTGATAAGTGCTCAACAAAATAAATCTTGACTTACTCAGAGTCAAACATGTTTGATATGAGCTTGATGGCCATAACAGTGAGCAGTGAGTAAGACTGAGACATCTGTTTGTGTTGGCTCTCTCCTAAAATCTGCTGATGCACTGCAGACTTGGTTTGATCAGAGTTAGGCTGGGGGCCAAATCAGCCTTTAAACCTCTCTATTAAGTTTCCTGTTTCTGCGGGATCAAACAGATGGACTCCTGATACCCCATTACCATCTTCTGGCCAAAGTTTGCCACTGCTTGTAAAAATAGTAGAGACAACTGAACAGACTTGGCAGCTAAGTGAATGGTTAAGTGTTTACTTATTCACTGAATTATGAACAAAATTGAAAACATCAAAAACACTCCAGTTGTAGGCTACTCATTGCAAATACATCCTCAGCCTCTGTATTATCATAATTAATGTTTTTGTTTTGTTCCAAGATGCCACTGAAGGCATCACAGACTGAATCCAATATCAAAAGCATCTTGGCAGCCTGGGTACAACACCAAGTTGCAGAAGGAGTAGTTGCACATTTTTACTTTCTCAAACAGCCTTTTCATGTCATTACATTGAAAGCAGCATGTTACACAGAAAAACTTCACCTTCAAACTTTGTCCAAAATCAAACTGAACTTACTGTACCTGCTGCTTGGAGGGAAACAGTCTGAACACACTCTCAAACTTAACATAAAGTGGGCTACTGAACAGTATCAGTCTTGTAAACTTTGATTTATATTACAGAAACTTTTCCACTTTATTTATAGCTATGTAGGCTATCCAACAGTGTGGTTTTCTTAAACATGTACAGCTCCCATTTATAATCTTAATTTTACTTTATAAAATGTAAGAAAATGTTTAATAAATCTATAGAAATATAATTTAATGTAAGTGTGATAAGTCTTTGCTCCCGTGTAGCTGACCCAGAAGCTTAATTTACCTTAGGTATATTTATTTTCTAAAGTGATATTTATGTCGCACATTACAGCAGCCAGAGTTTGGTGGAGCTGCAGTAAAACACAATCATAGCCAAGACTATTTCAGGTCAACTCTGGAGGAGGCACATACTCATACACAACACCCCGCCTTGCTCAGCACACTAATAATCTTTCTACTTTAGATTTTAATTGCCTTTTTTCAGATAAGTGTTTTGTGATTAGTAGCTTCCTATGGAATTCACACATTGATACAGATACACACATACACATATACAATGGAGAGTAGCCTATAATTTTGCAAATGGCCAAAAAAATACAGCTATTGTTGCTTTACTTTATTGGAGCAAAATGTTTGAATGCAGCAATAAAAGTTGTACAGTGCTGCTCCCTGCTGGTTTATTATTCATATAATCATGCTGAGATGTGTGATGCTGGCTGTGCTGCTGAAACATGATGCCACTTTTAGGCTGTGATGCCCAACTGGAGGAGTCTGTGGTGACAAAGCGCGGCTCTAATTAGCAGCCGCCTGGAGGCCAGAAAGGACTGAACTGAACTGAACTGAACCAACCAGGGAAATCTTGTTCAGTCTCACAAGAAAAATAAGTTTCCCCTCACAAAGTAACTGCTGACTACTGACCCCAGTATCTCAAGACTGGAAGATACTGCACTGCATGCAACTGCCATATGTATGCACTCTGTTTTTCTGTTATAGATTAAGTCTGACATGAACAATAATCTATTTATGGAAGATGTTCAGTATGAATAAAACTGAGTGGAGAAGAACTCATAGCAGGCTACTACTTACAATATCAATAGCCGTTTACTCCACATTAGTCTCTTAAAATTAATATGCAATTGTTATATACTAGGCTACATATTTTGCAATAATAATTTTATTTGGTTTGAAAAATAAAACTCTCAAGTCTTGATAGTTCAAAGAGGGCGGGGTCATATGAGTGTCAATCACTCTGTTCCAGCGACCAATGACTGTTCGAGACGTCCTCTACGTCAGCTCTTTCGAATAGTTTCACTTTCTTTTCCGTGTAAACTGTCGAGTGTAGGATTAGCTACTGTGATATATGCAGATATTTATTCGGTGAATTCACTGACAGTTTGCCGGAGTAATAACACCTGCTGCTGCTGCTGCTGCTGCTGCTGACAGTGGACACCGTGTTGTTAAACGTTGTTGTTGAACGTTGTTGAAGTCGGTCATCTATCGTGTAATCAGATCGGTTTTAAGGTCAGATTTTTGTTTACCTTCCACCGTCGTCTCGGTTGTTTTTCCAAGCTAACTGTTCTGAATCCTCTTCGTGTTGTTCAGGTGAAACATGAAGGTTTTACTGCGAGAAATCGAACAGCTCAGCCTGGAGGCAGCTAAGACACTGAGAGGTAAGACAGCATTAAGTTTCAGATTGACTTGACTAAATATGACATGAGCTGAGATGAATTTAAATCAATCTGTACTTTGAACCACACCTGTCTTCTCAGAGGCAGATTTCCACACTGATGCAGACCTCCAGTCACTGAGTCGCCAGGACCTGCATGAGCTGTTTCCTGGACCTGGCAAACTCAAAATGAGAAGGGAGATCTTTGGATTAATACACAAACAGGTGAGCACACATGGTAAAATGTGATGATCTGAAAAGAGAAAGATCTAGATCAAGAAAAAGAAAGTACCACTAACAGTGGACCGGTGAAATGCTCCTTTAATATTTCTTTTTCAGAAGCCAATCAGAAAGGTGCTGAAAGAGCTGACAGAGTTCATTCCACATGATGAGCTCAGATGTATGTAAAATATTTACAAAACTTTGAGTAAGTAAATAATGTGTGGAACTAAATTATCATCCAAATGTAACTGTAACACACACAACCTGTTACTCTTCCCCCAGCTGCTCTAACTAACAATGGGGTCCTGGTTGACTACCTCCTTATCCTGAAGGAGATAAAGACCCAAGTGACCAATGTGCAGGACTTCCTGGATGCTCAAATTGATCTCCTGGAGAACATGAGAAAACCTCAGGCCGGCACGGAACCTGGCAAAGGTTTTCATGCAGTCTCTGTTTTCTTGTTATAGTACCTTGAGTGCACGAGAAACCCTGATAAATAAATTACTATGATATTACATCAGAGCATAGTGAATACACTGTGGCAAATAATTTGTACTGTAGTAAAGTTGAGCCTGAGTGTTTTTCCAAGATCAAGTTCAAGCCTGACCTAAACACACATATCTGTTATAAAATATTCAACTAAAGTTTCTAGCTTATTCCCTTAGAGCTGTGTGACTATGTGTGGCTAATGATCTTATTTGAATGTGTTATCTATGTAAGCAGAGATGTCTTATGGAGGTGTCAGTAAGACTGGGCGTCAAGAAGTGCATTGTTCTTTGCCAAGTGCAAGTGACTCAGCCTCTAAAGAAGAGCCTCGCAAAAGTCAAAGTGCTGGTCCGCCTCAAGAAGCGCAAGGTAAATCTTCACACTCTCACGACATGGGTATTGTGATATTCCAATATATAATGAAATTAAGATTTTGTTTATACTACATTCATGTTATTCTGTGTGACAGGCCATAGGTGGCAGTGGTGCAGTTATATAGAAATATACACTTTTATATAAAGATTTTGTTTGTGTTTGTAGCTGCAAATGTATAGTTTTTGTAATTTTTGTCTGTAATTTGCTGTATTCACTTTTAGATAAAATTGCAATTCAAAGTGTTAATTTATGATGTTTTTTTGAAAATTTTGTGAAAATTAAAATCATTTTAAAATTGTTGTTTTTCAAATATTTAGCCACCATGCCTCCGAAGTCAAGCACATCATTTCCTCAAGTGGGTTCTCGGCTAGGTGAGGTATACAACATACACAGATGTAACCCATATGCCATCATATATATACAGTGGGTACGGAAAGTATTCAGACCCCTTTAAATTTTTCACTCTTTGTTTCATTGCAGCCATTTGCTAAAATCAAAAAAGTTAATTTTATTTCTCATTAATGTACACTCAGCACCCCATCTTGACAGAAAAAAACTGAAATGTAGAAATTTTTGCAAATTTATTAAAAAAGAAAAACTGAAATATCACATGGTCATAAGTAACCCTTTGCTGTGACACTCATATTTAACTCACATGCTGTCCATTTCTTCTGATCCTCCTTGAGATGCTTCTACTCCTTCATTGGAGGTTACAAAAGAATTTCTGCAGCACTCAAGGTTCCTAAGAGCACAGTGGCCTCCATAATCCTTAAATGGAAGAAGTTTGGGACGACCAGAACTCTTCCTAGACCTGGCCGTCCAGCCAAACTGAGCAATCGTGGGAGAAGAGCCTTGGTGAGAGAGGTAAAGAAGAACCCAAAGATCACTGTGGCTGAGCTCCAGAGATGCAGTGGGGAGATGGGAGAAAGTTCCACAAAGTCAGCTATCACTGCAGCCCTCCACCAGTCGGGGCTTTATGGCAGAGTGGCCCGACGGAAGCCTCTCCTCAGTGCCAGATAGGGATGGGTACCGAAATCCGGTACTTTTTTGGTACCGACTGAATTCCCACCAAAGTACCGAGTATCGATTCACATAAAGTCAATCGGTACCACATTTCGGTACCTGAACGCACCTTCGTCGTGCGACAGTCTGCATGAGCCCTGCACAGTCGCGCCCGCCCCCTTCTCTCTCTCTCCCTCTCTCTCTCTGAAATGAGAGGCGGAGAAGCAGCAGTGCCAGCCCGTCATTTAAAATCACTACCTGAAAAACAGCCGTCCGTCATTTAACGTGAAGAACGGACTGTTGTGACAATCCGTACCGAAGCGGTCCGGTCCCGACTCCCGAGTCCCGCTTCTCATCACAGCGGCGCCATTCAAGTCCTCGTCACGTAATGAGAGCAGATCTTTCATTATATGAAAATCATTGCCCATCCCTAAAACATAAAATACTCTTAAAGGCTGAGGAGTTGTGATGTTAAGAGGTAAATATAAAAATTGTAGACATTTTTATTTATTTATTTATTTTTTAATTACCACACACACAAAAAGTACCGAAAACAGGTACCGATTGGTACCGATATCGGTTCCCAGGTACCGAGTATCGATACCGCATCGATTCAAATGGGAAAGGTACCCATCCCTAGTGCCAGACATATGAAAGCCCGCATAGAGTTTGCCAAAAAACACATGAAGGACTCCCAGACTATGAAAAATAGGATTCTCTGGTCTGATGAGACGAAGATTGAACTTTTTGGCTTTAATTCTAAGCGGTATGTGTGGAGAAAACCAGGCACTGCTCATCACCTGCCCAATACAAAGGGCTGCAGTGATAGTTGACTTTGTGGAACTTTCTCCCATCTCCCCACTGCATCTCTGGAGCTCAGCCACAGTGATCTTTGGGTTCTTCTTTACCTCTTTCACCAAGGCTCTTCTCCCACGATTGCTCAGTTTGGCTGGACGGCCAGGTCTAGGAAGAGTTCTGGTCGTCCCAAACTTCTTCCATTTAAGGATTATGGAGGCCACTGTGCTCTTAGGAACCTTGAGTGCTGCAGAAATTCTTAGTAGAACCATCTCAAGGAGGATCAGAAGAAATGGACAGCATGCAAGTTAAATATGAGTGTCACAGCAAAGGGTTACTTATGACCATGTGATATTTCAGTTTTTCTTTTTTAATAAATTTGCAAAAATTTCTACATTTCAGTTTTTTTCTGTCAAGATGGGGTGCTGAGTGTACATTAATGAGAAATAAAATGAACTTTTTTGATTTTAGCAAATGGCTGCAATGAAATAAAGAGTGAAAAATTTAAAGGGGTCTGAATACTTTCCGTACCCACTGTGTATATATATATATATATATATATATATATATATATATTATGGCATGCCTCGTTCAGGAATTTAATCTTTGAATGAAGCCATGGATGTCATGAACCTTGAATGGCTGCACAGCTGAGCCCGAGAGGAGGGGCCACTAAATGACGTTAAAAGAATAGTTCACCCAAGATTCAAATTGCACTCATTATCTACTCACCCTCATGTGGACTAAGGGCTGGGAGAAGTTTCAGAGTCCTCCGTGGCTTCTCTGAGTTACAGGGGGTCTCGGCATAGCGGTGCATGTCCATATAACGGTTGCAAATGGATACCAACTGTCTTCGTAACAAAAAGACACACCAAAAAACATCCAGATACCTCCATGCTGCTCGTATGTAATGTCCTTCTTGTATTGAAGCCCCGAAATGCGAAATTGTTCCGAAAAAAATTAAATAAGTCTTCCTTATCCATTTACAACCGTCATATGGACATGCAGTGCTGCACGGAGCCCCGCTGTAACTCAGAGAAGGCACGGAGGACTCTGAACATTCTCCCAGCCCTTAGTCCACATGAGAGTGAGTAGATAATGAGTGAAATTTCAATTTTGAGTGAACTATCCCTTTAATAATGGATGCTAACTGTCACATCCTACCCGAGAAGTTTGAGCCATTTTATATATACACACACTGTGTATATACTATATACATATACACAGATGCAACCCATATATTATATACATATAATATGTGGGTTACATCTGTGCATAATAATTGTATACCTCACCTAGCCGAAAACCCACTTCACAACCATTTTCTTCCTGTAGCCTCAGTAGTGAAGTACCAGAAGATTATCTGTGGTCAAACCTTTAGCGCCGATCATCAGCTTCTGGACCGGGTCTCCAAGTCGAGCTCAGCTCAGTTTGTTGAAGACAATTCGGACTCCCAGGTCATTATTGTCTTCTGTCCAATCAGTTCACGCGTGGGCTCAGATGTTGAAGCAGCAATGGCTAAAGTTAAAGGTACGTTTTTCAATCCAATACCAGGTTTTCAAGGTTATATATGGTCAACATTAAGTTATCAATGTATTGATATGTCCATAAAAGAGAATCTTATGGTGTTAACAACTAAAATGAAATACACATCCTTTCATTACTTTTTGTGTTCAGTCAAGTCTGACACAAATTCACATCTTTTAGGTCATGATTTTCCATTTTAACCTTCTCATACTTCTTCCTCTTTTTTGTATGATAACAGATGACACACAGATGACAGATAATAAACCTGTCATTCTGGTGTTGATGCACCACACACGTGAGGTCAAGTACACAAGCTCTGTGAAAACATGGCTGCAGGACCATGGTGATGTGTTTCCAGTCAACATTTTCTACCATGAGACAACTGCTGGGTTGCTGCGATGTGAACAAAATAATCAGGCTGTCACAAAGATACAAACTGAATTACTGAAACATGCCAGTGTAGAGCATGGTGGTAGTGAAGGCATGGAGGTTGAAAGAAGTGGGAATGATACATCTTATGGATTCAGGAATCTCTTACCCACCTATCTCTTTAACAAAAAACCGTAATAGTACCTGGTGTTGATGGTGGTAAAAATGGTATTATCAATGATTGCAAAGAAATAATGACTCTTGATGTGTGTATGTCAAAATGTTAATCAATGATGGAAATATAAAAAAAGTAGAAGAAAAATAGCTCATGTGTGTTTTTTCATAGGCTATATCTGTTTAAATTTCATTTGAAAGGGAAAAGGATGATCTCTTTATCCGTGCAACTGCTTTTTGACTTTTTGCTAAGACAATGGTAAGCAGCATTTTTTTTTTTAACTTTATGTTACACTGAGCTTTTGAGCAGCAAGTGTACATTAAACTTTCCATGCATGCAAGTTTATGGAAAGGGCTAGTTTAAAATAGGCCCAAAGGTAAACATATACTGCTGATAATGTAAAGTGGGTCTGCAATGGAGCCACCATGCTGTTTGCTGAATAAGCTAGTTCACCGATGTAATGAATCCAAGTGTGTTTAAAAGAAATTTACATTACTGTCTCTACTTTACTAACGCTGTTTAATATTGAATGTAGGCTATAGTAAGAGATTTAACAGTGAAGATGGTGCAAGTTAGGTTATCACACAACTTTGTGTGTTTATCAAAGTAGACCAAATCAATAAATAGAGGACAAATAAAGGAAAACTAATTACTACGCAAATGAAGAAAAAACGTATTTCCTGTAATCTACATTTTGCTGTAACTACTTATAAATAAAAAATGTAAAAGTAGGCCTATTTAAGATGTATGAACACTATGCATGGTATTTTCAATAAACTTGAAATATGAGCATGATCATAATGACTGACTGATTCTTGAGTTTTTTAAAGCTTCTATACTATATAAAGTATTTAGCTGATTCTATCAGTTCATTTAAAAAAAGAAAAAAAAATCAATGTTAAGGGCATTGTGTTCTCACTTTGCTGTAGACTATTTTCTGCAAGATAATTGTAGACATTTGTGTGCGTGTAATCAGTTGGTTGTTGGTTTAATTATTTGAATATTTACTGAATTCTTAGAGTTTTAACTAAGAAAAACGAATTAGCCTATTTGCTAATCTGAAGTGCCAGGCGCTTTTATTTTGAAAACAGAAAAGCTATTTTACTCTGAAAAACCATACCGGAAGCGCGGCATTGTTTACAAACAGGAGCTGCTTCCGGTTGGCACTTGGAAGTAGCGCGCGTGCTTGAATGCCATTTTCCGTTATTTGCTTGGACTTTTTCCGAGTGAACTTCCACCGCAGAGCTGTCTGCGCCTCCAGCACGAAGCCACTTTCTAAACAACGATGTTCCGCTCAGTTCTGCTAATTAGCGGCTCTACTCTACAGTTAGCTAACAGTCGGCTAGCTCACCAGATGTTCGGCATGGCAGCGTGATTCATTTCAACAGGTGTCAACTAGACGGAGAGTGTGTTTTCATGTCGCTGGTAGGTTAGCTGGAGTTAGCTGGACTGTCGGCTGAACTAACGAGCCGTTTGAACGTCTGCTAAAGTTTGTCACAGTCGTGCCATGCTCTGCAGCCGCGTCCTGCTGAGCCTCAGGTCGACGTGTTCACAAAGCGTTTGTTTACCAGGATTAGTTGTGTTAACTGTCAGCGAAGTATCGGTTCGGAGGCTGCATCGCTTATTCACCAGTCACAGCCACAAAGTCAGCTTGCCTAAGCCATCTGGACTCCTCACGGTAATGACATAAAAGTCTGGCTGTTGTCCTCACCTCTGTTTATACCAAAACTCCAGTATTTTGATCTGGTTACATCACCCCTCTCTGTTTAGACCCTAGCACAGACCCGCCTGTACCAGCAAACAGTGTGTGACATGCAGCCAGCCAGTGTCTCCTATGAGACCACCGCGATTGCCTCAGACTGTGGTGATGATGATGAGGGTGGTGAAAGTGAAGGCGTGGCTAGGCAGAGGAGTGGGATAGAAGAAGAGGAGCTGGTGAAGATAACCATGAGTCCTGTCCAGGTGGATGCAGTCAGCATGGAAATCCAGCGAGGGGCCACTGACAGTGTGTCCGGTGAGTAGAACTGACTGCCTGAGATAATGAGTTGCCAAGATGGCCATGGAAAAAAAGAAAAAAAGAAAAGCTGGAATGAAGTCCAGCTCTGGAATCCAGCTGATGCTCAGCCTCTTTGTGCTGGATGGGGATGCCTTTCCAAATCATTTAAAATCAGGATGCAAATTAGCACATGCTGCTCATGTGGCAAATGAAATGTCAGGTGTGCCAACAGCTTGATAAACAGACGAGACTGTAAACACATCATCACATGGCTTTAATGCCTGTAAGCCCACTGTAACCTTTCATTTAAATGAGGTTGTACTTAAATCTTAAATTGTACAGACAATAGTTAAATGTATTGTGTTTCTCTTTACTTCTCCCTGTTGGTTCAAAATGTAACTACTACAGGTTTTCCACCATAGCCAATCTGTGTTCAAACTGCTTTATTTCTGTATGTTATGTCATGATATCTGTAAATATTGTGTCAAATTGTCTGGCACTGTGCATTGTTAACTGTTAAAACTCCAACAAACAGCCCTGCTTCCTGATTTGTCCACATTTGACTGATACAGGTGGTGTACGACACCACTTTGTGTCACTCACTATGGAGCAGACTGTCTTACTGTATTTTACCTTTCAGGAAAACATATCAACATTATTAGGAATCAGCACCTCAGTTGTGTTGAGGTCAAGTGTATTCTGTCACCATGCGTACGTGTCCTTTTGTATCCATATTCATACATTCATAGTATGTTTGTGTCTGTTGTATCATATTTTTTTGTGGCAGCCCCCGCAGCATCAAATGAGAAAAAGTCAAAGAGGAAGATGAGGAGGGAGAGGAAGAAGTTAATGAAGAAAAATTCAACTGATAGTTCGGAAAATTTAATGTCAGAGCTCCCATTCGCTCTGACCAGCCCCACCACATGGAAGGAGCTGGGATGTATGTATTAAGAGGCCTGAATTAATTTCTGCTGTAACCTTTAGAGGGTCAGGTCTATTATTGATGACCTGATGGTGATTTCAGTTCATCTAATGTCCATCCTCTGTAGTCCCCATCCCAGAAACAACCCAGAGAAAGGGAAAGAGGAAGAGAGGAGACAGCACAGGGCGAGTGGACAGTGAGGAAGATGGAGACAAGAAGAAAAAGAAGAAGGAGAGCCAACGACCAAACTACTTTATCTCCATCCCAATCACTAACCCACAGGTGAGTTATTACTCTACTCTTCTCTTACCTGTGTATTTCTAAGAGCCAAGCTGGAGGCTCCACACATTTTATCCAACTAACTTTTGATTGATCACAGATTTAACTTAGTTACACTTTTCTGTGCAGAGATGGAAGTATCAGAAATTGATGAGGATTCAGAGTAAATAAGCTAAAACCTATGTGATCATCACACTGATTCTTCATCCAGTTTTTTTCAAGCTACAATGAGTATGACAGTTCTACTGCTGTCCTCATCTGACCAGTAGCTTACTTTCTGGTATTAAAGCAGTTCTTTGTTTTCATGAAGCTAATAAAATCAATGCTTGTTTTAGTCGCTACTCTTTTATGCTATTATGACCTAGTAGAAACAGATGACTGTCGACCTTGTGGTCTCCTCATGTGTTGTCAAGAGTGAAGACGATGAGAGAAGCTTTTTCCGAATCCCTTTGAAATCTCCTTTTTGGTGAAAACTTTAGTCTCCTGACTGTTAATGAATTCTCTGTTTGACACCTCATGGTCTGTGTGTCTCAATCTCTACAGGCAGCAAATCACTTAAGGAAAAACATTAAGCATTTGTTTACTTGACACCTAGTGACACTGAAATCTTATTGCTCATTGACCATAAAGCTCTTCTGAGGGAACATTGATTTACCCCATGGTGATCATGTATCGACGCCTCATCTGTAATGTTGAACTGCTGTAGCTGCCCCAGTTTTTTCCCCCTGTGCTCCACTTTTACTCTCATCTTCTTTCCTCTGCTCATTAACACCAAACTTTTTTCCAGGAAGGAGGGTTGGGGTGCTGAGGGAAGAGAGGAGGCTACTCACTGTGTGTGACGCTGCTGCTGCCTTACAGTAATGTAACTGATAATGATTGCAGGTGATTTTGTCCACCGACAGATAAGCTCGGCTGTGGCTGAGGTCCAAGAGGCGGTGCTTCAACAGGAGCCCCTAATGGCCAAAGCCATGATCCCCATCCCGACTCTGCATATCACGCTGTTAGTCACCCATCTCGCCACTCAAGAACAAATAGACCTGTGAGTGGACGCACATGCCAACACACACACAAATAAACTCAGCAGAAACACACACGTGGGAAATGGTAAATGGGCTGCACTTATTTCGTGCTTATCTGGTCTTATCGACCACTCAGAGCACTTAACAGTAAATGCAATATTTGCCCATTCACACACATACAGTATATTTAGGTTCATGTCAGTGCCCTACTGCTTACATCACCTAATGAAATACAAGATACAGAGCGTTGTTGAACAGTTACAATGCATGATACAATAAACAAATGAAAAACAGCTGGCTTTTTTTCAGGCTCTGGCTCTGATAAAACAAATTTGTACATTTTTCATATTCTTAAATACAACCATGTTCTTCCTGATATGACATGTTGAGATGTCTGCAGAGAAAGGGTCAACAGGCCTGAAAATGACAAAGCAATTCATATATATACATAGATATACTACTACAATGTTTTGCACAAAGAAGCAATGACATCACAGCACAGACAGTTGTATTCAGTGCATGACAGTGTTTGTGTAACTTCAGAGGATGGTCTATCCGGTGATTGACTTCATTATATTGTTCTAAATAGCAGAAAATTACGACACAAACGCCTGCAGTTTTACTGATTTTTGTTTTCAGAGACGGTGGAAGTGAAATGTGTAGCAAATTGCACTGAACCGGATCCATACTGTATGTAATACAGAAACAACAACATTGACACGAGTCATTACCTAAATGTCAAACAGCCCATTAGCTGGCGAAAGCAGGGCTACCAGCCGGTACAGTTCACTGTTCAAATGTTCTAAACAAACTAAAATCCAATACTGGTGCTTGTATATCCATAAAATGAATTGCAAGAAACCATTTCACAAGTACTGTTTATATATTGCATTATTGATTAGTCCCTGCTATAATGCACCCAACTATCCATGTGGATGCAGGTCCATACTGATCGGCTTTTTGATTTACATGTACACATCCAAAGACGTGTGCTGTATTATTCTGCTACAGTGACAGGTTGTTTTGCCTCCTGTCTGTTCTGTGATGGCAGATAAAATGTTCTTCATAATATTCCCTATTACTCACAGTTAAATTACTGAGCTTCAGTCAAACGATCTACCACTCCAATCAGACACAATCACATTTGCTCATGCGATTCCACCCCTTCATTGTGTGATGATGTGATAGTCTATCATATCATAGATGCTACAGTATGATATGGTAATGTGTCATAGCATCACATATCAGATACTGTAGCTTCAGAAAGTCTTGCTGCGGTTGTGAACATACAGACTAATGTTAGTGCTTGAAGACAGATGCAGTATCATTAGCATACTACATTAGATATTGCATGCTTCTGCTTCTGTTTTATCTCTGCATATGAGCATTTCCAGGAAAACTCTGAATTAGTGCTATACGTTCTTCAGGTTTAGATTTAGGTCACTAACTGTGCCTTTTATTCCAATTACCAATCAACAATCACACACAGCAGTCAGTAAACTCCATTCTCAAATAAATTTCATATCTTACAATTTGTCTTCGTAAAAGTCAATTCAATTGGTTATTACTTCTGAAATATTTATACTCGGCATAAATCTTGAATATTAGGTTTTTTGACATTTTGATGTTTTGTCATGATGAAATGTCTCATCTAAAACACACATTGTTCCTGAAACTAGTGTGTAAAAATCCCATCAATAAATATTACCCACATTGAGTGCTAATGCCTGGTGCAGGAATATTTATACTCCAGAGTGAAGTTATCACTCTATCGTTCAGTGCTGAAAATGACAGAGGCGAGTTACAGTATGTGATGATTGCGATGCTTAATCTACATCAAGTAAAAGACTGTGTCATTAGTAATCACTATTCTAACGTTATGTAATATAAGAGTGATGGATGGAGGGAGGGAGGTGGAGAGGGAGAGGATTAAGTTGTGAACTGGTGTGTGTGTCTGTGTGTGTGCGTGCATCATTGTGTGTTGGCTATATTCATGTGTATATTTCCTTTTAGAGCGGCAACCGTGCTGACCCAGGTCGAGCCGTCATTGGCCGAGCTGCTGGGTGGGAGGGATCTGGTGCTGCCCTTCTCAGGCATCGGTCATTTCAGGAAGGAGGTGGTGTTTGTTGGGCTGGCCCCCGGACAACACAGACACACACTGGATAGCCTGGCAGGTCAGTAGCAAATGTTTAGCTTTTCACATTGATGTATACTTGTAGGCTGTGAATACTGAATAACATTTTGTTTTGTAAATGGTTTTCATGCTGTTTTGTTAGAAGATGAATCAGACTATTGAATGTTATTTTGGTACAGTACTTGTCTTTTTCTGTCCCTGTGGAGAGAGATCTGAACTTTGGGTCATCTTAGGAGACCTGCAGCTGGTGGGAGGGTTTAGTGTCTTTCATGAGGACACTTAGATGCTCGCTGTCCTGAAGGCTTTGCTAAGAGGTCACAGATTAGACGGCTTTGGTCTGCGACGCTAACTCTCACACTCTCACATTCTAAGTTCAGAGGTGGTCTAAGCCTGACTTTTGTCCTGGAGTGACTTGGAGATCAGGTTAAATAAGAGTTCTTGAAATAATCAACTAATAGAAGCGAGATAATTTAGCTCAACCAGGCCTGGAGCCCAGAATTAGCTGTTAATCTCTAATCCTTGAAAGTCAACCAGATGCACTGATTGCCTATTGTGCAACTCCATCCTCTTTCTTAAAGCAGCATAAGTGGTGAAATTTGCAAATTTGACATTTGCATTCTTTTGTACTTTTTTTTCACCCAACCCACGAGTGTGTATGCGTGTGTGTGTGCGTGTGATACATCCACGTGTCCTCTTACATTTGTCCTTTTACATCATTATTCCTGACTGGGGGCTGAATGCAGAATCATTTGCGTGTATGTTTTTGTGTTGTGCCTTAGGCAACAACATTAAGCCAACATTTCTAAGAGGATTCTCGCTCTGTTGCTCTCGTGACACCAACACACACGCACACAGACCCAGTGTCACACACACAGATAGAGGAAATGACCTCAAATGTATTTATTACTGTCAATTCCCACTCTTAACTATCAATTAACTCAGCATGTGACCCACAGTTTGTCATTTGTGTCCAGCTATGTGGAAGTTGATGATGTCCATAAATGTGTATTAAATTGTCTGAACATACAGTATTTGAGCAGCACTGCATGTGGCTATTAGTGGTGGCCAAGCTGAGACCTCAAACGACATTTCAATTCAGCATGGGAAATACAACAGTTCTTCATAAAAACGTCTACAACCAGAGTTCAAAGGAGATTTTGTTTTCATCTTATTCATTTTTTGTGTACGCTAGACCTTAAAGTTATCAGTTGGAATTGCGTGCACATTTTCAGTGTTGATCCAGTGCGGCCAGTACATGACCAAATTACCAGAGGGGGTTCAGTCGAGGTGGGCGTATCATTCCACTTGAATTTGCAGCCTCTAATTGGATTTACATTTCTCCATCAAAGTTTCTGAGCCTCTCAGCAGATGTAAGAGGCAGACCCTCCATAATTGGCCCAGTCAAACGCAGTCAGCCCCAACCCTTGAGTGATTAACCATGTTCTGCAGTAAGGCTGGAGTGGGTCGAGAAAAGTATTAATAGAAACAGTTTTGCTCAAGAGCTCATGTAATCTTGACTTCTAGGAAAGAATGTTTTCTTGCGTGTATCAAACGTAGGACGACTGTAGTTTGGCTGTGAAACAGCCCAAAGCAGGAGAAATACAGCAGCACCTCTGTTTGCTCTGAGCACCGCCCTGTCTATGAATGTAAGTTTATGTGCTGTTGTCTACTAAATACGTTGTCATGATAAATTAATTTAAAATACAGAAGTCCTGTCCATATACTTGAATTCACAAACTTATTTTGCTAACTTTGATATTGAGCTTTTACCTAACAATGGCACTTTGTAAAGTGCTTTGCAGCAATTTATTTATATATTGCTCTTTAAAAGTATTACGTGGCTTTGAAATACAGCTTATAAATTCTTAATATTATTACCATGACTGGACCATTTATGTAAGTTAACAAAGAGCCTTTATAAAGGCCGGAGCTTCCTGTCACAAACCTCCATTTATAATTGTGAGATGAAAAGCAAAGTGGCGATAAGAAAAGGTCATCAACAAAAGTCCAGGTATTGTTGTTGAAAGAGTAAAATAAGGATGAGGAAGGAAGTCAGACTCTCCCGTCCTCTCGTCTGCGCTCTCCGCCACTGTTATTGATTATATACTAACCTTTCTCTCCCTTTACAGCTCGTCTTCTAAAAATACCTCTATGGTTTCCCTCTAAACCTCATCAGTTGGTGTGTGCGTCGTTATCTGTGCGTGTATGTCCTTGGAGCTTGTGCTTGTGCCCTTGTTTGTGTTTCTGTCTTTGTTTGTTTCTCCCTCTGACACACGCTCGGCCCTCTATTTGGGTCAGTCATTTTTATAAAAGTCCATAAATCAGGTTTGAGTTGGGTAATTGGGAGAAAATATTAAAAATGATGTTATGGGTATAAAATGATCTTGTGTCTCTTCCTATTCATACATGGTTACATACTTTGTGTGTGTTTGTTGCAGAGTTGTTGCGACAGCGTTTTGAGGAGCAGGGTCTTCTCCAAGGTGGCAATCGTGGGTTTGAACCCCACCTGACCATGATGAAGCTGTCTAGAGCATCAAAACTACGATCTCAGGTATGCAAATGGGCACTTCTGCAAATGTAAGCACTCAGGTTGTAGGTCATGGAAAAAAATGTCTTTATTATGCTCAATATATATATAATACCTATACCTCAGCTGTTCATGAATATCAACTTTAAAAAAGACATCATTATCAGTCCAGACAGGGCTCCAGACTGCCCCTAAATGGAGGCATTTTGCCCCTGAAAGTTGAGACAGCACAAGTAAATTTAATCTACTTGCACATGTGCAACCGGTGTGAATCGTAGAAGGAGCAACTCGAACAATCCGGAATCTGTCATTACAGGTGGCAGTCCAATGTGTGTGAGGATTGTAGCAACCCAAAACCTAATAACAGCCCATAACCAATAATGTAATAACTTTTTTTTTTGGCAATAATGGAAATTACTAAATTATTGGCTGGTTATTATTCTGGCTTTGTATTAAAAAAACTTTTGACATTAACTGGAGCTAATAATGTAATAATGTATCACTATATGTTATTTTTATTTTGAGGGTATTAGATGTCACAGTTGTGAAATAAGTTCTGCGTTATGTTTAGTGATACATATATTATGAAGTTATTACATTTTTGGCCGTTATAACATGTGAATATTTGCCTTGCAAGTCGATTTACGCCACTTAATTTTCTACTTGCGCTCCTAAAATTTTAAGTTGGGGACCACTGTGCTCCTAGTAAAAAGAGTTAGTCTGGAGCCCTGAGTCCAGGATACCTTTTACTGAGTCCACAATCTCATGCCACAATAGAAATCAGGATATCTCATATAATTAGCTCAAGATGGCTATAACTAAATCTAAGTGTGAGATTGCACACCCCCTGGGCACATTGAAGTCAGAATTGTGGGAACATTTTACCAAATCCCCATGACATGAACTAAAAATGATGTCCTCAAATTGCTGCAGTTTTAATGTTGAAGCACATTTTGCACACAAAATCACAACAAAAGAAAAAAAAGCAATTTCAGTCTTTGTTGAAACATGATGCGTGATTGTGTTTTCCACATGATCTTGCTCTCCCATAACAAACTGGCTGAGAGAGACGCCAAACAGCTGCAGTGTTTCACCTCTGTCCTCAGCCAGCCGACCTCTCTCTGTAAAATGTATCATCTAAATTATTGCTCCAGTCAAAACTACTAGAGGCAGTGACACACCTGCTGTGGTGTTTTCAGCAGAAACAATATGTGACAGTAAGCTGAGAACCACCTATGGTATTGGACTGAATTAGGATATGGTTTGAGGGGAGGAGAGGGAATGTGGTGGTGTGACCAGGGGAATGGATATGGAAGTGAAACAGATAAATAAGGAGGAGGGGGGAGTGAGGGGTGGAGAGGACGGGAAGATAAGCAGAGACGAGCTGTGGACAGGAGGGGAGAGACAGAGGAAGGATAGCATCTATCTTTTAGCTTTTTCCTTTGACATCTGATGACATCTTATTCTGCTTGGCGCCTGCCGGCTGCATTGTTGTCCTCCCCTCCTCTATATATGTGTGTGTGTGTGTAGAGTTTTCTATGTGTCCAGAACGATTGTGCGTGTGTGATAAATGTGACATGACACCATTTGCTCCTGTGTCTCTCAGGGTATAAAGCGTGTGGACCCAGCCCTTTACTCCAACTATACTAACAAGTAGGTGCTTTGTTTTATTTTCATATAACTAGCAAAGTATCTAGGCCAGAGGTCTTCAACAGGGGGTCCGCGACCCCTAGGGGGTCCGCGGAGGTACTGCAGGGGGGTCGCGAAAGTTTTGGTTGAGGGAAAAGAAATATGACAAAAGATATGGTGTCAGGAGACTTTGTATTGTATCTGATACAAACACTGCGCACCGTCTCTCTCTCACTCTCTCTCGCTCACTCCCCCCCACCCCCCTCTAAAATCAGCCCGATGGCGGGCGCGCGCACACACACACACACACACCGCTGTCAGTGGTGCTGTGTGACACTTGGCCCCTGAACCGTCAGCTACACAACAATGGGACTTTAGTTTTAATTCTCCATACACACTCGTTAATTAACAGCACACACTCATACGATGGTGACATGAACGCGCGCCGCCACGTCTGCTCATAGCGCAGCAGTAATGAAGCAGCGTCAGGCCGTGACACCGTCACTGAAACGCTCCGTGGAACCGAGACATGACACGGCGGCCCGGTGTAAATGTTCCCAGAATCAGCTCCGGTGACCGCGGCGCTGACGGTTGGAGGTGAGTCACGAGTCTTGGTAGGGCACGGCCGCTGCAGCGACCCTCTGACAGTCCCATTGCTGCGTGTCAATCCCCCCTCTCACTTTCTCTCCGCGCCCCCGTCTCTCTCCAGCTGCCCTTTCAAAATAAATGCATAAAAAGCCAGAGAAAAAAACAGTAGTGGAAACACTGCTTTGTTTTCTCTGTCTTTTTATGGTTTAGTAATTCTTTCATTGGTGCAGTAGCAGCGTTCAGTTACCACAAGCATAGTTGTGACCTGTTGTGATCATGGCATGGCATATATTTTTTATATAAGTCCCTTTGACTAAACTCCTAAAAAAAAGCGTGATTTATAGTCGAGAATATGGCACTTTTGGCATATGGCACCAGGGCCGTTGCTAGGAATTCTGGGCCCCCTGAAAGAATACTAAAGTGGGCCCCTGCCCCCTGACTTTTCCACTTTTTTTCATAGACTACGTATGTATTATCATTTCCTGGCAATACAGGACTCGTTAAATATAAAACACAATTTTATACAATATAAGTAGGGGGTCCCCGCTCCATCTCTCCATCAGTTTGGGGGTCCTTGGCCTGGAAAACGTTGAAGACCCCTGATCTAGGCAACCAAGTAAAAAAATGTTTCAGAGTTAGTCCTGTACATGTTGTGTGTCTGTCCTCCAGGTCTAAGCTCAACATCTTAGTTAATATTCTTACAGGTATAGTAATAAAGAAATACTAATGAAATCTATTCATAAGTTTGTCAGATTTGTGACTCACTGGTGTTTTGAAAGTTCTTGTGATTTTTTTTTTCTAACTTTGAAATCCACATCGACCTGTTTTTATTTGAACAGTATCATATTGTGTAATGTCATGTTTCCTGCTTTGTTGTTTTTTTTAGGATGAAAATAGACACATTGCCCAAGTAAACTGCTCCATTCAGTTAAATGTGGTTGTCAGTTTGAATTGGAGTGATCACTGCTGTAAAGTGGCTGTAATGACTGACATGCACTGCATCTGCTGGAGGCGTCAACAAGGTCTTATACACGTTTGCTCTCTGTCACTCAGGTTTTTTGGAGACCAGACGGTGGAGCGGGTGGATCTTTGTTCCATGTTGAAGAAGAAGCAACAGGACGGGTACTACCACACCGAGGCTTCTCTGCAACTTGGTTAGTGCACACACCAACAAGGTGTGCGTGTGTAAATATGTGTTTATTGTATCTGCCTGTCTGTTATTGCACGTGACTGAGCCACTAGAGGGAGCTGTGTGCTGATGAGACGGTGAGTTGAGTGGGGTAAAACTAGCTTGGTGCAACATAACCTTTGGGGTTATACATTTTTTATTACGGTAGTTTGTTTTTGTTTTTCATCCTTGTCAGTGAGCTTGGAGGGAAGTCATCTGGGCTTTGCATTCTTTCATTCTGTGTCAGCAACTTCAGCAGATCTGTGCTTGAATTCTATTTCCCACGCTGGTTTTATGATATAGGGGAGGGGGTAAGTTTGTGTAATACTAAAAAAAAGCACTTTCTGTGCTTACCAGAAGTTAAAAGAGAGGCAATCTGGCCTAATTACAACACTGTGGGGATACTCATTTCCATTTTAGACATTACTGCCATGCTGGTTCTTTCAAAGGTTGGCACTGTGATTAAAAAGCAGCCTTAATGGCTGCTCAATGTGCAGTGAGATGTCAGTGAGTAATGTTAAACAGTTGCCGTAAGTGGGGCATGTATGTATGTATGTATGTATACCCCCAGTGTTCATTGTAGTATAGTAGAGAGGTGTGGAGAAAATAGATGATTTTTTCCATATGGTTTTATTCTGACTGTGTGTTTAACTGTGCTGATAGAAGCACACATTTGTTGTCACCTAGTTGTTGTCTTAGTTCAGAGTTGGAGCTTAACTGACTAGAGGACATGCTCAGATCAGTGAGACTCCTGCACTACAGTTTAAAATGCTGTAAATCAGATAAAAAATGTTGCAGAATTGAATCAGCAGATTTCTGTATTGTGTCTTTTGTGTTTCCTTCTCATTGAGCTCGTGCAAGACCTGTTGTGGTGCAGATTACATTATGTACATGTGTAGCCTCTCGTGAACTGGAGATGGCGCTGTTGGCTGTTGACTACAGGAGGACTGGGGATCATGCAGCCAGACAGGCAGTATCTTTGTGCTAAGGGTGTCTAGCTAAAGCTGGAGCCTTGTACCACATGCGAGGAGCTAATCTGCAATTTGATTCACATAAGACAACAAACTTTTGAATATTGTATGGATGTGTCTCATTTACATGTTCGCTGATAAAAAAATATGTCCTTAATCACAGTTGACTGAACATCAATCTGTTACTTCTGAAATGTCTTGCCAGTATTGTACTGTAGCATGATGCGGTGGGATTAGAGGCAGGGGCTTTTTAAGGATCTGTTCCTCTCTCTAAAAATACTAGAGGAACCACGCCATCCGTTTTGTTTTGGCTGTAATGACATGAAATCAGTGACTGTATCTTCCACGGAAAAGCATGAATTGAGAATCCCTGCTTTGAACTGCTAACAGCCATGGTCTCTGATCACATTCACAGTATTTTATGATGAACACAGCTTCAAAAGCCCACAGACAAACCAACACATTTAAAACAAACTACAGAGGAAAAAAAAAAAAGAAGCTTGATTTGGATCTGCTTTTCACCATTATGGATTAAAATTGGCTGAAATTTAGAAAGATGTGTATGTGCATTTTCTTCTTTAAGAATTACAAATAGCTACATACTGTAAATATACATGAATAAATGATCACATTGTTACCATGGAGTTAAGAGGATTATACCTAGACATTAGTATACATTAGCACATAGAGCACACAGTATACATGTATAGTGGATTGACAGGGACTCCCCAAGTGCCACTGTCAAGCAGTTGCACTAATTGCTTTGTATACGGATGTGTATATGTGTGTGTGTGAGTGTGTGTGAGTGTGAGCTGTCACCATGAGGGGGACTAGGCTGTCACAATGTTTTGTGGATCACTGGGCTGTCTGAGAGAGACAAAGAGCGACAGTGTGTGTGTGAAAGTGGGAGACAGAGCAGGGGGATGTTTACCTCACACTTCTCATCATCAAAAAGCCTGTGTTATTGTCAAGTGTTTTCTCCACCACAGTACATCCATATTTAAAATGCAAGAATAAACTTCTTTTCTGCTCTCTGTAAGAGGAATTAAGTCTGTCATCCTCCACTCTATACGTTACAAAAGCTTTTTAAACTGCGGCCGGGTAGATTTCAAAAGAAGAAATACAACAGTCGCCGTCCTCTTCTCTACATGAAACGCTGACTACATAAAGAATAAACACATCATTGCTCAGTTTAATTTATTTGGTTTTTCCACTACAGTGTTTTTGGTCTGGAAACTTATGGTTGGATAATGTTTAGAAGTAACTAACCGACACTGCCGAGACAGTTTTCCATCTTTGACTCTTCACTGTTTCTTTTACTTGTGCTGTGTTTTAACACAATGTCTCAGATTTCTAATGGGTTTATAAGAAAGTAATAACAAAGACAGTAAACTCACGGTTCATCACCGGGAGACATGCTTGTTTCTTGCACGATCCCATCCCACTCTGTCTGTTAAATCACCAAATGGAGGCATCTCAGGAGAGCCGTAGGAAATAAAAGGAAATTCAAAGCTTACAAGGCTTCTTAATACTGTACAATAACCCCCAAAGTCACCACCAGGACATTCATTAGAACAAGTAAGATAATAAACAACAGAGCTGATTGGTGTTTTAAAGTTGTAGTCTTTGAGTTGATACACAGTGACTTTCATAATGCACCAAAATTGAATCAAATAGCACATAATTCCATAAAGACGTACGGCCAACATTCACACTAGAGCTCTAAGTCTCTGTAATTTGAAGCCGACACATAAATGAGGCCATGCACTCTCTACTGGAAAGCAATTACTCAGCCAGCATGCAGCAGTCTTATTGCTCATTGAAAACAATGATGCAGCAGGGAATAAAGCACTGACTCCTCATCCAACAATTCAACAGATCTGACTGAGAAATTGCTAATAAGATGAATTATTTTAATTACTCTGCAATTTATTGCATATTGTTAATTTCCACTAAGTTCTTCAATATAAATTGATCCATAATAACATAATGTAATATCCATAGTATTTATTATGACCTACTGTGTTGTTGGAAGTCTTGGAAAACATAGTTTTATCTTCTAAGCTGCACCAGTGAGTCTGATGGTGCTACTTACTGTACATGATATCATCCTCATGCTGTGTAAATGACACTAGAGAAAGCGATGGCTACACTCTAAACTGAGTCTTGGTGGGTTTATCCTCTCCTCTGCCTCACAGCGCGCTGCTGAGGGTCAGGGTGCTGGTTGTGGTCAGTGTCTGATTTTGTGTGTGAGTGTATGTTAATCTCACAACCCACTGTACAGCATAATCCTCTACAAGCTCCCTGATACACAATCCTGTAGGGTGTGTGTTTGTGTGTGGAGATCAAGGAGGAGGCCAGAGTTTACAGACTGAAGGCTGATAGGACAAGATACTTTTCCTGGATGTTCACAGATCAGCCGTAACATTAAAACAGGCGACTAGTTTTAATGTTGTAACTGATTTGTTTGTTTTATTTGAGTAAAACTGTGAAAAATTATTGGAACTGCAAATTAAATTCCAAATCAAACTACGAATGATCCAGACTGAACTCTTAAAACAGCCTGCGGATATACACCAATCAGCCACGACGTTAAAACCAGTCACTTATTTTAATGTTATGGCTGTTCAGGTCCTGAAACTCTTGAGGCAATTTTGTCAGAAATACAACAGCATAGCAACTGTTTTATCTGTTCAAGAAGCTCATGTTGTTTGAACATAAACAGTAAAATAAATGGTGGTGAGATAAAATGATAAAAAGTAACGCTGGATTAGTGTGGATTAAGTCTTATTTCCCTCACTGAATTGGCTGATTGTTTTCTCAATTATAACAGATAAACTATTTAGTCCATAAAATGTCAGAAAATAGTGACAGAAAAAACTGAATTGAATCCAGCATGTGAAGTTCTCCTCCTAACGATGCTGAGAAATATGTGGAAACACTGTCTTCAAACCTGCAGCTTCAGGAACAAGCTGTGAACACAACACTGACATCAACATCTTATTAGTTCACATGGTTGACTTGTTAGCCAACAGTTGTGTGTTTACATACATCCAACAGTGTTCCCTCCCTGTCCAGTATTACTTGTCCAGTATTACCTGTCTCCACCCACTCCTGAGGACAATATATGGATCTGTAGCTTCTAATGCTCTTTGCAGTTTGTATTTTATTGTCACACTAATATAACTTTGTCAATCCGTACATTTTTTCAGTAACACTTTATAACAAGTACACACTATTAAAGGGATAGTTCAACATTTTGGCAAATTGGCCCATTGCCATAATCGCTATAGTCATAGCAGTAGGTTCATTACCTTTAATTGTAGGTGTAAGCTATTTTCAGTACGGCGGAGCGCAGCAGCTGGCTGCTCAGAGCTACGCTATGGAGGCTAAGGGAATTTCTTGGTTTCCCTCATTAAACTCATCAAATTCAACATCCCAAAACTCCACAGCGCTTTTGTAGACAAGTTGTGACCTGCACAACCACCACGCTATGAGATAATGACGGAACGATACGAAACAGAGCCGTTTTCGAGGTAAATACAGGGTAAATACGGAGACTGCTTGCTGAAAAACTGTCCCTGAACGCAACTCGCATCAGCGGTTTTGTATGAATTTACCTCGAAAACGGCTCCGTTTCGTATCGTTCCGTCATTATCTCATAGCGTGGTGGTTGTGCAGGTCACAACTTGTCTACAAAAGCGCTGTGGAGTTTTGGGATGTTGAATTTGATGAGTTTAATGAGGGAAACCAAGAAATTCCGTTAGCCTCCATAGCGTAGCTCTGAGCAGCCAGCTGCTGCGCTCCGCCGTACTGAAAATAGCTTACACCTACAATTAAAGGTAATGAACCTACTGCTATGACTATAGCGATTATGGCAATGGGCCAATTTGCCAAAATGTTGAACTATCCCTTTAAGCATTAGTTAAGCGTTAATAAATACTGAATTCTTCATTTATAACGCATGGATGCTCATGTAGTTTATAAATACAGTTAGTGCTTACCAATGATGAGTAAAACATTTTTAACAGTTTATTAGGGCTGACCCAAAAAATTTGAAGCTTCGAAGCTTTGTTCGTTGCCATGGTAATCGATCATGAAGTCTGTGATCGATTTTTTTCTTTTCTTTTCCCTTTTTTCCATTTTGACACAGGTTCTCATCGGCAATTGTTACATTAAAACGAGTAGGCTACTTGGCATCTTGGAAACCTTCCTGATTTTGGAGATATGCAGTGTTTGTTTGCCATTACTTTCATTATTTTCATTATTGCGTAATGTTTAATAGTGTGTACTTATTATAAAGTGTTACCTTTCTTCTTTGATTAGAACCAGAAATCAGAACAGAATCAGAGAAGTGTTTATTGCCGAGCAGTAAAGGTCACTTTATAGCACAAGGAACTTGACATGGGGTCAGGTGCAAACACAAAAGGTACAAAAAATAGTAAAAAGTTAAATAAAAAATTAACCTAGAATAAAATATTAAATTAAGAATATTCTAGTGCCAAAAAAAAAAAAGCATATACTACAGTATTATAGTATACTCATTTGAATTAAAACTGCTCCTTCCTGCTTTCTTGTCTCTTTTTTTCGTCTCTTTTCTGTGTACTAAAAAAGGAAGGATGGGAAATATTGTGGTGCCTGGTCGACCTCTGTTTAGACAGATGGATGAGAGTTAATTGCTTAGAACAATGTTGCTGCTGCCGCTCCGTAGGAATGCAATGTTAATGTAAGCAGAAGAATGTGTGTGTACATGAGATAGATGGTGCTCATTACTCATCGTGTCAATTCCGAAGGTATTTGTTGGGGAAACTATGAGCAATGTAAAATTGTTTTCGATTTATTTTGCCCAAGAATGATGTTGCAGCAAGAGGACATGTGGTGCTCGGTCCTGTACACCGTAGGACTGAGGGTGAAATTCCAGGACAAATGGACAGTGTGTGTTAAGTGATACTTAACTGGTCAGTAAACTCTGACTGAAGTAACAGCCCCAGTTGTCATGATCTATTAACAATATAAAGCTCTTACACTGACTGCTATACATACAGAATAGATACATATGAAGACATATAAGGAGCCCACAGACACAAATGCATAGACCTCAAACAGAACTGATGAATGTGGATTATTGCTCTGTGACCTTTTGGTATTTCATTGAGGTAAGGTCACTCACTCCTGCACACAATGTTCACTGTGGCTTTTTCCAGGAGAAAAGAGTATTCAGTCCATGAGTGTCAGATGATGCAATATGCTAATTTGCATGTAAGTGGGCTAATTTCTCTCAGCAGAAATACACTATCACAAGACTGCAACACTTGACGGCTGCAGGTTAAGTGTGCTTTACAGTTTTCAGGGATCATTGATGTCTTAAATGTCAAATCGAGTGTGAAATTACTAAACCGGAGTTTGTTGTATGGTTGCTGGTTTTACAGAGGCTTCACCTACAGATAGAACCGCTCAAAAATCAATTATACAAATATCTGTGTGGAAAATTGGTTTAAAAATACAATTTTAAGTCAAGAACTCTGTAGTGTTACAGTTAATTGCTTCTTTGGATTAAGCAGCTCATTTGCGTATTCTCTCCACATTGGGAAATAAAAAGAAAAACCTATGAGCCTTAAGTATGATTAACACTCTATCTACCATGGCTTTAAGGCGTCTCTCATAGAAAGATCGGCATCACCACTGGCTCTGTTCATAATAATTAATGATAATGGGTCATCTCTAAAACTCACTCACCCCTTTCTCTGTTATTTTATTGGAGTGATGGAGAATCTGAATTAGTTATTCATTAGGGGCAGCGTCTGAATCTGGTCTTTGTTGTGTATTGTGGATCCGTCTCAGGCCACAGGAACGTTGCCAAAGTTTGTTTGGTGAGGCCAGCATTCAGACAAGACAGAGGCTAAAGTAATTTCATGTTCTGAAAAGCACCACAGGATGTCTAATTATGCAACTGAAGAACATGCTCTTTAAAGGGAAGAAATATTAGTGGCAATCCAACAACTAGAGAGCTATTTTTAGAAAGAAATTAAAGAGCCTTGATTAAATGCGCACCGCAACAAAGGGACTCTCAGCCGTTGTACTGGGCCTGACGCAGGATGTCTGCTAATGCTGCATTCACATCATATTGTTAAGACTGTGATTACGAGCAATCGAGTTGGAAGACACGTTAACGACAACCTGTCCGCCAGCCAGTCTGTGTGGTGACAGTCACAGATACTGTATCTCCCACTCGGTGAAAGAACCATTGAAGTGTTAACAAACCACCGGGAAATTGTCGCCTACAGCAGTGATACAGTTGGATGTAATTTAAAAGAACTATACAGTTTTGATTGCACTAATGCGTAATATCACTGGTAAAAATACGAGATTGCAAAACAAATAGAATGTGTAGTTTCCTAAAGATGCTATCAGGTCGCTGATAGTGCTCCTTAAATATCAATAAAGCAACAACATTAGAGTGTATACTTAGTATCCTGGTGTGTTATCTTGCGTTGATATCTAAATCTGCATTGAGTGGAGCAATGCATGACAACTCAGTGCTTGCAGTAGCGAATGTTAAGAGGATAGAAGAAGGGCTGGAGTGAGATTAAGTGGATGAGAGAAGACAGGAGGCAGAGAGAGTTGGGCTAGAGACGAAGTAAGAAGCAAATAAAGCAGCAGCGACTAAGTGGACCAGAGGACAGGAGGACATATGAGGGAGATCGAAGAAGATAGAGCCAGGAATAAGGGAGATTAAACAAGAGTGATAAATGAGTGTGGGAAAAGAGAGGAGAAGACACTTGCAGAAGCAGTGGAATTAAACAGATAGCCAGGATGAGAGGAGGCAATAACGTGTCCACTGGCCAGACAGACGGCAAGAGAAAATTGAGAGTCTGAGAGAAGGTGACATTAAAGAGATGAGCGAATTGAAGTCTGATATTAAACGGCGGGTGAGGGAGGAGAGGCGTGGGGGCGTCATGGGTCAAGTGAAGTAGAAATCAGACCGCATGATGGAAAAAAAGAGAGAGGGATAATAGTAGAGTACAGTGACAAGTGGAGGAGGACGCTGGATGAACTGTCGCTCAGGTTTTCTGTGTCTGACATGAACAAAGTCAACCCAAACCAGTCAAAATGTTTCTGTTTCTCTGTCTGGCTGACTCTAAATATTTGATTCTAGTGCTGATCACTTTTAATATTTATTTACATCAGTTCTGTTAAACACTTAAATAGAAACAAATTTTTTTGCTGCAGCACATGAACACCGTCACTTGGCATCAGGAAACTTTATCAAGCAACATGTTTGTCCTCCTATATCTGTCTTCATGAGTTCCCCTCAAAACCATTTAAAGGGATAGTTCAACATTTTGGCGAATTGGCCCATTGCCATTATCACTATAGTCATAGCAGTACAGTAGGTTTCTTACCTTTAATTGTCCGTGTAACCCATTTTTAGAACGGCGGAGCAGAGCAGCAGGCTGCTCAGGGCTACGCTACAGAGGCTAAAGGAATTTCTTGGTTTCCCTCATCAAACTCATCAAATACACAAGCTTTCGTGGACAAGTTGTGACCTGCACATTCACCACACTATGAGATAATAACGGGACGTTACGCAACAGAGCCGTTTTCGAGGTAAATACAGTCTGTTGCTGAAAAACGGTCCCTGAACGCAACGTGCATCAGCGGTTTTGCATGAATTTAACTCTAAAACAACTCCATCTCGTAACGTTCCGTTATTATCTCATAGCGTGGTGAATGTGCAGGTCACAACTTGTCCACGAGAGCTTTTTGGATGAGTTTGATGAGGGAAACCAAGAAATCCCATTAGCCTCTGTAGCGTAGCTCTGAGCAGCTCGCGGCTCTGCTCCGCCGTTCTAAAAATAGCTTACACCGACAATTAAAGGTAACAAACCTACTGCTATGACTATAGGGATTATGGCAATGGGCCAATTTGCCAAAATGTTGAACTATCCCTTTAAGTTAAAGATCTTATCTTGGATGTTGGTGGGTTGGTTTGTAGCTCTATTCTGATTATGTTTGATTTGATTGTTTGATTATTAGCTATGCTCTCCCACAATACAAAATTATTATGATGCCTGTGGGATAGTTCAGTTTTTCGGGGGTTGTAAGAGGTACAAATGGCCCCTAAGTACAATATGGAGCCCCACTATACGCAACAATATCGCAGAAGGCCGTGTACATTGGGTCGCTCCGTCAGGTTTGCATGTCGCTCACCTTAAGAGTCTGATCCAATCAGCTGATAGGCGGAGTGATAAATAAGTATTATACTGTGGGGCCATTTGTACCTCATACAACCCCACTTCAAAATAACTGAACTATCCCTTTAAGCCAAAATCAGGCCACAATGCAATTTTATTGCTATGTTGTAATCATTTTTCAATATCCTGAGTATTGCAATAGCACATTGTGATGCATTGCGAGGTAATACCATTTTGCCACTGCAAAAATATGTCCAAAAAGGAAAACTGTGTCAACATCTGTTCTCTATCTAATAAGATAAAGTTCTCAATCTGTTCATCTCACTGAAATATTTTTTTTTTCTTGCAAAATGGGGCTGTCAAGCAGACAGGCTGACCAACACAGACAGAAAAATACTCTAGTATATTAGTGCCAAAAAACTTCAGTTTGCTACAGTATATATATAATAAAAGATCAACACTGAGTCAATAGAATGCTGTAACTACGACTGTCACAATCATGACATTTTTGTTGAGGATTAATTACCATTTTTGCCACTTTTATAGTGTAAGCCTGAAAATAGTGTAATAATACACGCACACTTATGAAGTGGCAGTGGCTCAAGAGGTAGAGTGGTTTATCGAAGAGTGCTATATAAATATAAACCATTAAGAAGAAATACTATATATTGGCATTCAACACCGAAGCATATAAATAAAAACTGCATTTCTGTTTACCTTTAGGCTTTGCAACTAAATCCATGATGCTAATGCCAATAGATGCGATGTGGTTATTAAATATTAGAAATGAAGCGTATTGAAATTAGCTCCACTCATGTGCCATTAAACCAGGGCAGAAGAGGGCGCGACATGACGATGTCATTAAAGCAACACTATGTAGGATTCGTGGTAGCTACTGCTCTGGTACTGTGTCTTCCCCAGAGAAGCACAGTAGCCTATGTGAATTTGTTGCCAGTGCCATTGCCATCGTTGGCACCATTCATCTTATTAACCATTTTTCTACCGCTTCAATGAGTTGAGAAATATTATTTTAAGGTTGAAAAACGACATAGTGTTGCTTTAACAGAGGACCAGTCAGACGTGGAAATAGTGATGGAAGTATGACATTTCTGTAAGTTTTAGCCAGCTTTTTTTATACAGATGAATGGAAACAATTTTAACGATTATACAAAATAACTGTGATTAGCTGTTTAGATTTTGGTAGTCAAATGTCACAGTGACACCACAGTTTTGTGAAAGTGGAAATATAGACAATCCTTGAATTTGCCATCTCTCTTTCTCACTCAGTCTCTGTGCACTCACTGTGGCTCTTTAACAGGTACTCAGCGCTATTTTCAAGGTGGTTTTCATGTTCATTTAAGCTCTGTGTAAATATTAAATGCAGCAAAAAAGGTAACAGTTGGACATGCAGTTCTTTGTGGTTACACCTGATTAAATTAGCTGAATGACTAGTAGAAGCTACAGTACCAGGTGTGTCGCACACAGCCTCAACATTATTCATCACATATACGCAGGTGCTTGTTTTTGTTTTACATCACTGCTTATGTTTCTGTGTCTTTGTGCATGTTAGCATGTCTGGAGTAAATTATTCATTAGTCTTATGATAAGCACTAAGCCATACCAGGAAGTCCCTGTTATCTGCAGCATGCAGTTGTCTTCTTCTCTTTGGGTGTATAACCTGTCTTGTGACTAAGTACTGAGGCGACGTGAGCCGACCTTCAGCTAAACAAAGTCAACACTGTTGCGGTGTTTTTTTTAAAAAGCGTCTCTCTGTCTGCATTGTAGGGCTTAAATGAAAGCGGTGTGTCTATTAAACATTAAACAGATCCTCACAAACTATATTACGGCATGAAACATCATTTTCTTCCAGTTGAATAGTGACCAAAATGAGCCACAGTTGGACTTAATCGCGGAATTGGCCAATTAAATCGGAATCTATTTTTAACGTGGAGTATTGTGGTATTTGACATAATTTGACAGAAATGCTGTTTTCATGTGGAAGAGGAACGTCTGGGGAAAATTGCACAGAGGGAAGCAAATCTGGGTGGTACTTGAAGTACTTATAGTGCAGTGTTACGTTGCATCATGCAGTATTTGTTCTTAAGGTGTGAAGGAAAAGTGTTGTTTGTTTGGTACCTCAATTAATTTAAAGTAATTTCTATTTAATTTGTGTACATTTTAGTGTTTTGGGGATTCAAATAGGAGTAAAAAAACAGAATTCCCCAAAATTGAAACGGAAAAAAACGGAATTTGGGAAAAAAATAAAACAGAATTTGGGAAAAAAAAAAATATATATATATATTATTAATTATTTATAGGGCCCTACAAATGGTTTATGAAAGTAAACTGAGAGATTCCTGTGTGTACAGGGGTGATCAGTCTGTGCTCATTAACGTATAAGTTCAGTATAACTGATGTTCAGTAGCAGTTGTGTCTCATCAATGACAACACTTAAGCCCCACAAATAGCAGTCATCACAGATGTGTGTGTGTGTGTGTGTGTGTGATGGAGCCAGTGTTTGTGTGTGAAGTGGCAGCTGTGAGCTGAATGCTGCTGTTGGAGACAGAGCTCCAGTGTCTACCCTCCCAGCTGAGCTCAGAGCACCATGCACTACAATGTGTGTGTGCGTGTGGCTGTTTGCTTTGACTGCACCTTCCTCTTCACACTCCCTTACTTCCTCCTTACCCCGTGGTCGCAATCCCCCATTTACCCTGCAGAGTGGAGATGTGCTTTTAACCAGCTCAGTTGTTTGTTTAGTTTTTTTTGCTCACGAGGCTACAAAGACAGACGCCTGCCCCTGACACTGGTGGAGATTGACTGTGCGACTCAAGGACTCATCAGCAGAGCTCCTGAAGGAGGCTGTTGAAAGGGCTTTAACCAGGCCCAGCTCTAATCACCCTGCTACCTGCTACCTGCATCCTCATCTCATCAGACAGCTACACAACGATGGGAACAGAATCCTTTAGGTCCGTCCGTTAGGAACTATACTCACATGGATCCCTAGCTTTTTATACTTAAAAGCAGAAGTAAGCGGAATGTTTGTGTTAATATAAGTCTTAAATAGTTGTATCTTCCGACAGCAATCACTTATATAGAGTGTTTGGTCTGAAACACGGGTCTGTCAGTCACTCTGCTCTGAGCCGAGGAGAAAACTTTCCTTGTATCCTACAACCTTTATCCAATGAGGAGAGAGAACGGCATGAACGGCTGTGTGTGCAGCCAAGGGATGCACGTGAATGTGGTGACGTAGGGATGAGGACCAATAGATCCATGACGAGGGCGGGGGCTGCTAATTCCATGGGCTGACAAAAAGTTAGCCAAAACGACCGGATCGCTTATTTCTGCTTTAAAGGTCGAGTGTGTAATAATTGTCAAGGTTGATTGGCAAAATCAGAATATACTACCCATGAATATATTTGTAGAAGTGTATAATTGCTATAAAATTAAGTTTGTTTGGTTTTCGTAGCCTTATAATTCTTCTTTTATATACATATAGCGAGGGTCTTGCTTTAGAGAGTGTTGCCATCTTGCGCCGCCATGTTTGTATGGCAGCCTGAATGGAAAATCCAGCCAACCAGAGAGCACGTTTCAAGAGTTTTGCGTTCATAAATAAACCAACGAAGAAAAAGGCAGAAGGAAAGAAGAAAGGAACAGACATATGGTCAAATGGTTTAGATCTTCACCTCATCGCTCCTGAAATACTCTCAGTCGTGGTAAACAAGTAGTTTTGTCCTTGGAGGCCACCGTCACTTTGCCAACGGGAGGGGTGCGTGCAAGTGCCCCAAACTAGATGTCACGCCCCCCCCACCATTTTACACACTGGACCTTTAATGTGGCCACTGGCTAAGTCATTCATGACTAATAGTTCTTTTGAGCCTAAACTCTAAATGTGTTTCTGTGCCAGTCCAGATGGGAGGCAGACTGGTTTTTGCTTTGTTTGGTGATGACCACGCAGCCGGCCTTCAGGGAGTGACAGCTACGCTGCAGGTAGCTGCAGAGCTTTGTAGTGGAAATGGGCTTAACGTCACATTTCCACAGATACATTTGCATAAGTACTGTATGTTTTTGGAATAAATTGTACTTAAACAGAATCCCTAAGGTCACATTCTGCTGCACTGCTCTGCTTTCTGCTTTTTACATCAGTTTCAGTCAGGGAAGGAACTCCAGAGAGGTTTACAGTCTGTTTTAGCTCTTTGTTTTCAAACGGCCCTTATTGCTTTTCACCAATTATTGAACAATGTTACAGCAGAATAATGTAAAGTAAAGCATTTGTTTTTCGGGGGGATTTCCTCTGTCAGAGCAGAGTTTTCAATCAGCACGAGCAGCTCAAGCTGGCGGCTACACTGAGCTCCAACTGTGAGGACTCATTTGAGATCATTACATCAGAGTGCAGTGCAGAGCGGAGCGAGAGTAGGAAAGTCTGCTTTTTTAGGCGCTACAATATATATTACATCCAAATTGCTCAACCAGTCTGATTACACAACCCCTCAGGCAGTACTGACTGAGGCATGGTAATTCATATTAATGAGAAGAGAGAGAATTGATCATGGATACCAGGCATCAGACTGATGTATCGCGTCAAAAACAGACTGAGTCACTCGCTGTGTGCTCACTTGTAATTCTCTCCTATTCAAATGTTTTCACAAAGTGTTTGACAGGTGACGTTAAACAAGGAGCAACAAGTGGAAGACAGCTCCTAAACAAATAAATGAATCCCTTATTTTGGAAGTCAAAGATGAGACAAGAGAGAACTAATGATGGAAGCTAATGTGGAAAAACATCAAAATGACAAAGGCTTTGCCTCACAATTACTGTCATAATGGCACTACTTATTAACTAATTAGTTTATGAAATAAAAGAAATAGTGAAAATGGCTACCACAGGTTGTGTAACAATGTAGTTTATCATGCTAAAAATCCTCACATTCAGAAAGCAAACATGTATGTGATGCATATGAGGCATTTTAACACTCACTTCATTAGCTGTCAATGAACCAGTAGAATTAAAGATAGATGTCCTCTACAGATATTTAAAAAAGCATTTTTGTTTGATAGCAAACTGAACAGTTGAAATCCACCGTCAGCTTGTTGGAGGAGGATGAATTAATCCGAGGCAGGTGGACTGACCTCATCCTGTCAGACCCACTGAGGTTCAGAATGTAAATCCAAGATGTATATATTCCTTACATTTGCAGCTTACTGTATAAGTGCTGTCTTATAGCAGATAATATGAAATAAATTGAATACGTATGGGGGGGAAGTGTTGATAATCTCCACGTGCGTCTCCATATCCTCATGAGCCTGACTTTGGGACGTCTGTCTTTACTGCTGACCATCGCCTCCACCATAATCCATACTTAACCTTGGAGCCGACCTATATGTAACAATGAATTCGATTTTTTTTTCTTTCTATTCCTTGAGAATGTGTGTCGGTGAATACTAACATCATAAATCTCATGAATAACGTAGATGGATGCAGTAGCAGGCTGCAGCTGCCGGCCGTTCAACAACCATTATTCAAGCTACAGTGAGGAGTGTAGGTGGAGCTTACAGACCCCCTCCCCCCCTCCACACACACACACACACACACACACACACACCGTAGTGTCTGCCGTGTCCTCATATACCGCTCCCTTTTCCTCGGCCGTACACTTGCCACACTCTTGTGCTCTCTCTGTCTCTTTGGTGAATGTACGCTTACTGAAGCTTGCTCACACAGCAGAACACCCCTCTTCCTCCTCTTCTTCCTCCTCTTCCTCCTCCTCCTCCTCTTCTTTCTCGGTCCGCATCTAGTTACACACTTGTTATCTTATACACACCTCTCCTCCGCTTTTCCCCACTTAACACGTATAAAAAATGACACTCTTTCTTGTCCCCTACACATACACACTCCAGCTCTCCCATTCTCTCTTTCTCCCTCCCTCTCCTACTCTTCCCTCCCTCCCTCTCTCTCTCTCTCTTTCTCTCCGACACACACCCCTCCTCCCTGTGTCAGTGCAAAGTAGAGCGAGAGCAAGGAGCCACTCGTTCATTTTTTTCATTGTCTCCTGCCTTGCTCTGTCTTCTTCGGGGCTGCACTGAGGGAAAAAGGGAGGGTGGTGGTGGGTTTTTTTTTCTCTCCTCCCTTGCCTCCATCCATGCTGGGTCTGTCTGTCGTTTGAGGGGGGGAGAAAGAGTGACACAGAGGGGAGAAGAAGACAGAGAGAAAAAAGAGTGGGAGAGACAGAGGGGAAGAAGCAGGACTCTCGCTCCATCTGTCTGCCTTTAGAATAAGGGGAAGGAGAAAGAAGGGGTTACAGGGAGAGGGAAGGAGGCGCCATGGGTCAACTGTGCTGCTTCCCTTTCTCCCAAACCGAGGAGAAAATCAGTAAGTGTCTCCTGCTCCTGTCTCCATGCGTGGGTGTGTGTTGTGGAGAGAATGTGTGCATGGCATGCCGTGTAAAAAAATATAATCTACACTGTGTGTGTGTGTGTGTGTTGCTTTGTGTCAGCTGTCTACATCTCTGATTGTATGTGACCTACAGATGGACAAAGAGTACATGCGTGTAAAAGAGAGTAATCATGCACTTCCCTTTGTGTGCAGCCCAGTGTTGTATATTTGTACAGTAACAGTCTGGATTGTGAGTTGAGAGATGAAATAGTTCAGACTCACTGACAGACTCAACTTCAAACCTCGTACTAATTAGATTTACTTGATTGTTCCAGACAGTAAAGATGCAACTTAAAGGTGCTGTGTGGAGTTTTCAAGTAAACAAAAAAAAGTTGTGTTTACGTCTTCTGTTTCTCAACAGAACACATTATGCATCCCTGAGGTCTAAAAAAAAATCCTCTTCATATTCTCAACCATGCTTTGTGAACATCCTTGCAGTTTTCTTCTTCGCTGCCTTTTTTTGACACATTGCCGTGCATCTCTGCACATTACTGCCACCAGCTGTCCATGAGTGGAATGACATGGAACTGACAGGTTGTGAATCACTTGGGAATATGAGGCTTCGTAGTGCTGCTTCAGAACTCCGCTTTATATTTACATGACATTTACGCATTAGGTGAGATTATTGCTGTAAATACCAAGTACTAAATGTATTCAGTAAGTGTGAGGGTAGGCATGTTAGGCTGTTGGAGGTGTTAGATTGAGGAGCTGCTTCTCAGAGGAGTTGAATCCTAAGAGATTTGTGAAGATAGAGAGAGAAGCTTCTGCTTTAACGGTGTTTAGCGTCTTGTTCTGGTCTGTGATTGCTTTGTGTGTCCGGATGACGATACCAGACGTTGTTGCTCGAAGGAACGCCGGCTGTAAGTTTGAATTGAAGTAGATGAGTGCAGATGCAGAAGTCACTCTGAAGGCAGCATTAGTGACTTGAATTTGATTCAGGCGGCCTTGGGGCTACCAGTGTAGGTCAATGAGGAGCAGAGAGACATGTGCCCTTTTGGGCTGATTGAAGACCAGACAGGCTGCAGCAGTCTGGGGCCATCTGTAAGGGTTTCACTGAGCGTGACCTAAGACATACAGCAGCTGTTTACAACGGAGTGGTTGCAAAATAACTTTCTGTTCCAGTCAATTTGTTCTTGATCCAGATAATTTCTCAGAATTATCAGAATATTTCAGTGTTCCAGTTTCCTCTGTCTTCTTTAGTTGTTGTATTGCTTTAGCACATACAGTACTGAATAACCTGAAAGCTTGAGACAGTTGAATTTACATTCTTTTAATTGAAATTCTCATATTCTGTTAGTGTGCAAATAGCACCCCTTTTAAATGTCTATCTCCTGGACATGACATATCTCACTGACATACTTTATGTATACATGTGGTTCACACGTCACACTTATCCCCTGCCACTCGCTTGTGTAAGTTGCATCCCATCATTTTGTACAGTGGCAAGGAAAAGTAAAAGTACGTGAAGTTTTCTACATATACTGCTTTAAAAAACAAAAACAAAAAAAACATCATTGCACGCCTGAAGTTTGGCAAAGAGCACCTTAACACTCCACAACACTACTGGGAAAATGTTTTGTGTACTGATGAAACTAAGATGTCATTTTTTAATATTTGTTGTACGTATAGTGTAAAAATGGCATGTAAACATCATGTCAGATGTACAGTGGAGGGAGCATCATGGTTTGGGGCTTTGCTGCCTCAGGGCCTGGACAGTTTGCCATCACTGAGGGCAAAATGACTTCCAGAGTTTATCCAGGCTTCCTTCAGGATAATGTCAGGGTGGCTGTCTGGTGACGCAGCAGGACAACCACCCTAAACATCGAAAGTGAATCTACAACAGAGTGGCTTTAAAAAAAAGAAAACCCACCTTTGGGAGCGGCCCAGTCAGAGCCCAGACCTGAATCCAATAGGGATGCTATGGAATGACCTCCAGAGAGCCGTTCACACCAGACATCCTATAATAACGTGGCTGAGCTGAAGTTGTCCTCTAAGGAAGAATGGTCCAAAACTCCTCCTGAGCATGTGTTCAGTAAGGACATGCAATATTCAAACTGCTTTTGTGGTATTACGTTAAGCACATTGTGTTTGTCTCTTAGATGTGAGTCAGATTTTATGTCACATTTTATGACAAATTAAATTCAATTATTACCATTTGAGGTGAAGTTGGAAAAAACAGGATAAATCAGCCTTCAATTCTGAACAGTGGAGCTCAAACACAAAACACTTGAGGGACTTTAAATAACTTCTCATGGATCACCCTCCATTTGTTCACGACCATGTGGTGCAGATTAGCCAGATATCTCCTCATCTCCACAACTACAACTTTCTCTGGATGACTTGTTTGGGCAGGATGTTGTTACACAACATCAGCGGAATGGTTTGAGGAAAATTAAAATGGAGAAGGACCAAAGCAAAGACGCTCATTTTCCACTAGATGACAGAGATGTAGAGAGGAAACTGTCCGGTCTGCTTCAGCTCATAAGGAATGAAATGAGCTTGAGACGATAGTCACTGATGCGGCTCGCACTTTGATTATACAGCCTGGAGCGGCGGCTTCCCTCCTTGTCCTGTAGCAGATAATTGTTTGAACTGTTCAGTTCTGGTGCCACTTCATGTTTTAAGAGTAGGATATGTGTCTTTTCAATGTTATTCCTTATCTACTAGTAAAATAAAAACAATACACAATACAGTATGTCATCTGACACATGGTATTCCACCATGTAATATGCTAAGACGTCAGCTGCATTAAGTTGAAGTCACAGTGTTTTTACCAGTGTGGTATAGATTAGCTGTAGTGAAAGGAAGGCCTCAGTCAATAGAGTTCACTTTACCCTGTTGTGTCTGGGGGAGTAAATTGGATCAGTTAGTTGTTTGTCCTGGTTTTCGATCTTACTGCAAGAAATTGAAATTGATCACATTCAGACACTTTGAACTAATAGAAAATCTGCCACCCATGCAACTGCCAGCAAAGGTACAAGTGCTTCTATTCTAATCACTTTTTAGTTTCCCCTTTTTCTGTTAATTACTGAAGGAAAATGACCGTACCTGTATATTAATACTGCTGCAAACATGTGGTCTGGATTTATGATTAACCAGTGGCACAAAGTCATAAAACGAGCCAGTGATTTGTGGCCTTCACATAATTACATAACACGTGTGTGTGTCCGTGTGTGTGTTTGCTGTATGTAAGATGTTGATCATGTTGATCATCCTGTTATAAACGCAGACTTTGACACTGGCTGATTTTGAAAATAGGTGTTGTAGTGTAGGTGTGTGTATGTGTGGGAGGAGGGATGGAGGGGTGGAGGCGCATGTGTGTTTCTTTGAAGCACTGTACTGGTAACAGAAATATTAAACTAGGCTGCATATACACACTCCACTGTGTGCTCCCTCTTCCTGCTCCTCTGCCTCCTGTTTCTCCCCTATGTGTCTTCTCTCTTCCTCTTTTCCCTCTTTCCCTCTCTCTCCCCGCTTGCAGCTGCATTGCTATAAACAGTCAAGCCACTGTGCCCTACTTCTGAGTGGAGAGAGATGGAGGGAGAAGGGGAAAGCGTGATGCAGGGAATGCAGGCTAATGAGGGGAAATGGAGGGAACGGGCTTAAAGACAAATGGTGATGTTGAGACAAAGGCACAATTGCAAAGGCAAAGAGAGGGAGTTTGTGTGTCTGTGTGTGTGTGTGTGTGTGTGTGTGTGTGTACTGTAGGTCAGATGCTACCCCTGTGATGCAGTGACAGTCATCCTCGTGAGCATAGCCAGACACGTGCATGTGTACTGTATGTGTGTGTCTGTGTGTTAATCAAGCGTGACCAATATGACAAGGTGCCGCAGACGTGTCAACAGTCGCTGCAGGTGAAAACTACACAAACACGCACTATCTCTCACAACAAAGTACAAGATATGTGCACACAAACACAAATGCCTGTGGCTGAATTAGCTCCTTTGTGTGAACCACATCTCATGACCACAGACTCACAGTGCTGCCTTGTGAATGTATGCTGCTGCTGTGCTTCTGCCTGTTCCAGCATGTTGTACAGCTTTATCCATAGTTATTGTTACTTTAACTGATGCGTTATGGTAAAAGTTACAGTACGGAGCCAACAAGAATATATACAACAAATTATAGAATTACAGTTTAGTATAGAAAAGGATACAAAATATCAAAAAGCAAATAGATAATTGGATGATGTAGACATCAGCAGCAACTAACAACTATTTTCTGTATTGATTACTTTTTAAGTTAATCACAAAATCTATAAAATATGAATAATGTAGATGATTAGTTCACTCAGGGCTCAGTCTTTACTGGTTCTGATTTGATTATTATGTATTTAATGAAGTTACAGTTCTTAAAACAGGAATATACTGTAGGATGGGATGTATGTTGACAGCATCCCTGACGTTGTGCTGCTTTACATTCTGAGTTTGCAGTGCAGTACAGTGATTTTCTTAGCAAGATTGTATTTGCAGTTATTTTTGTTACCATTAATATTAAATGATAAGAGTAAGTGCACATTATCCTGTCTATATTTAATCTTAGTGGTGAGAAGAAGGCACTGGGTGACAAGAATGTCGTGGCCCCTGGCAACGCTGTGGGTTTCTCATGTGGCCCTTTGGAGAAATAATTGTCCACCTCTGGTCTGATTATAGTGAACACATAAAATCAACAAAACTCAACATGGGAATATTTGACTTGATTAAACAGCTGAAATGATTTATCCATTTTGAGACTTAATGCTGATTGATTCTCTGTTGATTATCTGTCAGGGAGTCAAAGTAGTTAATAAAGGCTCCTGAGGGTGTTGTCTGCATCAAATCAAACCTCCCTTGGTTGTGTTCTAACTTTGATTTTTTTAAAATCAAAGTTCATTTAAATGTGCTGAGCAGTCTGTGAGATTCCCTGCCAACCACCAGACAGAGTGACAAACTGAGTAGTTTTTCTTCTTCACAAAGCTGCATTCATTTAGTCCAGTCACTAAATTGTGCAGTAGGAGTTTGTTTTTTGTGTGTCTCCCTGCTGCTCTTTGAGAGGGAGTGAGTGTTTGTCACCTGTGTCTCCTCATGAGCAGCTTCACAGATGACTGAAGAAATGTAGAAAACATTTCAAGCATGATCTTAAAAGCAGTAATTACTTTGTGCTAATGCACATCAGTGCTCGCTCACTGTTGCCCTTTGAGAACCTTATAATCGAATGCACAACCAAACAGTGCCACGCCCTTCGTAGCATTATTTAACCTTTATTCCCTCTCTTATCGGTATGTGTTTCCCCCCTCTTCTAATAACAGTCAGATAAGAGCAGCGTGACTGCTCACAGGGACACAGCTTGCTTGAGATAGGCAAATAAAGGGCAGTTCTGTCTGCATTTGGCCACTGGTTGAGCTGTTGAAAAATAAAAACAAGTCATTTCGAGCGATCACCTGCATTCAGGGTGTAACAACAGAACGGAGATGACCTCGATCAGACGAGGAGAAAATAATGTAGCATTTCACACAACAGTGGAATCGCAAAAATCCAAATTGAGCTGTGTAGTTGTGTTTGTGAGCAGAGTGGTACACAAAGGAGGAGATGGCTGGTGAAGACAGCAGAGACCACATGTGAGGAAGAGAGGAGAGCTGAGAACGGAACAGAGAGAGGCATGCAGCACTGCTTAATTCATCCTTTTCTCTCCCATTCATTCCCGTCTGCCAAGTTTCCTTCTTTCATTCCGGTGCCTCTCTTTGTTAACTCTTTCTGTCCAGTCTGCTTTTTCTTTTTTCTCCTCAAGAAACATAAAAAAACATTCACATTTTCACATTTTATTAGTCCGTGCTCCAAAAAATTCCCAGATCTGCGTGAGGCTGTGTATAATAAGCGAGAGTCTGACAGCAGACGACAGCTCAGAGAGCCGGGTCACTGAGCAGGAAAAGCCATGCCTGAATCCTGGCTGACTGCTTTTTGCCCCGAGTCAGGCTGCGACACAGGAGGGAGGCTCTGCTGGGTTTAAATGACGGCGTTGCATGCCCTTAAGCTTTGCCAGAGGGACTGAGGGACTGAGGTTTTGTTCTGCAAAGAGAAACGGAAACAGCTCTGTCTGCTTTTTTAAGGATACAATCAATAAGAGACGTTCACTTCTTTAATACTGTGTCTCGCCCCTGTTTGATTATGACGAGGTCTGACTGGACGGACAGACTCTCCTTTTGGTCAGACACGGTTTCACTGTCTCCAAACCAGGCCAGACAGGCACTGCTCTTTATGAAGGTGTTAAGCGCATCATAAAGCTGCAGTTATGGGTTTGAGTTTTGGTGGTGGCGGAGACGCAGGGCTGATGCAGACAGGCAGAGTCATGTGATTCCTTGTTCTGCTTTGATCTGAAGTGATCGGGACAAAGATGATGTCACGGCTCATACCACCGATCTCTATAGAAACTAGGGATGTCACAATAACTTCTTTTCACAATTAACCACGGTATTAAACGCCACAATTAATCAATCGTCATGATTCCCAAATACCGTCACTTTCCAAACAAGATTATGTCGGAACCATAAAGTATAGGCAAATAAACACCAAAATAAAGGTAGATGCACAGATACTGGTTTAAATTAAGTTACATTTCATAATGTTACATTGAACTGGTAGGAACTGAAATGTTAGCATGTCATTTGGAATAAAAAGAAAACTATTAGAATAAACATTTGGTAGAGATGACAATTAATGGCTTGAATATTAACTAAATTATTTTGTGTAAATAATTAGTAATGTAATTATATTTTACATTCATAGTGTGATAGAGTGAAATTAATTAATGTATAATAATTGTGATAATCATAATACCCGCATTATTTGTATAATTGTGACGTAGAAAAACCACTGTGTAGTCTCTGTGGGCCTGTGCTGTACTGACCTGATACGCTTCTTATGCTGTTGGGACGTAGCTCACAGACTGGCTTGGGATCAGTTGCACTATGACACCAGGCTGAAACCATGTCAAATCAAAGCGTAGTATGTGTTTTCTCTCCCGTGGCCCATTCATGCTATAAAGGCCAGGCTGTGTGTTTGATGTCCGGTCAAGCCGTGTTCACAGGCTGACACACCTGTCCAGCTGCACGCCTTTAATGTCACACACACACACATACACACACACACACACCTCCCTGCTAAATGTTAATAAAGTCTCTGCCACATCAGTCGGTCAGTCCACCACTTTGGTCCAGACTCAATTTTCTCAACATCTATTAAACAGTTTGCCATGAAATTCTCTACAGACGCTCAGTGGAGTGTGTTTTGCAGAGTTAGATGGAAACCGCTCCATGTCTGCTTTTTTTTTTTTTAAGATGCAATCAATAAAGGATGTTCACCTCTTTAATCCAGTGTCTCCCTGTCTGTTTGAGCCTAGACCATGATCACCCTCTGAGCTTCCTGTTGTGCCAACACCAGGCTGATATTTGCTTTGAAATATTTTAGCAACTAATTTGCTTCAGGATCCTAAAAGGATGGATCCTAATGACTTAGATGAAACGTCTGGTCCATGATAGGGAGGAGAAAAGGGGAGGACAGTGTATGAACTAACGCCACCATGAAATCCAGATGTTATTTTCATGATCTGTGTTTAGCATCCTGCCGGGCTGAACTCTGACTGTTAACGTGCTGTATTCTCTACCTGCAGAATATAATAACCACACGCCGCTTTCACTGGGAGCTTGCTGGCATTTAGCTCAAAGCACCTCTATGGCTAAAGGTTGAAATAATGTACTAGGAATAATTGGATTGCACTAGTATGTACGTTCTCTGTGAACCACGTTTCTCTGAAATCACAAACACAATTAGTTCATGTTGTACGTCTTCTCCTGCACAGTATTCTCCACACTGTCATATTTGCAGCATAACGTCTGGCCCCAGGCTTTGGCTCTTTTCCTGGAAAGATGTCAGTTTGCCTTTTGTCATCATGCTCATGTTAGAGGGACAAAATGAAAACGAAGTGTGTCTATCAGCAGCCAAATGAGTTAACCCTGCTGCTGCTGCTGCTGCTTCTGTCAGTGTTATATGAAGGCCCCGGCCTCAGGTAGAGTTTTCCCATCAAGCATCGGTGCCTCTTCAAGTCTGCCTCCTCGTTGCACTGTTTTGAAAGTGCAATGGTGAAATGGAGCTTTGATGGTGTTCACTGTCTCGGTGGAGGAAATCTATATCAGCCATGAAATTGTTGATCAGCGCAGTGGTAGAGGTACAGTAATGACTCACACAACCTCTGGGCACAAACACTCAATCCCATTGTTTTGGCACAAGGGAAAGATTGTGAGAAATGTTAATTGTGACCCGATCCATCAAAATGAGTCACAGTGACCCAAATTTCAAAGTTGAGATTTTGGTATCAATGTAAAGATTAGAAAATAAGCTTTAAAATGATACCCTAGTCAAAGTCATACATTTGATGATTTTCGAGATGTGGCCATTTGAATTAGGATCTTTCACTCTCTTATTCCGTTCTAAAACCTGAGAAAATTGCAGTTAAAGTTTTTGCCAGTGACCCTGGCATCTGTCCCTGTACCACGTGATTACACACAACCTATACGGCCCCTTGTTGTCATAGAGGCACCATTCAATGACCCTCGGAAAGCAGGGAATCTCACAATTCAGATGCTTTTTACAGCTCGTCTCTATCATAAACGGTTCAGAAGTTGTCATGTTTTGTTGACGTTTTGTAAAACATGTGCAAGCGTTGTGTCGTTGCTACGTTCGGTTTTGCATTGATGCTACGTTCGGTTTAGCATTGTTGCTACGTTCGGTTTAGCATCGATGCTACGCTCTGTTAGCGTCGATGCTACTCGGTTTAGCATCTGTTTCTGTACCTGTCCCTTCTCGTCATAGAGGCACCATTCAATGACCGTCGGAAAGCAGAGAATCCCGCGATTCAGATGCAGTTTACAGCTCGTCTCTATCTAACGGTTCAGGAGATATTTCATGTTTTGCACCGATGCAACGCTCATTTTCAGAGGGTTTAAGTTGCAGGTCAACTTTAATCATCATTTATGTGCCTTTTCTCAATTATCTGGACTGTGAAACTTTGGGAGATTGTTTTTGAATGTCATTGCTTTGAAATTAGGGTTAAAAAAAAATTCCACGTTATCAGCTGATTATCTAAAAATAGAACGTTGCGACATCCAACTCATTTTGATAGAGCGGGTCTCTATCACAGAATTCACCAAAATGCAGACAGATGAGGCTGTGACAGATTATGTTGTTGAGTAATATGAGTCAGAGAGCTGCAAAGTTTTGTGTTATTATTTTTATTTATCTTATTATATTTCCTATGCATTGAATAGAGTTCAGTGCAGTGTGTACTCATGTGATCGGTGCCAGCTGATTAGGACATTGGACACTGTCTCTCAGCCTTTCTCCAGCCAAAGGGGAACAACTTAGTGTTTATTGATCTTTCTACCTCCTGCCAAATGTTTAATTTACTGGATTAATGTTCACTGAGAGTAAACACACCCTGGTGTTATTCTTCATGTGTTTTAGGAAGTGGCATTGTGTTTGCGTTCCGTAATGAGCTGTCTTTCCCCCGCAATGAATAATAATAACCTGACAACACCCTTCTAGTCGATACTCGGCTTCCCTGGAAAACAGCGTAAACATGAGTTTGTAGAACTGGGCTGCAGTCGACTCGGTAATCTTCGTGTCTGAGAGAGCGCCTGGTATTTCCTGAGGAAACCGCTCCACCATCAGCACTGTATCCCCACCTACCCCGCGGCTCCACGGCCTCCACACACCACTGTCCTCGTCCTGGACTCTTATTTCAATGTCTGTCCCTCCACCGTCTCCCCCAGTCTTCCCCTCCGTCCTTAAATGTACCCACTCTTTTTCCACTAGCTGTGCCTTCTATTTCTCCTTCACCCCTTCCTGTAAAGAGGTTCTCGCTTTGCACAAATATGCTCACCCCTGCTTTTTCTCACATCACGTACCACAGTGTAGTCTTCCTCCCCCTCTTTTCCCCCCTCTTTCCTTCCTCCTCCTCATCTGCCCATTGCTTTCTCTTCATTCATCCTCCCCCTCCCACCAAATTTGCTGCATTACATTTCTGCCTTAGAGCTCTGCTAGAGCTTTCAGGGAATCAGTTGATTTAGAAGAAATTAGTCATAGCAGCAGATTATTAAGCTGAATGTAAACATAATCAGTTATACTGCTATGTTCATTGGTGTTTTTAATGGGATTATACTGCTTGTGTATGGGTTGCATCATCAGAGTAGCCCCCATCAGCTGGAACTGAGCATTATAGAGCGATCCCTCTATCATGGAAAGTACTAAGTATTAAAAGCATCTGGTGAACGATTTTTGGCAGACTTCAGCAGAATGTCAGCTCCCGTCCAACCGACTCTATTAATTATTTGGGGGAGAAGTTGCCACAGAACAGGATGAATAGCTGCGCGTGGAAGTTTGAAGTAATAGTGTTAAAAGGTTCTTACATAGTACAGAATAAATGACAGTAGAGCGGTGCCAGGGAGGAAAGAGCAGAGCCAAGTCCAACAGGGCAGAGCGGCCGCTGACGCTGGGAATGGAACCAAAGCGAAGCAGACGCACACCACTTGTCACTTGACATGGTACAGACTTGCAGCTCAGTGACAGTGCACAGTTGGAATCCCTAAAAACAGCAGCCGTACACCAGCAACCTCTCGACCTTTCTGTCTGTGTCAGCCACTAGGAACCAGTGCACATCAGAGACACACAGGACAGAGACTGGAGGAGGAACAAGTGGAAGGAGAAGGGTGGAACATCTAGGGCCGTGTTTAACGCTAATGTCAAAATAACAAGCTCACATTAACTTCTGGACATTTTGCACTGTGGGTAAATCATTATATTTCTAGCACAAAGAATGTGAGGGTCCAGGAGGATTTCATACACTCATAAGTGCCTTAAAACAATTATGTTAGGTGTTGTCATGTCACACTGCAAGAGTATAAATATTAAAGGAGAAGTGCTGTTTTTTTACAACCTGGACCTTATGTCTAGCATAAAATAAGGTAATTTATTATTCCCCCGCATAACTTTGGTGTCATTACGAGTCTTTTGGACGATATTTAGATACATTCGAGAGCACTAACGAATCATAACAACATCAATGAACAAGTTTGGTGGCAGATAATACGTTATTTAGAGTCTGCATTTCGATGCCCCGATCACTCCCACTATATAGAAATGTGTGGATATGGTCTGAAGGACTCCTAATGTCACCAAGGTTATATGGGTGAGTAAACAACAGTATTTTATGCCAGAAAGAAGGTCCAGGTTGTAAAAAACGACGGCACTTCTTCATTCGCCAATCGCCATCATTATCTAGTTGGAGGGGAAACACTACAAAGTACTGGACTAAGTAAAATGTTACTGGATACAAAGTTGAGGTCCAGTCAGTTGTTCCTTTTCCAGTTTTATTATCGATATCTGAGGTTCTTCATCTGTTAGTGACGGGCAATGAGGTGTTTAAAGGAATCAACTTGGTTTCTAGAAAATGGACCAAATATCTACTTGGCAAATCAAGAAAACAATCAGCACATTAATCAGTGAGGAATGTGATCATTAGTTGCAGCTTCAGATGAGATATTTGAAGCAGGACCGAGATGTTAGACCTAGTGACCGACCATGGCCCTAACATGGCTAATCCTTTAACCAGGCAATTAAAACAAAAGCTGGCACACAATTAGTGGTGGACAGACGACAGTATATCCTGGACTAATCTAATTTTCACTCAGGTTTAACCAGAATCTACCCAGGCAAGATAATAATTTCCACGTCAAACTGTGTCCTCATTACTTCTACTTACCAGTTAAAGACTTTAATTGGCTTGGTTTGCACCATATGGGCCACGAGGTTGAGTCCAGCTGTATATGAATGAACATCACAGTGACAGAGGCAGAGCCAGAGTTTGGAGAGTTTAACACAACGCATACTGATGAAGGAAGGAAGGAAAGCTGTGTCTTTAACTCTCTTCTTGTCATTCATTGAAATCTACTCATGAATTTTAATGCTGAAGCTTTTCAGGTGACTCACTCAAGTGATTTCACAGTTATTTGTCAGTAGTTGAAAGAGCTACAGCTTTTAGAGGCAAAAAAAAACATGTCATCATACAGGGAGTTTCAAAGACTTCAACAGGCACCAGGTCTCGAGACACGAGGCTGAGTAAATGAGGACGAAGATGAGCTGTAAAGAGAAAGGTTGTTGAAGCACAGGGAGAAGGAAAGACACGCAGAGAGAAGACAACAAAGGTGAAGGTGAAGGAGGAGAACAAGAGAGGGTGAAACCTGCCAAAAAAAATGGATGGAAGTCAGTGCAGCCTCCTGTGTTGTTAAAAGTTGAAGTGCCTATCTGGTTCTCATCCTGTCACCATGACAACACTGGCAGCAAAAAAAAAAAGAGAGAGAGCTAGAGAGAGATAGGAAAGAGGTTTAGATGAAAAGAGGTTCAGAAAAGTAAAGATGAGAAGCAGAGTGGCAGAGATAGAGGGGGTATGAACGAAAGAGAAGAGGAAGAGGAAGAGATGGAGAAACAAAGAGTGAGGATGTGAGTTATGAGGAGTGGGTGTGAAGTGTGGAAGATACGGTTGAACTTCTACTGTATCCTACTGAGGAATTAATCAGTGAGGTGTGTGTGTGTGTGTGTGTGTGTGTGTGTGTGTGTGTGTTACACGTGTTGGCAGGTACAGAGGGCACATTTACAGCCACCATAAAGGCCTTCACTTCGCCAGGGCAAAATTATACTGGCAGATAAATTACTTTCTCTCTCACACACACACACACCTTTTTAAAGACCTTTGACAAGGTCAGAACAAGCAGTCTGTTTATGCAGGGTCATAATTACAATGTAAATATTTCCTGGATGTTAATAGCGACAGCAGGAACTGATCTGAATAAACCTAGAGGTGAAACGAGGGATTCGCTTCCCATATGGCTTAATCTTCCCATTTTGAAAGCATCTGAAGATGTGTCCTGTAAAATGCTGCCTCGTCTGAAACGCACTACAAATATTTTGTGTTTGCAATTCTTCCATCTTTAAAATAAGAGGTTCCTGCACCCGGGTTTTTCCTCTGCTGAGTCTTGCAGCTTTTGGTAGTCAGAAAGTCTGTGGATTTGGATAACAATATTTCTTCAGAATATTTGTGCATCCATTATAGTGTTCATGTAGCCCAGGGGTAGGGCTGGGCGATATAACGATCTCGATAGGGGATCGCGATAAATCTTTGAACGATTTCGATAATAAGCTATGGCCCTATTCCTCGATATCACATGAAAGTAAATATGCGCGACAGCAGCCGGCCACACTTCCGTCTGATACTCCGCCTCCTGTCCTGAGCATGCAGAGCTTTTTTGAGCTGCTGCAGCTAAAGGGAGGAAGGATAAGATGGATAGATAGATAGATATACTTTATTGATCCCAAGCTGTGATAAAGTGAAAGTTGTAAAAGAGGGAGGAAATGAGTGGAGGTGGAGCCGATGGCAACTGAAGCGATTGTGAACGTGTGGAGCATCAGTTCGTCTGTCCCGGCTAAAGAAGCCTGTCAGTGTGGAGTCAGAGCAACCTGATGATAGCCTACCACGGTCAGAAAGTGGAGGAAACACGGAGCTGCTTGTGACGTTTATTCTGCGGTAACATGTCTGTTTGCTCATGTACAGTGTGAAGAACATGCGCTAGGCTCAGGCCCCCACATACTCCGGCGTATTTGACTCCGCGGATGTCCGCGCGCACTCGAGGCAGACGAGGACCCAAAGCGGGCGTCCGCCGGTCCCTTCCGTGCAAAGCTCAATTTTTATGACCGCGCGGACTCAATCTGTTTCAAATGTGATACTGTATGCTTGCCTATGAAACCGCAAAAGTCCGCGGACAGTGCGCGCGGAGTCAAATCCACTCACAGTATGCGCGGACAGCCTCTCTCCCTCCCTCTCTCTCTGTCAGCGCCGCGCGCACACACACACGGAGCGTCGCGTCGGAGCGGTGAAGTGAAACAACAACCTGCAGATCACCTGAGTTGACGTGAACTGCGCTCGTGGTTACAGAGTCAGATCAATAAATAGGCTTTATGCACAGCTCCACTACTTCCTGAGCTCAAACAGGCTCCTTTCCTTCCTGTCTTACATTATTGGACAAACTGATGAATCCAGGTGTGTCTGACAGTTGTTGTGACTACTGAGGTCAGAGTCAGACACACCTGGATTCATCAGAGTGGGCTCGGCATAAAGCCTGGTGTCAGAGCAGCTAAATAGCTAAATATTTGTCTACAACCTGTTCAAATAACTAGAAAGACTAAAGCCTCATGATTGACACATTTTAGAGCTGATGTATGGTAGAAAAAAGACAACAGAAAACAACAGCAACAACAATGTAAATCAAATCAAACTGTGGATTATTGAACTGTTCCACCCTTAATGAACATTAAAGTGAACTCATGTCATCCTCCCAAACTGAACACATTCTCTGGTTTCTTCAGGATTCAGTCAGGATGCTGCTTGAACTGGCAGCGGCAGCAAAAAATACATATCGAGACGATATCGAGAATCGATCAATATGGAAAAACATATCGTGATAAAGTTTTTTGCCATATCGCCCAGCCCTACCCAGGGGTCAACACTATTTTTTTTCCTCACTGCTGTGTAGCACTGAAAGTCTCTCCCTTGTGCTAACAGACAAAGAGGCTTTTATTACTGCACAGCTTGGTGAGTGTATGAAATCCACGAGACAACAAGATAAAATATATCTCTGCGTTTTTTTTTTTCTTTTTGTGTTGTTTTGTATGTGTGGCTGTTTTTAACATTTTATCTTTATGCTTGTGTTTCAGACTTTGTTCATGGTCCACTCCATGCCAAACGATCAAGTACGTGTCTGCCTCATGTCATGTCATACATCTCCAATCAGACTTGGGAGGGTTGATTTGATAAGTAATCTAACATGATTGTGGGCTAAAGATACACCCCATAATGTTGTCTCTTTGAACAATCAAATTGACGATGAGTCACGATGTGATTTACTGACTCGTGGATTACTATTGATCATAAATACACACAAAACAAAGTGTGTGTAATCAATTAAATATATTTCCAAAACATTGCAACTAACCACTGTAAATCATTGTAAGTTAAAACGAATCAAAGATCAGCAATCGAATCAATAAAACATTTCCTCGTAGCTGATGCCATGTTTCTCATCTGTAATCATCTCACATCCCCTATCAGTTGAAATCCAGTTAAAGCAGAGGCAGCTCCTGTCTGTCTGCTTTCAGGCTGCAGAGCAGGAAGTGATTACAGAGACTGGCCATTAACTGGCTGGATCCACAGCAGCCCCGCCCTGCCTGAGTTTCCCTGAGCAAGGCAGTCTGTGGTGTCCTGTCCTTCTTCTACTGTCAAATACAAGAATTTTGTCCTCTGATTTATGAAGTTTCTCATTTACAGTTTTTATAAAGCACTAAATCCATTAGGCTGTGTCTGCAGCCATTAAAGTTTTGAATGTGACAGCTTATTTGCTTTGACAGACTTTATTATTCATCATTTTCCATGAAAAGATTTTATTACAGACATTTCTGCTTTTATGGCACAGTGAATATGTGTAAATAAGGTATAAATCGTGCAAACAAGGTGGAGGCTCTCAGCAACTGTTAGGAATGGGCTTGGAAATGGTTCACCGTGTTTACATCCTGCTGCGTCCTCATCTTCATGGCAGCTGCTGCTCCAGTGTTTGAACAATCTACATCTACTCTACTGTACATTGTGTTTAGGTTGAAATGTCGTCTGCATATCGTCGCAGCGCTGCCAGAGACGAGGGGGAAATGTCTCTGCATAAATATTCATGTCTGTTTATGTGGGGGAATATGTTTCCTAAGCAGAAGAATATTTTTGTGTGCGACCAGCGGCTGATTACTGTTGGTCACAAAGGGCCAGGAGCCAATCATCAGTAATGAGCTGCATAGAGGTTTATAGGAGCAGATGAGAGAGAATAGAGACCGGCACAATAACCATGCAATGTTTAGTTCCCATGATTTGAATAACTGACTGTGATCATTAGTGACACAGGCTCCATATGTTAGTGCCCAGTGTTTACTAAAAAGGCAGACTTGATAAATCCACTCTCCTGTGGGTAAAAATAACTCATCAAAAAGCAGTCGGAGGTGTGAGTGAGCCAAACTGACAGGCAGGACACAGGTAATCAAATAGCACCTCAGTACAACAACAGCAGGGCTTCTGGGAAAGCACAACTCAATAAAGCATGAGCTAGATGTACTACAGAAATGGACAGAACATCATGTTAGGAACAAATCAACTTAGCACTATATAAAAAAAAAAAGCCAAATTGAGCACAAGATGACCAATTTGATGAATGTACCTTGTTTCTGTCCAGCCTCTTGTTAACAGACTGAGTATTTGGCATAAATAACACAAATCCACGAATGCATAATGCATGTGTCAACAGAACAAGCTGGTAGCCGTGGTGAAATATTGCTGTGACATGTATGTGTCAGTGATTGTGTTTTATTCCAGTGGTCTGTAGAGCAGATCTGAGGCCAGCACAAACTCCTGGAGGAGGAAGAAAGAAGTGATGCATGTGGTGACTGGCATTAGACCGAAGCACCTGCAGAGCACTTTTACATGTCATATTCATACCTGGCACAGCAGTGTAGTGCTGGTTAGATGTGTTATGTTTAGTGGCCATTGGTGCATTTCACCAATACTTATACAAACAAAAGACAATTGAGACAGCAATTAAAAACCCCATCTCTTTTTTTTAGATAGCGTCCATACTGCCGGAAAAAAACAACTACAACAAGAGCAGTAAAAAAAAAAAAAAAAAGCTGCACAACGACCGCACGATGATCAAAACTGTCACACGTCGCCATAAAAGCCCAGTGGGTCTAGGGAACTAGCTCAGAGAAAGAGTCTGTTTGCCAGAAAGTCAATGATATGTTGAGTCTTTAGATTGATTGATTGATTGATTGATTGATTGATTGATTGATTGATTGATTGATTGATTGATTGATTGATTGATTGATTGAACCTACCATTCCCTATCCCTGTAGGGAAATAATTCAGGTGTCCAAAACAGCAACAGTTAAAAGGAGAGGCAGAAGACAGTCATTTAATAAGACAATTGGTTAAAGGTGTACAGAAATGGCCGTTTGTCCTGTTCGTCGCGCCGAGTTTTCACAAGTTGCAGCACGAGTTTACCCGAGTAAGGAAAATTTGAATTTGATTGGTTGTTATCGAGCGGGCGGGATATTCAATGTTTGGGGCGAGCCTGAGCTCCATGTGTGTGTGCATGTCTCAGATATTTGATTGACGGATGACGGATCCAATATCAGTGGCTGATGAATCGTGAGCAACGTGACACATAATTTGCACACCTGCATTATCCAATGTGAAAAAAAATACCACACTTTCATCCCGGACTTACTCGAAAATAGAATTTTGCACGAAGTTTGGCCTACATTGTCTGATAGATGAGTTATTACACTAGTGTTAGGACCCACAGTGGGCTCAAATTCAATTTTCTTTTCTATACAGCTTTAAAGAAAGGCATAGATCAGTTTATAAAGTAAATAAATAAATAAAAAGACAGCACAAGAGAGCCATAACCACATGCTTCTGAAAAGTATTCAGAGTATTAAAGTGCCAAGTCATCGGGGCCTTGTGGAGTTTTCAGAAATAAGCCAAACTCAGACTCTTTCAATAAACATTGCTCCATAGTGTCCCTCTAACAAGGAAGAATAATATGTAAAAAGCAACATTACATTGGTAAGACTATGATAGTAAAAATATGTATACGGTATATACTATATCACTCAGGCTCAGACCTCAGGAAACCTTTGGCTGTCTGACTCCTGCTGCCTCTACTGTCTCTAATGAATAACGGAGCACTGCACTTCTTTCACATATAAACAAACGTCTGGGCTCAGGAGAAGCTTGTGGTATAGAAGATTAGCTTTGGGATTTTCTGTTTGGCTTCAGTAATCAAATGTTGAGGTGGTTGTAGTGTGTTTCTGGACCGCTGCAGTAATGTGTGTGTGGCTCAGACAGGCGGGATGCCTGAGTGATTCTCTATTACTCTCTTTCTGAATGGCTTAGTGCCGGCTGTCTATCTTTCAGCCTGTCTGCCGAACTGTCTTTCTACATGAATTATTGACATTCTGCCGGTCTTATATTTTCTTTCTAACTGGCTTCATGTCTGTCTGACTCTGCCTCGGTCTCACCATCTTCTCATCTGCCATTTTTCCCATAACAAAAGCAGAAGCAGCAGTGTGATGAAAAGCTTCACTTGTTGAATTCATCGTCTTTTCAAACACTGCAGGAGGTAGATTAGATTCAAAACACCTATATATAAAAGAGCTGATAGACGGTTGTTTAACTGATCTATTATAATCAAATCAACACTCACAACTGTCTCATCTCTATTGTTGTCAGATCCAATCTATTGTTGCTGGACCCACTCTCCAATGAGTGATTGTGCAGTCATGTATTACTGTCAGATTAATAGTTACTTTAGAAGTGGAGTAACAACAGAAGAAGGAAACAGGCCCTGTTATCATCTAAAACGACACCCAGCACCACAGGAAGCAGCTCAGAGCTGGAGTCAAATCCTCTGCAGAGTTAATGGCATTAAATGTCACTGTAGTAAATAATATGAATATGTCATTCCTGTCTCGTACAGTGGAGTGGACCACCAGCTGAGATGCACAAACATGAGTGGAAAATCCACAGATTGCAGACGGGTTTCAGTTTGAGATTTACGTTGTAGTTCTATTTTTATAAAGGGATTTCAGTCCCGTCAGAAATTGCACATAAAATTACTTTTTTACAGAAAGTGTTAGTAGCGTCAGTGTATCACATTTTAAGTGGTATAAATCTGGATTAGTGTTTGAAATCGGCTGTTTCTGATCTCTTCCAGAAGATCTTTAGTGCAACAACATGTTTGTGATTTGTCCCAAAATAAATAGATTCTGTTCATATTTTGGCAGGATATCACATATATATAATTTCCAGAATATAATTCCAGGCGCATTTGAACTTCATTTACTATAAAGCTGCACTAATCAATATGGGGAAAATGACAGTGTTTCATGTGAAAAGGCTCACTCACACTGACACATCTCCACAGAATCATCATCCATCCCTTCAGTTCCCCTCAGCTCCTCAGGGCAGTTCAGTGTCTTTCAGCTCATTGATTTGATTTCTTTCTCACCAGTCCTGCTGCAGCTGTTTTTTGTGTGAGATGTTCAGATAAACCCACTGTGTGTTACCTGCCCATCAGCACACAGCAGACACACAGTTGGCAAATAGCTGTGAGCACATAGCAGCCACAGACACACATATTTCACATCTGCATATCATTTGCACATCTGTGTGTGTGTTAAGTTTGTTTGTGAATGAGTTCAGACTTCTTTATTGTCCCTCAAGGGGGAATTCGGTGTGAGGTGTAAAACAATACAAGACGTCAATCATAACAATAAAAACAACAGTCACAGTCACAGTAACAACCACCAAGATAAAACCGGGTAAAATGGATAAAATAACGCTGTGCATGAAAGAGAAGAGGAGTTAAAATAAATAGATAAATAATGAATAATGAGTGCTTTGGTCAGTGCAGACTGATTATGTCAGTTTGTGACTAGTGCAAATTGAGCTTGTTTATTGCACTAGGAATAAAACACAATTTAAAGGAGACGTATTCTGCCCCTTTTCTACAAATTAGAATAGTTCCCAGGTGTCTTAAAGACATGTCTGTGACATACTTCGGTCAAGATACCCCAAGGATCAAACTCTCAAGCCATATTTTTTGGCTTTTCATGTCTACATTTAAGAGAGACAGGAAACAGGGAGGCAGAGAGAAGGGGAATGCCAAATTTGAAAATTAGTTACATCACTGCCAGACAACTGAGGGAACAGCTCCTAAAACCATATGGATTTAAACCTAGGGAGCCTGAAAACTACAGATTTTTTTTTGTCAATTCTCACACTTTGGGCACCAAAAGGCAAGACAAACACCTAAATATATGTTAAAGAGCCTTCAAAAAGTGATATGTCCCCTTTAAACCTGTTGGTTTTGACCCTTGGAAGTGCCGGTATCACCACCCAGAAGGGACAAGAGCAAACTCTTCTGAAATTAGACAGAGAGAGCTGCTGTATGCCAATTGTCTTGCTGGCTGCCTTGATGATATCTGACATGTGGTTTTCATTCTGCACTGTGAGGTTTCCATATGTGAATATTAGAAATTGTCATTGATCTAGTGTTTGGATCTGTTGTGCTTTGCTCTGTCCAGGTGGGCGCCGCCGCTCCGAGCCCGACGAGGCCGAGCTGCTGAGGGTCAGCAAGAGACTGGTGGAGGACGCCGTCAACCGCGCCTTGCAACAGTACAAACAGGAGACACTTCAAAATGGGGGCGGTCCGAAGGCCACGGCCACGCAGCTCCCCGGAAACGCTGAGGACACTGCCACAAAGACGGACACTACGGCTAACTCCACCACAGACAACAGGAAGTGACATCATCGGACCAAGGCACAGAGACTGAAAAAAACCAGCGGCCCATAAAAGACAACAGAGCGGGTCTGGAGAGTGCTGGGTGGGCGGCCTGAACCAGCCAACCAGTCAGCCCGGTCTGCTGGCTAACTACACCAGCTAGCCCGTCATGCTAGCTACCTGCATACCCAACCTAGCTTGACACAGCGCTAGCTAAATAGATCATGTAGCTTAAGATCAGTGCTACCAGGTGACCGTCCCAACAGGCAGCTAGCTAAGCCTGTTAGTTCACTCACTAACTCTAACAGTGAGACCCCCTCCCCCCAAAAAAAACCTTCTCTCAGCTAAGGGTCAGTGTTTTCTCACTAAGCCCACATAAACATACGTGAAGCACTCCTCCAGAGAGAGACATGCACATGTAGGGTTCACTGTGACCGCTCCCTCACTAACTGCCCTTTTTACTAGAAGATAAACAACGTTTTGTAAACGGTTCAGTTTACCATCGCCTGCACTCGAAAAGTGACTCAATATGCTCCGTTCCCCTCCGACTTGTATAACACTCCTCTCTCCTTTACTATGTTGCTTCAGGTGATGGAAGTATTTGACTTTTCTTTTGAGCGTATGTTTCTCTTTAAAAAATCAGTGTTGATTTCATACACAAAGGATTACTCATCTGTTCATTCAGAGGAAAAAATGAGAAAAGAGCTGGTTGGATTCTTCAAATACAGTATGTTGGATGTATTTTTCTTGTATTTTGCCACAAGGCTGGGTTCAACGCACTTTGAATTTGTCCACTTCAGGAAATGGATCTTCTTTAAACTTCCAGCATTTCATTTTAGTTTGACATAAACCCACACAACCCAACTGCATCTTCTGTCCTTATGTTAAGTTGTTGACAGAAAGTGGCCCCAGCTGTGCTTAAAGTATTATATACATTACTGTTGTCGTGCCCGGGCTGCACTGAGACAATCATTGAGTTAAGGTAAATCCAGCTCTAAACTCTGAAGTCATTTTTTAAAACAGAAAGTAAGTGACACCAGCTTTGTTAAAAACCCAATCTGGACTCCTCTGTTGAGTCTGTAAACACTCTGAAACACTGCACATATACACACTACGCGTGGGTCTATTATTATTATCCATTAATTTCTCTCTACTAATGACACTAATTTTCCAAAAGATGTCAGATGAATTGGAGACACTACATCTGGGATGCTGAAAAATAATATACCATTACGACAACACACTACGAGCTGCCAAGAAAGCATTTGTACTCCATTAATGACCTGAGCGCTTGTCTCACTGAAAACTATTACATTACTACATGACAGGCTGTTATTGCCATTAGACACAGGCATTAATCTCATAACTACATTTCCTGTCTGATCATATACAATTATTTTTTATTCACATACTTTATTGTTTTTCTGCACAATGAAGCTGAAGTAAGAACATACAGACGGTTTATTATCCATTTGTCTTTTTAATCCATTCGTAAATTGTTTAGGCTGAAGTCTAAGACCGACAGACAGACAGACAGACTGAAGCCTGGCTGTTTGAGGAGTATGTGTGCTGATCTGAGGAGCTTTTATCCCCTGGTGCTGCTGCACATGGAGGAGCAGTTAAAGCTGAGCAGTTATTCAGATGCTCAAGCTGATGTCAGGAGAGGTTAACTCAGACCATCGCTGCTGTCAGCGGAAAACCCTCTGGCTCTAAATTTCACTGTCTTCCATCTGCGTGTGTAAAATAAATAAATAAATAAAATTAAATATATATACACACACAGAGACATGCATCTATATATATGTATATATATATTTATATATATGTATATGTTAATGTGTCAGTGAAATGTGGCCTTTCTTATGCTGCTTTTGACCTGAGCTCATGAAATGCATTCAGAAGTCAAAGCAGACTGTCTATGTCTTGAGAGACAGGGTTTTGGGCTGACAGCCAGACAATGATGATACAGCTGATTGGTTCACTCTGACATTACATATTTTTATTTTATTCTTTTTAACTGTTTTATTTATTTGCTTTGCTGACACAGCAGAAGAGCTGGCTTCCTGTTAGAAGAATGAATTAAATGTGGAAAAAAATGAAGAACTTTTATTTTCAACTGAGAAAAAGAACACTCAGTTTGTATTTGAAGGTGAAAAAAAAGCACAAAATATGATTTTTTTTTTTTATTGTCTTGTTTTCAGAGAGCAGGTTAATATATACATGCTGTTAAATCAAACCACCTCTGTTCTAAGTGACCTTCGGTCACTAAAACAATTGATGTGTGATTTTTGTTCAACTGTAAGTGCTTAAGGTGACAATGTGTAGGTAACATTTTAGCCACTGTGAATGACTAGATGATGATGATAATGGGTCATTTTGCTGTGAGATTTGCCAAAGTCTCTTAAATGTTAACCTGTGGCTAAAGAGTCCGAATTTTGAGTTAAATGTAAAAAGTCAGAAATTAAAAAAAAAGGTTCACCCAGTCCAGACAGAATTCACATTATCCCTATTTGTAGATAAATCAGTTTGTGTGTGTGTGTGCGCACATGGACACAGAGATAAAGCCAGATTTTCAGCCACATGAGGTTTATTTCCCTCTAGTGCGAACAGGTGTGAGCTGGAAAATGTGCTCTCATCCCTGTAAAATCCACTTAAGTCCTGTCATTGTGGGCTCATTGAAACGTCAATAACAAGGTGAATTCTGTCTTAAGGTGGACTTTGAACGTTTTCATTTTGATCTTCTATTGTCACCAGATCCTTAATCTCCTTAAAACCCCCTTTAATACACAAGTTGTCCTGTTGTATGATTTTTCTGTTCATCTGTCTCTGAGCATGTGTGTGTGTGCGTGAGTGCGTGTGTGTGTTGGTGTGCTTGAACCCATAAAGTGACTGTGGAATGTTTGATCAGCGGTTCCCCAGAGTCTCTATCAATCACCGCAGCTCACAGCTGTGTGAACATCTCTACAGATCAGTCTGCTCTGTCCGTCTTTCCATTTGTCAGAGTGTGTGTGACTGCGCGCGTGAGTTGTTCGTGCTGTGTTGTTTATCTTGTTCTGCCATATTTGAACAATAAAACAGGATATGAGATTTGAAACCAATATCCTCTCTTGGTCCTCAATTCAGTCCAGTTGTCCACCATGGTCAGATGTGTGTGTTTGTGTTTGTGTGTGGTACATCTGTCGTACATTTTCACTCACATTAAAAGGGCTGTGTTTTCCTACATGTTTCTGTGGTTGTGGTTGAGGCTGTGTGAACATGTTAATGGACAGTAGCTGAATCCACTAATAGGACTTCACTGTTGGTGGCAAATTAGAAAGCTAAAAGGCAAACTGAGATTTTCATGAAAGCATTTGTTTTTTAAATGTCATATCCATTTGGTTGGAGGACAGAACTTTCAATTAAACAGGCAGGATTTTAAAAAACAACAACTAGCCCTTTTTCATCAATTTTTTTGTTATAAAAATGTAAAAATACGAAGCATCCAGTGCTTTTTAATAACCAAATCCTCCCATTACCTTAAACATTTGCTTCATGGCCAGATTGTGCAGTTTTGTCATTTGACATAACAGCCCTGTTGCCTTCAGAACTGCCTTTATTCCAAACTCTAACCCTCCCCCACACATACACCACCTCCATCAGCCTGAACCATCAGTACAAGGTAAGATGAGTCTGTGCTTTTATGTTGTTTACGCAATATTGTGACCTTACAGTACCATCCCAATGTCACAGCAGAAATCAAGACTCATCAGTCCACCAATTTTCTACTGTCCAGTTTCTGTGAGTCTGTGTGAACTGGAGCCTCAGTGTCCAGTTTTTAGCTGACAGGAGTGGACCAGGCGTCTTCTTCTTCTACTAGACCGTCATGGTTCGATATGCTGTGAGTTCACAGACTCTCTCCTGCAGACCCACGTCTCATCTCTCTCAGCTCCAACCAGACTGACTGTTCTCCTCTGACCTCTGGAATCAACCAGGTATTTTCACCCAGAGATTTTGGACCAGCTGTTAAACGGTTGAACTTAAACCCTAGAGATGTTTGTGTGTGAAAACTCCTGATCAGCAATTTGTGAAATACTCAGACCAGCCCACGTGGCACCTATAACCATGCCACGTTCAAAGTCACTTAAAGGGATAGTTCACCCAAAATTCAAATTTCACTCATTATCTACTCACCCTCATGTTGACTAAGGGCTGGGAGAAGTTTCAGAGTCCTCTGTGCCTTTTCGGAGTTACAACGGGGCTCAACACTGCATGTCCATATGACGGTTGCGAATGGGCCTCACTTTTCATCGTCCAAAAAGACACACCAAAAAAACATCCAAATACCTCCATAGTGCTCGTCTGTAATGTCCCTCTTGTATTGAAGCCCCAACATGAAAAATTGTTCAGAAAAAAAATTTAATTAGTCTATATTTGAAGCTTGTTTGAAGCAGAAGCTCCCAGTGTTGCTCTGCTGGAATCTTGCGCGATTTGCGGAGCCGTGAACTAGGTGTCCACTGTCCATGCAAATCGCGCAAGATTTGTACAGACACAGACAAAGCAGTGAACTGAGACACTGGGAGCTTCTGCTACAAACAAGCTTAAAATATAGACTTATTTAATTTTTTTCTGAACAATTTCTCGTGTTGGGGCTTCAATACAAGAGGGACATTACGAGCACTATGGAGGTATTTGGATGTTTTTTTGGTGTGTCTTTTTGGACGAAGAAAAGTGAGGCCCATTCGCAACCGTCATATGGACATGCAGTGCTGCGCCGAGCCCCGCTGTAACTCAGAGAAGACAGGGAGGACTCTGAAACTTCTCCCAGCCCTTAGTTGACATGAGGGTGAGTAGATAATGAGTGAAATTTGAATTTTGGGTGAACTATCCCTTTAAATCACCTTTCTTCCCTTTCTACACTTGCTGCCATGTGATCAGGGACGGACTGGCCATAGGGCAACATGGGCAAATGCCACAACGGCCGCGTAATGAGGCAGCCGCTGGTTTATGGCCGGCCAACTCTGAAACACTGAAGACACAATAACATTGACATCATGAGTAAAGTGTAGTTCACCAGAGCAGCTCTCTCTATGAACAAGGATTTTGTTCCAGTCTGGGATTGAATCCTTCTGTCAGTGTGCAGTTTTGGTGAACAATGCATTTTCTTTTCTCATCATCATGATGATCACTGATATACTGTATATTATGTTTGTGTAATGTGTGGCCTCTCTCTGTCAAAAATGCCAGGGACTCTTTTTGGTGCCAGTCCGCGACTGCATGTGATTGCATTTGATACTGGCATTAATGAGCTGTTTAACAGGTGTACTGAAATAAAAGTGCATAGTGAGGGTAGCAGAGGTCAGGGAGTAGAATGTGTCAGCAAATGCAGATTCACTAGATTGCCTGATTAGACCATGAAGTTAAGTGACTAATGGGAGACAACTCACACCTGTCTGTTTTCTGTTGGGTAAGATGGAGTTACAGCGAGGTGGCTCCGTCTCACTTCAGCTTGGGTGGAGGTTTAATCAGCCGTGAAAAACATCCATGTATCTGTGTGTGTATGTTTGCATGCAAGGCCTTTACAGCAAAGACACATGGGGGACTTGTCAACTCTATTTCTCCCCTGGGGCTAACTGGTCTGAAAGTCTGAATCAAGGACAGAGGAGGTGGATTAATGATCCTGGTGCAGTGGGATTCCTGCAGGCAACGCTCTGAATGACCATCAGGAGACAGATCTGTGGACAGCCAGTGATAAATGAGTGGATCTTTTGGACCCATGAGCTGTTCTTTGAAATGAAACCGGTGGGACAGAGTGAGTGGACAGAGAAGTTTTGCATAAGCAGGATAAGAGCAGCTAATTTCACCCACATGCAGCATAATGAGCCATTTGACAAACAACAATGACCTTCCTCCTTCTGTTGACATTTAGCAGGTATTGAGCAGAAGTGAAGGAGCCAACCTCAGAGCTGCAGCACTGAGCCTGGAGAGACGCTGAGTAAATACAGAGCTCAGAAAAGAAAAGTGAAGAGCACAGTGTTGCTGTCTTTGTACTTTTCCTTCAGCTCTCTCTCTCTCTCGTATCAATATTAGCTTTTGAATAAGTTAAAAAAAAAAAAGTCAGTGTGAAATGGGTTCATCGGGGTGTTACCAACGTGCTAGCTCTTTTATTTCGCAGCTTCCCTCAGAATGTGAGAATCCACTGAGTTGCATATAGTAATGCTGCATATCTGATGGTGTGCCTCAGTCATCTGCTAACCTGTGTGTGATATAGTGGCGCACATTCACCGTGATTCATCAGAACTCGAGGAGACCTAACAGCTTGCCAGCTGTGACTGTCAAAGGCATCGTGATTTAAGCAGAGACAGGGCTGGAGGAAGGACGCAAGGATGGATAGATGGATGGATGAATGGATAGATGGATGGATGGAGGGCAAATTCGTAATCGCCTGACCTGACTGAAGTGATCTGGGGATATACTGTAGATAGCATTGTCTGAAGATGGAACTCCCTTTACAGCCCATCACTTGGTAAATGGTTTGCTCTGCTGTAGGCCTGATGCATGGAACAGCAAAGATCACACTACAGAATGTAAATGTATCACTTCATGTTTGTCTCCTGTGTGGCTGCATGGCCGCATACTGATACCTCCATCTGTAGTAAAGTGTGGTGAAAGATGAAAAGAAACTCCATTACCCCACTAATAATATTCATCTTTAGAATGTTCAGCTGTAGATGAGTGTACCCTTCAACTATTGGAGACAAATGGACACAGAGGACTTTTTAAAAATGTATTTTTTCACAGCCTCTGAGTCAGTCTGGCTGTTACATTTTCATCACGTAATCAATGTGTTTGACTGCAACCCCTGAAATTACCCCGAGGCTGGTGGTTTCATGTTTGGCCTTGCGACTGCTTCACCAGGAAAATGGAAAAAATAGAAAAAACAATCTGCATCACGACAGAAAACGCCTATTAGCCCCTGTTAGTGGTTCACACCCACTGGGTCTCATTGGGAGTGAAAATCATTAATGTGACTGGTGATGAATATTCATGAGGCCCATCACAGGACCACGTGTGTGTTTCTTCTTTAAAACTGATTTAGAATACTAAGACATTTATTAGAGTAGAACGTTTCTGTTGTTTATTGTCCATTTCAGCTTTAACATTACAGCATTAAAGTCGGCCATATTACTCTAAATCATCTCAAGACTGGTATTTGAATGTTTTGCCAAAATATATCTATTATGTCAACAGATGATATTCCTCCAAATATCAAGCCATGTGATCATCCAGCTAATTAGACTCATTTAGTGTTTCACCCAGTGAAATGTCAGAGCAGCAGCAGCAACACATCTGTTTCCCTGAGGCCTCCTATGAGGAACGCTTCTATTTTGCACAAGCACAGCACAAGAACTTATTTCTATTTTATACCTTAGGTTTTATTTGTGTGTGTATGTTTTTTTGTACAGGAAAACAGTCAGGACAGCTGAGTTCAAAAACACAACCATTAAAAGGACTGTTTCATCTGAGGACAGACATGCAGGACATAATTGGATCTCAGATCTTGAAAAGGACGTAGTACAAACCATAGTACAAGAAAATAGTCAAACTTGACAAGTATCCATACAAGTCAGTGGTCTATGGTGTGTTGTGCCGTTTGTTTGCATGTTGGTGAGTATACTATGTGAATGTGTGTGTGTGTGTGTGTGTGTGTGTGTGTGTGTGTGTGTGTGTGTGTGTGTGTGCTCTCTGAAGCCCACAGGGTTGTTCTCTACTTTTGCTCTGAAAGACAAAATATCATCCTGGCTTTCTTTTCTTTTTCACCCACTTCTCTCTGTCTATTTTTGTCACAGTTCATGGCTTCTGCCTTTCTGAACACATGTGTGTGTGTTTTTGTGTGTGTGTGTGTGTGTGTGTGTGTGTGTGTGTGTGTGTGTGTGTGTGTGTGTGTGTGTGTGTGTGTGTGTGTGTGTGTGTGTGTGTGTGTGTGTCTGAGGAAAAAAAACTGTGAGAATGTATAATAAGACTGTATAGCCTACCGTGCAGGCATGTCTGGTCAGCTTACTATTACTCACCACCTCACAGATCAGACTTTTTTTCTCATATTTCAGTGGATACACACCACACACACACACACACACACACACACACACTGCAATATCCATAATAAACATTTTAAAATAGAAACCACCTGACTTGGGGTGTGGGCTGAGAGCTGGCAATTATCGCTATAATAATTTTAAGAAATTAAAGGGCAGGCAGAGGGAGGGGGAGTGAGAGTGTGATGAAGAGCCTCGACTGCAAGGTGACTCAAACATGACTGGAATATGAACAAGCCACCAGCACCACCAGCACCACTAACACAGATCCAGTGAATCTATCAGGAGGAATGATGTTCTGTCTCTCTGTCATCCAGATTACAGCTCTTTTTACACCAGTAGGAGCAGAGATTAGTGTTCAACTACACAGCTCAGATGATACCATCATTTTATCCACACTTATCCTGGAGTGGTTGGACTTGGGAACAGAACTTAAACTATTTAATGTGCGAAATGTGTTTGGAAGTGAATGCATGTAGAAATAAACCAACCTAAACAAACCCTAATGAAACATATTAGAGGTTTCTGCTTAATCCCTTTAGATATACATTCAACAAATGTATTTCCCAAACCCTTTTCTCTGTAATGTACTGTACTACCAGTATAATCTGATTTATTGGAATGCTAGGCCACTTGAGGTTAGGCTATGTATTTAGGCTACTTCTAGTGTATTTTAGGAACATGACTCACGATTTACTCATACATCTGTTGTCTTGTTTCTACATTATTATTATTAGTAGTAGGCCCTGTTAGTATTAGTGTTAGTAGTATTATCATCAGTTTACAGTTTAGGGTTAGGGTTAAGAAGGAGGTGCTTGTAGCATTTCAGCTTCAGCTTTACCCTGGCCTGTCTTTATGCTGTGCTAAGCTAGGTTAAGCTAACTGGCTGCTGCTGTAGCTACATTTAAGTCTCACCAGTAAATGAGCATTTTTCCTAAATGTCAAACTGTTCATTCAATATGATGCATTGCCTTGGTTAAAACACCACACACTGCGCAGTAGTGTTAAGGTAATTAAAACTAACTTCAATAAACTGCAACATTAACACAGCGCTTACACAAACATTTCTCCCCAACGATTCATTAATATATTTATTTCCACAACCACAAGTCATTCTGCGGCATAATGGGTTTTTCTTCCTCATAACACTTGTGTGTGTGTATGTGGTTTTTTTTAGATTAATAATTTCATGTGAACAAAAGTACTTGTACAGTGTGGTATGCTATTATCTTATTTTAAGGTTACATGTCACCGCAGTCAAAGTGATTTATAACTGAATAAATTGTGTCTACTGCCTGCAGCTGTGAAAAACTACTGTCACACACACACACTGCACACACACAGCCTGACAAACTGTAATCACACTTTCCCAATGGCCTCAAAAGCCATTTTCTCTTCATTTACCGATAAACACTGGTTGGCAGGTGATGTAACACACATATACATTCACAGTTTTGTAATGTTTTAGGAACAAAACCAAGTAAACTTGGATAGTAGTAAGCTGCAGTGGTATGAGCAAGCCAAAAAAAAGACTGTAGCACTTCACTCTGCCTGGTTTTCACACTGACTCAGAGGTGGCCTGGTCAATCAGACTTTGCAGTTGTTGTTCATCATGGATGTAAACATGCAAAATCCGCAGCGCTTCCTTTCAGAGAATCAATGTTTTCTCTGTGAAGGCAACCGTGGGTTTCAGTCAGCGTTGTGATTTAAGTTCAGGTTTAGTGATGGCACAGCTGGTTCGGTTTTGTCTCAGCGGAGCCTGGTAATCAGCTCGCCCTCCATCACAGCACTCCATTATACATGTACACACACAAATGCACAATAAATTAAGCACAGAAAAGCACAGCAGCGAGTCGAAGAGCACAAACGTGGGTCCTGACAAGCAGCGATCAGTTTAATGCAGTGAGTTTTTCCATCCAGCAGTAGGAAAAGGCTGCTGGTGAGGCAGGTTGTGTGAGTGGGCAGGGAGCTGCACTGTGGAGCTCAGAGGGGAGCAGATAAAGGAGAGTGCAGGGTCACAGAGGTCAGGAGTTTTTCTTTTTCTGTTTGTCTGAGCCGTTTCAAACCGTTACGGAGGATATGAGGATGTCCTCAGTGACAGCTTCATAAGGATGAAGGAGGATGTTATGACTGAAGGATGCTTTTGATCATCTGTCTGAGGAAAATCTTTGCTTTTTTATTTATTTTTTTAAAGATGGATGTCAACAGCCTTTGTTTTGTTTCATTTTGTAGTTGTTTTCTGTGGATAACAAAGTACAGCTTTATATACAATTTATTCAACCAGTTTTACACAGCAGCACATCAAATCAAGTATAAGCATTATTCATGTCCATATTAAAAATATTAAAGCAGAAGTAAGCGATCCGGTCGTTCTGGCTAACTTCTTATCAGCAGATGGAGTTAGCAGTCCCCGCCCTCGTCCCTACGTCACCACATTCACGCGCATCCCTTGGCTTCACACACAGAGAGGACCGCCCCTTTATGCCGTTCTCTCTCCTCATTGGATAAAGGTTGTAGGATACAAGGAAAGTTTTCTCCTCGGCTTACAGCAGAGCAGAGTGACTGACAGACCCGTGTTTCAGACCAAACCCTCTATATAAGTGATTGCTGTCGGAAGATAGAACTATTTAAGACTTATATTAACACAAACATTCCACTTACTTCTGCTTTAACACATTATATCAAAGTGCACTGATGAGGTTGTCCAGCCTCTTAAAGCTATAGTCATCAATCATTTTGACATGCATTTGTTTGAGTAATAGCCATTCAAGGTATTTTCAATTGCCTCTAAATAATAATAACAATATCTTAATCTATACTCAAAAATCATTGAGGGCTGCCCCTAATTTACAACAATGTCAGTCATGATTAATTGAAGAAACATCATGCAGACAGACAAATCAATTAAAACATGTAAAACCAGAAGCTGTAACGTAAAGGTTTGTGATCATTGATATAGACTGGGATTTCATTTGCGTGGTGATGTCTGTGAAGAGTTCCAGGTGGTTGGAAACTAAAAGCAAATCGTCCAAGCTCTTCGCACTTGAGGGACTCGCAGTGAGTCATGAGCCAGTCATGAGACCGAGGCTGATATGAGCACCAGTGGAGCACTGAAGTGATATAAGATGGCAGCTTCCCAATAAACAGCTTAAAGATAAACAAACACCGGTCTATCACGTCTCTCAGACCACCCAGAGTTTCCACACAGGATACACTGACGAACACTGGAAACATTACCACTAATAAACCTAAAGGCACAGTGATGAACGGCATCAGAGTGTTTTACAGTGCAAGCAGAGGCACGTCTGTAAATCACATCACCTTGATACACAACAGAGAGAAAAACTGCCTCAGCTATCAGCTATCATCCTCTGTAAAAACAAGATGGCTGGATGGGAGTTTGTCATCTGTCCAAACATCGAGGTGTTTAATTTCTCTAATGCTCAGCACTGGATCCTTGCAAAATGGAAATATTAACACCACTGAACCGAATAAAGTTGATTTTATGCAAATTCAGTATGTTAAAATCATTAAGGAGAGAATTGAGTATTGCAATATGTATCATCCTTATGGCAATTAGTTAAACATGAAGTAAAATCATGGATTGTAAAAAGAACTGGACCTAGCACTGGACCTTGTGGAACACCCTCAGGTAACTCAGGGAAAACATAAAAGCAAGTGAATTCAAACCATCAAATCAACTGAATGTTTTTTCCATTTAAGTCATTAACAATGTTATTCAGTGAGTGGTGTCAGAAACAGTCACAGACCTGGAACTGGACTGATGTGAGAAATTCCTTGAGCTGACAGTTTACACTTGACTCTAGACTTTAAGTTAAACAGTATAGTTTAGATGTCAGTCTGTATTTACTTGTATCACTCCCATCTCCACCATGAGCAGTTTTCCACGCTGAGATCAGCACTGGTGGAAACAGAAAACCCAGAGTTATTTGATTTGCAGTTAGAGGAGCAGTAGACAAAGAAAAAATATATCCTGATTGTCCTCAGAAGTGAAAATCTCAGGATTAATGGCTTGTAGAGGCTTAAGAACTAAGCTGTAAGACTTGAAGTTGCAACATAATCATGATTAATTTAAAAATAAAGATGGTCACTGCTTGTCCTCAAAATTGTGACCAGCCACTGCAAAGTGTCTCCTAAAGCTGAAACGATCTCACCATGATCTCATCATCAGACTTCACATGAGCAGAATCACTACTATAATTTAGCACCCTCCTGCATTTAGCAAGTAATAATGAGATTCAGCAGATTATCAGATTGCTTTTTAATCTTGTTAAATGAAGCCCAGTGGGACGCCTCTTTGGTTTGTCAAACAAGGAGCCGAGCTTTGTTGTGTGAGATTTAACAATGGATGATTGGTGTACACTGTAAGTTCATGGTCGGTGTCTCCAGAAAATTAAACATATCAGAACAAACCTGTGAGTCTGGTGACTTCTTTAAATCAAACTGTGCAAATCCACCAGCGCCAAGACAGAGTTTTTAAACAGGCTGTGCAGCTGCATCATCAGATCCTGATTATGTAACACGGAATAATTCAATGACGCATGCTCACTGTGATGGATTGCTTATTTGAAAGAACGTTTTTTAAAATCCGAACAGTTGACTGGAAGGTCAGAAGCCGTCAAAAAGTGGCACCATGCTTCGGCAGCAATGTGAAATATGAGAGAGTCATTACAAAATATTTGAAATAATTGAAAACCTTGTCTGCAACAGTGAATGTCTGTGTGTATATGTGGTTATTATGGCTTTATGGGATGAGCACAGACACTGAAAACAGGAAGGAGGTGGCACACAAAGAGGAAGCTGGAGATTTATTGATGATTTGCCTTTTGCCTCTTGTTGTCCGTCAGATTGTCTGTTTAATGGCCTCACACTGAGACTCATGTTGACTCGTGGGTTTTAATCGCTGCAATTTACATGGTAGGGAAATGTCACCGGCCCTTGAGTGTTTGTGAGCAGCAGATAGAGGGTCGTCTGTTTCTTTGATTGGTTCTTGATTTGATTTTAAAGCTCTGATGTTTTGTTCTTTTATGTATGCATGCAGCTTTTGGTTTAGAAATACAGACATGAACGATTGATCTGAAATAATAATTCTGCTCTGCTATGCTTTGCCTCCGACAAGAAAAAGTCAGCGTGACTGATGAAAGCTGCTCAAAGAGTTTGTTCTTATTAGCAAGATGCACATATTCAAATGTACCCAAACATACCCTCCCACGCAACACACACACACACACACACCAGAATCTGTAGATATAACTGTTGACACAAATGGGCAAAGAGAGCACCCACAACCACAAGTGTTTACCAGAGTTTACCAAACACACATACACATGGACAGCAGACTAACACACCCCAGTCGGGCTGTGAAATGTGTTCAGGCTTTGTTTTGGTCAGAGAGAAGCTCAGCAGCAAAGATGAGACTCTGAGGACAGACCAGACGGAGACACCAGGGTAAAGACTTGATTCCCTGTCCCTTCACTTTGTCTCTTCATCCTCATGTTCCTGATCTCTGTTGCTTTCAGCTCAAACCCAGCAACAGAGTGGAGGAGGATTTTGTTTTCCATTCCCTTAATCATTGATGATGAGGATGAGGACGACTCCACTCCCTTCATCGCCACAATGCTGATTACCATCTGGCCCCACACACACACTGGAATGCATGCACATGCTGCTGAGCAGGTGGGACTCTTTCAAAATGAATCAAAGAGAATTGGAAATGGTTTACAGTCACAGAAATTAGTCACTGACACTCACAGCAGTGAGGACTGACTGAGTGTTTACAATGAAACATTTGAAATGGTCTGTCATTATCTGCTGAGCACTGTGGGCCCAGATGGAAATGTGCAGCTCCGTGATTAAGGCGCTGGTCACTGTGTCCTTCAAAATTAAAGCTTTCCTTTTGTTCTTGAATCTCTGCTCTGTTCTATTCATCCCCCACATTCACAGTGGGGGTCATTCAATTCTATAATAGTTTAATGGGCAGTGTTTTTTTTATTACCAGTGCATAAAAGTTATTTAAAGTTTTGGAAAACAGCAGCTGTGATCAGCTGGAAATGCAGCACTGACAGTCAGCCAACAACTCAAATGCAGCTGCAGCTGAAGTGAATTTGTATGGAAATGATAGATTGTGGCTGCTGATTTGCATATGCAAAGTAACATGGAATCTGTAATAAGACTAAAATCTAGGCCAATATAAAAACCCTACAAAGTGCTTGAGACCTGTTTTCTCAACCAGTGCCTCACTATCAGCAACAGTCACATTAAACAGTTCTGGTTATTTCTCCCAAGACATTTTGATATTTTTGGTTTTGCCTGAGATCCTCTCACTGTGCACCAAACACACACACACGCACACGCATGCACTTGAAGGACAAAGTCATATTATCCTAAGTCTACCTGCCAGGACCAAGCTCAGGAGGAGTGTCTTCTGGAGAAGTCCATGGAGAGGTTTGCGTGTCCCTGTGAACTTGAGTCCTTTGTTGTCTGGTGCAATGTGCTCATGCAGGGTCTCCCATGGCAACTTGTCTTCAGGTGAGGGGCCCGACAAAGAATGTTTCAAGAAAACCTCATGAGAAAAGCCAGACAGGAAGAGGTCACCCTGCTGGAGGAAGTCCAGGACCCAGTCTGTAACCAGACCCAGCAGGGGGCTCATCAGCCAGCGCCTGGTGGCTACACCAAGGTGCTACTGGTTGGATGTGGTGGGCTGACCTCAACCTAGAGCCTCTGTTGTGGATCCAGACCCAGACTCCTGGAGGAGCTGGACTTTGTCCATGTCACCCACTCACCCACAACCTGAACATTCTCTACAATACACACCCATAATAATCTCAACATTTCTCCCAAAAATGATCATGATCATGATCATTCAACAGGGATGAGACTTGTGTCTACATTTACATACAGTTTAAATGGACTCTCTATAGGTGAAAGTATACTGAAGCAATATGTTTGATTGATCCTCCTCAGCCTGAGGTGTGTCAGTCGTCACGGCAACCTCTGAGCCTGAGGCCAGAACCACAGCTGAGACCAATTCATTAATCAGGGACTCCTCTGACTCCTATCTCCCATACATTTATATCAAGTCTGTGTAAAACAAAAGCACACACACACACACACACACACACACACACACACACACACACACACACAGTCCCAATGAAGCTGCGTTTGGAGTTTCACTGATGTAAAAAAAAAAAAAAAACCTCACAGACAAGTGATTTTGTTAGTAACAAAGTAGTAATACTTACATAAAATATCCAGAAACTTCTTGACACCGTGCAAGGATCCCCCCCCCCCCCTCTCCTGACGTCCCTTCTCTGTCCTCCGTCATCCGTCTCTGTCCTCCACACTCATCCTCATGACTGTGCAGTAAATGATAACCATGGTTGTATTTGCCTCCTCTCTGGCACCACTGTCGTGTTCGCTCTGTTCTTACCTGGCTGCACCTCTGGCATGATTTTCCAACATGGCTCAGAGAGTTCAACACACAGCTTTTCCTCTCACTTTTACAAATCTCTCTATCTCTCTATTCCTCTCATCCTCTTTTCTCACCTCTGCTCTCCCCTCATCACCCTCCATCCTCTCCTCTGTCTCTGTGCTTCCTGTCGAAGAATAAAATTGTTGGACGAGATTCAGAGTGATGGGGTTAGAAGACCATCATTCGCTCAGACACACACACACACACACACACACACACACACACACACACACACACACTCTCGCTGTCATATACTTTCAACAAAGCATGGGGACACACTCACTTCCCCCCGGATTCACCCGGTTACCGTGGCAACCCCAGATGAGGAAATGGAGTGCACTGTGTCTATGTTTGTGCATGTGTGTTGAGCTGAGAGCTTTTCATTGAGCTGTAATTGAATGTGAAAGAAGTGTGCAATAGTTTACAAACATGAGCGTGTGTGTGTGTGTGTGTGTGTGTGTGTGTGTGTGTGTGTGTGTGTGTGTGTGTGTGTGTAAGGAAAAAAAACAAAGAAAGGAAAACAAATTATTTTCAACATATAACATAACAAGAAACTTTTCTAACTGGTCAAGTGTGTTAGAGATAATGTTATTTAGAAAGTGATCGTCATCATACACTTTAGGCTAACTTAAGTGATAGATAAAGCTATACGCTGACGGTGACAGTACTTTCATGACATTCTACAACAGTTGTTGAGAGATTTCTCTTTGAGATAAAAAGGTCAACTTCAGGACAAATCAGGGCAACAACAAAAGTCAGCAGCATTAACCCATAAGGACCCACGGTGACACGGGTGTCACACTGCCTTCAAGTGTCCTGGAAAGCCCCTTACACATATTTATGTTGAACTTTTAACTCATAAAGTCCCTAAGCGACATCTACTCAACATCCTGGTGCAGTCACATGACTCTCTGTGAATCTCTCTATCCATGACAACATTTCCAAGATGGTGGCCAGCAGAGTTGGCACATTTCACAGAGGCAGCTACTTTTAAAAAGCTTGCTTTCTGTCAATAAAATAAGCCACCACCCATTTCACAATGCAAATCCTTTTATAACATGTCCCTTGTTGTATTTAACCTGTTCTGACCTCATTTTTTGAAGAAACTCATATAAAACAATTTAAGAAAATATTGCTGTGACATATACGTCACATCGGGCTAAGGCCTTAAAAAAGTCAGGAAAAATACCATGTGACGCCTATGTCACAATGAGGAAAATGGGAAAGAACTGCTCAATTAAATTAGGTGATTCAGGTATTTTGAATTAATATACTCTATATTGTTCAATTTAAAACATAATTTAAAAATGTTAACATAAAAATAATGTCAAATTCAATCAATATTTAATAAAATGATATATCAGTCCGGAAATTGAACCACAGATTTAGCAGAGACACTCTTCTCAGTAAATGAACAAGATTTTAGTATCCCATGCTGGTCCCATATTAATGTAATTATGCTTTTTTGCTGTATTTTCTGTAACAAAATAGGATACAGTGTTCAGGATGCACTGACGATCATCAGACGTGCAATAGATGTTGTATACAGAACAACAAATACAGCAAAGAAGAATGAGAGTTTACATAAGAAAATATTAGGAAACAAATAAGAAAAGTTAACTCAGTCAAACAGTCATGGACCAGGTTTGAGACAAGGGTTCTGGACTGCTGTACTGATGGGAGAGAGGGTCCCATGTGGTGCATTGTGAGAGAAGGACGTTTTACCCAGCTCAGTTCTGACGAATGGAATATGACCCAACTATCAGTTCTGTGAGTGGGTACCAATGTTTTGTGATTTCATAGTTAACAGAGATGATAAATAAGGAGACAATAACTGTGACAGGGCTTTAAAAATGGATAAAAACCAATGCTGTTTTCCCCGTACTGTCAGAAATGACCAGCCGACATTTTTTTAAGAGTGCCGTGATTAGTATTATATGAATCATTGGAAATGAAATGTAAAGCTGAGTGGTAAACAGCATCCAGGGGAATCAAAGCGGAACTAGCAGCTCTTCCATAGATGTCATCTCCATACTCTAAAACAGAGAAAAAATAGTGTCTCCAATTTTTTTCCTGTGGTGAGTAGGAAAACTGTGCTTATTTCTGTATAGAAAGCCAAGTATTGTTCTTAGTTTAGCAATGAGGGTGGTGATATGGTGCTTAAAATTAAGACAACTGTCCATCCAGATGCCAAGGTATTTGTAGTTGGAAAGAAAATTGTGGTTGCACAGCTTTTAAGGCTTCAGTAACTGGTTAAAGCCTTCAATATGAGGCAATATTCGCATTTCTATAGTGTTTGCCCTTTTTTGTTGTGAAACTTGTCTTAAAAAGGTGTTAATAGTAACCAGCAAATTTGTAATTTTGATATATGTTATGGAAATGCAAATAAAAGGTCAAATTTGTGTTACAGAGCAAAAGAAAATGTTAAGCCCATTTATTTTCAAGTGAAAATTTAAGATACCAAAAACGCCCGATGTGACATATATGCAACATTCCAGATCTCTGACAATAGGTGGCGCTATTTCAAAAAAAACTTCAAAAATGTGTTCCATGCATTCCACTTGGTCTGTGTTTCACCCCACTTAATTTTCCTTCAAGGATAAATGGGTCTGGGTTCTTATGGGTTAATCCCCTGGCGGTCATGAATGTGCTTTTTAATGGTGATACATTTGTGATAGCTGGAATATCATTATAAGAATGAACCAACCCTAATGGACCACTCTGCCAGCCATCAACACATGTTATCCCAGCTGAGCTATATGAAAAAAAAGAAAAGAAATATTGTTTACATCTTTCAGCGCTGCATGTTAGGCTTAGATACACTGTACGGCATACAGTATGTATTAAAACGAATCCTATCAATTACCTTCACAAAACAATATTCAATGAATTTCAAGGAACCTCTGATGAGTTTGTGAAGGAGTGCTCAGTGTGTATTATAGCGGTGAGTGGGAGGCAATAATCTACATAGAGCTCATTCAGTTCACCAAGCATTTCCTCAAACTGAATTTATTTCAGCGTTGCTCACTGCTCTCTCTTTATCTTTTTTTAAATGCCAATTTTATTTTATGATCATTCAGTTGGAAACAATTCAGTCACTGACACTAACAATGATAAGGAAGATCTACTTCTAGGCATAAGGCCTTTAAAGCTACAAATAGCATGGCTTTCTCCACAATATATATACTTGTTTTTACTTTTTCTGTTTTTAAATGTTTTTTACCATAAGAGAAATTGAAGATCACCAATACCTTTTTGATTATGGGTGTTCTTTTTTTACAGGTTGTTTTCTGTTTTACTTTATTACAGTATTGCATCCATAGAAAGGCTTCACCTCAGAAATACTCTATGGCTACTGCTCTGAGGTTCTTGTTAGTTATGGTTTTACATTTCCAAGATTTCCATTTCAAAGAGATACAGGTTATTGTATCTAGTTTTAACAGGGGTATGGTCATGGTTTCATGCTGTTTATAATATGCATGTCAAATGTCAAAGAACATCATGTACAGAGGAGCTTTTGTCCCGTTTGGGTTGAAATGACAGATAAAAAGAGACACAAACAGTATTAGGCATGAATTAAATGGGATCCGTTCTGTTCTGTTCTGTTCTGGGAATGTGCACAAAATACATCACCCAGTAAAAAGGAATAAAGCCAAAATAAATTGCATGTCCAGAATCAATACACAATGACACATTCACCAGCCCATCTGCAGCTTATAACACTTATATACTGCTATACTAAATTTAAACCGGGGCTTCCCACGCAACACGAGCAGAGCTGAAACAGAAACACACATATGCAGCGACAGCTTTACCCGACCGTACTGTGATATCAGACTCTCCGAGCATCCGCATCCCACAGACCTGCATGTTGCCACGTTACATTTAGGGTCAGTTGAATGGGTAAGCCACAGGCCCAACAGTGCATACGCTGACCTACATCTCAGGCCTTATAGAGAGAGATCATGTGATGAGTCATACACACACACACACACACACCACACACATAAAGAAGAAAGGGATTAAACGCCCAGAGTACAAGGCATTAGTTGTGATGTGATTAAGTCACGGTTGACCTAGTATGCATGAAACTTAAATGAGGAGGAATAATGATAACAGGCTTAATGTCTGGAAAACCAAAATCAATTTCTCTCAACAACCACAGGCCAGAACGACGAAGAGCTGAATCTGCACTGTCATCAGGATGAAAACCACCAGAGATGCTCAGGTCTCTGATGTACAGTAATTACATGTCAGGTTGTCGCTTACAGCTGACCCGCTGAAGACGTAATGTAATTGAGTGTGGATGAGGAGGAACAATTTGATGGTAAACACAAATGTTTCCTCAGAGTTCAAATATGGTGATGAGGGGGAATAAGAAATCAGAATACTCTTCAACCGAGGGTGGAGGGACACTCCAGGCTGTGCAAGGATCTTTCCAGGGAAGACTTGATCAGGAGGCGAAGTGCAAAGTGCTCACACTCATGAGGAAACTTAATGGTGAAATTTCTGTCACATCCTGACACCAAGATTTGGTGAACGTACTTGATTTTGCACGTCAGAAATCACCAGAAAAAGGAGTTTAACCTGCACAGAAGCACAAATACACTTAGCTCTTAGCTCTTGTAACACAACAGAAGGGTATAAACATATAACATATATTTTTGTGCCATCAAAGCAAAGTTTTAAAGGGAACATATTATGCAAATATCACTTTTCGAAGGCTCTTATATACTGTATTTAGGTGTTTGTCTTGTCTTGTCAAAATGTGAGAATTGACAAAATAATCTGTAATTTTCAGGCTCCCTAGTTTGAAATCCATGTGGTTTTATGAGCTGCTCCCTCAGGTGTCTGACAATGTAACTAGTTTTCCCAATTTGTATAATCCCACCCCTACCTGGTACCAGTAGAAGGGGCGGGGCAAGCAGTGGTTCATTTGCATTTAAAGGGACAGGCACTTAAACCAGCCGTTCTGAACAGGGCTGTTTTGAGAGGATGAAAAGAGCTGTGATGTTTGATCCTTGGGGGATTTTGAACAAAGGATCATGTCACAGACATGTCTTTAAGACACCTGGGAACTATTTTAATTTGTGGAAAAGGGGCAGAATATGCCTCCTTTAAATCTCTTGTGTTTTGTTTTTGAGCTGTGAATTCAGGTTGGCACAAGCAGCTGGTGCAGATGTGTCAATCAGATGAGTGTCAATGTCGTCCAACTGGCACTTGGGCAAATCCACGACTGACACTCAGATGTGAAAGTTTCAGCCAGTGATGATGGTAAAAGTTATTTTCTGGCTCTTTAATGTCTCTTTGCTCACATCTGACACTCCAACAGGTTTTGGGAAAATGAGACTGTGAAGCATCATGAGTGCCTCACTTCTCGAGCTTGCTATAATACCCCAAGGGACCACTTTAATTATAATTTGATTTACTGACCCAACAAAAATGCCCCAAGGATTTTGAGTCTGGAATCAAGTCTCTCTCTCTCTCTCTCTCTCTCTCTCTCTCACACACACACACACACACACACACACACACACACACACACACACACACACACCATTAGTTTCATTGCCAATGGTAAAATGGCAAAAGTCCCAGATACAACTCATCATCAAAATGTTCTATTCATGCCTCAGTATCCTTGGCTCAGTGCTGGGCTTTCCAAAATGTAATGCATGGCTCAGAGTAGAGTTTTTTTTGAGAGACCTCTCTTGCAAAGAGACCAATAGGGTCCCTATCATCACTCTCTCTCTTTCTCGCTGTGTTTTAGAAAATGACTGTGATTACTGACAGCAAATGTTTGACTCCCCCTACTGGTGTCACTCTCCTGTGCTGTTATATCACATTTTGCACAGCACAGCAGGTTAGCACATGTCTCTCTGAAACTGGATCACGTAGGTCATGACCGGCCTGAGTGTGACTCACCTCAAGAAAAGAGTGATTCCAGAGTGTGAGATATGAGCGTTGGCTGCAGTGACAGAGACATGTGGTATTCACACACCCAGAGAAACAACAGGATGAGATTCTCAGAACAACACAAACAAAACAAGAGCCCAGGACTGAGGAGGTGTCGTTGGGTGGAGTCGTGCAAAGAGGGACAGATTATGGGACAAACTTTCCATGGAAAAATGCAAATAAAATTGGGCCTGATTTTCTGTAATTCTCCCTTACATCTGTGCCTGAAAAGGCTCAAACCAAGCACTACTGACTCTTTGAAAAACAAGCTTTAAGTTCATTTTGCCACTGGCTCTTTCACCTTAGTGCCTCTAGATGTCAAGTTCCCTCTGTCTTGTCTATATAGACAAGTTTGTATGTATGTTTGTATGTCTGTACGTGTCTATGTATCTTGTATATGTGTGTATTTTTGTTCTGTATGCAATTAGTTTTTTTAATTATTGTTATTTTTCTTTTTGTGTGTGTAATTAATCTTACTTTCTTTTTTATATATTTATTATCATCATTACTATCACTATGTTCTATGATATCCCACAACACGTTCTTATGCCTTGGGCTCACTGTTGGTGTTCTTGCTCTGAGATTCCATTCCAGTAATATTGTATCCCCTGAAATACCTCTATTGGACTTTACTTGTTAAATAAAAATGAAAAGAAAAAAGAAAAGCTCAATCCAAACACATGCACACACTTCATTAAAAAGCTGAAACCAGAATACCAAAATCTTTTTTAATGAAATACTAATGATAATATACATTATAAAAATGGCTGCAGACAAAGATAAAAAAGGCTGTCATGATAGTAACAAAAGATGCTGTTTCATTGTGACCCTCCCACATCAGCCCTGGGGAATATGTACAACTCGTTGCTATAGAGACTTTGATAAATGTTTTGCTAGAGATCCTTCACTGAATTCTGACTTGGCGATTCCTTTTGAATTTTGTTTCCTGGGCAGCAACTTCATTTTTTCACTGTGACGAGTTTTCAGAAGTTCATTGATGATGAGGACAGACAACCAGCTCCACAGTGTTTGTTTATTCAAGTACAATAAACATGTATCGTCCTCACTCTGACAGTTGTCCGAGTTAAAAAGAAAAACTAAGGCAGAAATGTCTCCAAAGACTCAAACCACATATTAGACTGTGATGTTTGGGTAAAACGTCCATCCTCGTGACTGTAACTGGTTTTTGTGTTTACCCGGGCCGCCTACATCGGTGTGTGTGTGTGCTGTGCGGAGGAGGGCGAGGCAGCGGCGGAGGACGACGAGAGCGAGGAGGGAGGGGGCTGAGGGGTGGAGGAGGAGGAGGAGGAGGAGGAGGGGGTGGGAGCGGAGGTGGCGGTGGCGGCGGCGGCCGACGATGAAGTCTCTATCTTGCTGCTGTGTGTGATGAAGCGCAGGCGCAGCTTCATGGCCGGACGCAGAGTCATGATGATCTTCTCCACCTGGAGGAAGACGGAGAGGGAGGAGGAGAAATCAATACACAGAAGGATCATTCCATAAGAGGAGGAGGAGAATGAAAATAATGACTCAGAGAAGAATAACAAACATGATGATGTCTGGGTTCAAGCTCAACATCATATTCATTTATGTAACATCCCTTGTTTTGAATCACATCCCCCATAAACAGAACAGGTGTAGCCTGAATAAGGACAGCCCTCTGTGTACCATAATGAACAGTGGCTCTGTCCATTAAATGAGTGGTTGGAAAAGCTGATTTAAAGTCCACTTGTCTAAGCTTCAAGCACCAAGTGAAGCTACAGTTTCATCTCCTCTAATTGACTCGAGGGGATTTGTCTTGCGGCAAAGGGTTGACAGTTTCAAACTAAAAATGGAAACATGAAACACAAAACTGTCTCCTGAGTAGCAGCCAGTTCACAGATGTCACCCTGCTTGAAAGCTGAGCGACCGAGGTCTCTATTTGTCTCATTTACTGTTTTTTTTCCCACAAGTTATGTTTTGTCAGATTTTTTGTTCCATTGTGTTATTTTAATCACTCTGTACTATTCCATTTAGAAGAACATGCTTGTGTAATTAAGCAGAAGGCCATAATGGCCATCTGTCAAAGTAATAAAACAGGTAATTGGTTTCATGTCAATGGTTCCTTTCCTATTTTATACGCAGACTAAAGCTTACCTGCTCCTTCACACTGTCTCCAGTGTACATGTATTTGATGTGATAGAGGAAATCACAGATGGGGTCCATGTAGCTGAGATGTTGGCAGTGTTGGTCGACGGCCTGCAGCATCTCATAGAAGGCCACGCCAATCTGAAACACACAGAAAGACTATGTCAAACTCATGGTAATGAAAAAACGTATAATGCAAATTTATTACAGTTATGAGTTATCTAAAGCAAAGGTTCCCAAACCTTTTATCACCGTGGCCACAAGTGTTTTATTTTTACTCTTTTACGCTTGTGGTGTGGACCTGCCTGTCAATTGTGCAGTGCTGGGAAGTCGTATAGACCGAAGTGGCAAAATTTCCAAAATAAAACAGCCGGAAGTAGCCTAGAAATCTAGACGCACCCTAGCGGCAGCAAATATATTTGCTCCGTAGGTGGGTTGAGTCTCGAACACCGTTTGTGTTCACCAATCACAGCGCTCTATCTGTTTAGAGAGTCGTTGGGCTTAAGATTTAGATTTCTAGGCTAATTTTCTTTAAAAGTTGAGCAAGAAACTGCACTGAAGTCATTCATTTCAAGAAGGATATATTTGGTGTTTTGCCGACGGAATATGGGAAAAGTTTAATCTACCAACTTGCTCCGCTGGTAGCGAAAAAAATGCTCTTTGCTCTGATTAGTCGTAGCGCTACCCTATTGCGTGCAGAGGCAGTTTGAAAGACAGCCTTCATTCCGCCCCCTGGATTGAGCCGAGGTCTAGTCTAGACATACAATATAAGGTAAGGTAAGGTAAAGGTACTTTATTAGTCACATATACAGCTAGTACAGTGAAATTCTTTCTCTGCATTTAACCCATCCCCACGGCCCGGTACCAGATGTTCCACGGCCCGGTATCGGTCCCCCGCCTGGTGGTTGGGAACCCCTGATCTAAAGCATCGGTGGTCAAATTTGTGTGTGTACCTCCAACATGCATCGTGTCCTCTCCTGCTGGAAGCGCTGCAGGAACGGTCCCACCAAGTGATACACGTAGAGCAACTGGAACTCTGTCTGGACGATGGGCTTCAGAGTCTCTGACAGAAATCTACAAACACAGACGCACAGATTTATGATGACAGGGTGATCATTAATTATACCTGGGATAAAAAAAAGTATTAAAAGCACCGAAAGAGTAAGAGAAAAGAGAAACAAGCCAGAGACTGAAGCCGTCCTTACTTGGGAATCAGAGACAGTTGCCCGATGGATGAGTGATGCCAGACGGCGTGAGCCAACGCCAGCACGTAACTGCAGTTCATCTCGCTGTAGCTCTGGTGGCAGGCTGTGAAGTCCAGCAGGGCGAAGGGAAAGCCCGCCCACTCCGTCTCTGATGTCAGGGCTGGAGAGCCAATCACGGACACGATGCGGTCGTGGAGAACGATCCAGTAGGGCTCCTGAGAGAGGAGAGTGGTCATGGTGAACAAACGTCATGTGACCTCATCATACAGTGAAGAAGTGTGAGGATGTTTTTGGGAGTGGTTCTCTTACAGGAAGTGCAGTAATGACAAGTCCGATGGCGTTCATCCAAGCTGTGATGTTCTCTCTGGGTACCAGGGGTTGGCTGAGAGGGAGGAGGACAGCGTCAACTGATGCTTTCAGGGATAATTCAGACTAGGGCTGCACAATTATTTTCATTATCGATTAATCTGTTGATTATGTAAACGATTAATCAAATAGTTGTTTGGTGAATAAAATGTTTAAAAATGTTGAGAAATGTCAATCAGTGTTTCCCAAACCACAAGATGATGTCCTCAAATGACTTGTTTTGTCCACAAATCAGAGAATTTGGCCTTTTTTTTCTTTAAAAAATGCCCAAACCGATTATTTGACTATCAAAATTGTTGATGATCAATTTAACAATCGGTTATTGTTTGATTAATCGATGAATGGTTGCGGCTCTAATGCAAACCACCAGTGTAAACACACATACTACCAGAGTGCTGAAAAGAACTTTTACTTTTTTTCAAAAGCACAAACTAGTGATTTTTTTTAGCTGTTTTCTCTTTGAAGATGAAATGCTGTTCATCCATCATACCTTTTTTTAAATTTTATTTAAGCATATTATTATTACATTATCCAGGAAGGATCCATTGAGATTTAACAATCTCTTAAATCTCTTCAACATAACCTAAACGTACCTCTTCAACGCAACGTTGAGCAGAGCGTTGCCGACATCTTTCCCCGGCACCGCCAAAGCCATCAGCTCCACACAGGTGACGTGCAGGGCGTGGGCCGCCGGGTTGGGGAACTCATTGAACCTCCAGTCGCAGTTGGGGAACGGACCGGGCGACTTTCCAGCCATGGGTGATAAAGGGTTAAGGAGGGGAAACGTCACAGGAGGAGGCAGCGAGGTTTCATCGGCTGCAAAGTTGTGTTCATCCCAGTTTTAATTACATGTCTGTTCTGTGGCTGGAGCACTGTTTGTCTGTTGACACATGAGCCACTGTGACAGCTTCCACCTTGTTTTCAATAACTCCTCTTCATTGTTACAACCCCACTGGCTGCACTAAAATGAACCGAGATTAAATTAACTGCAGACCCACAAACAATTACTGTCTCACATTAAAGTAAAGAGGCAATAAGGGAGTATCGGCACTTAAGTCAATACATTATTCAGGTACCACTTGGCTTCCTGTTAGTCAGCATCAGGGTAATGTTGTGACAGGCCTTTTTCTGATTCAACTTCAACATGCCAAAGTATTCAGGATTTAGGCTCATTCTTGTCATGTATTATCGTGTACATCTGGATCTGCATCTGGCACATCTCAGCTGGAGTTAGTGACACTGCCAGTTGTCAGCTCTGTCTATTGAACACAAACTAGACAAGAGTTGGGGTAGAGATCCCCACTTTGAATTAATGCCCCTATTTCCAAAGGCACTTATTTTGAAACATTTTGAAAGACTGGTATTTGAGTACATGTTAATACAAACAACCTTTAAAGATCCTATATTACACTGTTTTTCAACCATAAGTGTATCGCCCCCAAATCAATCTGTGGTTCTAAATCTCATTGATCTAAAAGTGTCTCTCCAGAGCTCTCCTGAGAACGAGCTGTTTCTGTGTCTGCACCTTGAAATGCAAATAAGATGTGTAAACCATGTCTACTGTGTTTTTGCTACTGGTACCATACACTAATGTTGACATTGGGAATAGGGATGGGCAATGATCGCATGAATGATGGAATAGTTGTCCAATAAAAAAAAAAATCGAATAGCCTTGTTTGTGAGACTATCTTCCTGTCTGAAAAAATGTAAATGTTTCCTTTTTAATGGCACAGGAGAAACATGGAGAGACTCCTACAGCCATCACAAAGTTACTCTGTCAAATAAAAAACAAGTGAAACTGAGGTGCAAACTGTGCACGGTGCCGACTGATGAGAAGACGTGGTAGACGTGGTTTTATGCCGGGAGAGGAGACTTGGTCCTCGTTCAGATGTGCTCTCATTCTGTGATGAGGACTTAATTGAACGGTAGCGCTGTGATGAGTAGCGGTACCTTTACAATATTCTCCAGTACTGATTCTCATTACAGTTCATGATTTCATTTTTAAATGACGGATGGCTGCTTTTCAGTCGGTGATATAAAAAGATCGACTGGTGGTACCGCTCCTCTGGTACCGGAAAAATAAATGTTCATGCTGCTTGTTGCAGCTGATAACTTCACACCTGGGCTGCTGCTTCATACTGTGGCTGTTCCGGAAAAATCTCACAGGGCGGAGCTCACGTCTTTATAAACTGGCCCAGGGGGGGGGTAAGGAAGTAATGGGAGGTGGAGTTAGCTGCTCTTGATGTCAAGAGCAGCTGCATTTCCAGCTGGACTGTTTGGGCAGACAATCTCAAAAAGTGAAGCAATTAATTAAAGAAGTGAACAGACTTTTTTCACCTCCAGGCGTCAGATAAAAACCACAGGAACACATAGAACTGCTACAAAATCAGTATAAAGTGGATTTAGCATAATATGGGCCCTTTAATTGCAGTAAAAGCAATCAATTGGGGTAATATTCATTATCATTAGCTAGGAAGGAATTTGGTCTTTTGGGGAATTAGAATATTTTGTGCAGGTAGAAACAGTGAGTGACACATCCATCCACCAACTGGAAGAGGTTAATAAAGGATATTATCCACCAGGCGTCCAATCAGCTTGCAGTAGTAGGTGTCATCAGGGATCCACACGATGTCCTCTCTGGGGTTCATGCCGAACTTCAGGTAAGTCTCACTAAGACACCAACCAGGGGTCCGGTTGTCCTGTCAAAACATTACACTGTCAGAAAGCTGCTGCCGATAACAGTGTACAGTAATATACAATCAGACAACATGGACTGATTTTTTATAAATACTGTCATCGTCATCGTTACAGCCTTTGATATATGAACTTGAGTGTGTGTGTTGTTGTGTACCTTCAGTGAGGACATGATGGCGTGCACCAGTTTCCTCTTCAGGTTGGTCCGGTCCCTCAGGTGTCGCTCGTAGTAGTGAAGTGTGTTGTACAGGTAGGTGACAGGCCGGTCTGCACACAAGCACATCAGTAAACACAGCTGAGCTTGTACAAACAAAAGCTCATGAATTCAAATCCCAGGCGACCTCCCTTCTTCTTCCCGGTGCCATGTTTAATCCATGTATTTACTGCAGACTCACCGTGGAACTTGTACAGGCCTCCCAGGTGATCCAGCAGCGTTTCCAAAGACTTGGAGACGGGGAGGAGCTCCAGGAAGCGGTGGATGACGATGTCAAAGACGGGCAGGAAGCGCAGACACACGTTGCCAAAGTAGATTGGCAGGTACTGAGGCTGGAGCTGCATGGGGGGGTTGACCTGGTCTGCAAGACCCTCGAAATACAGCTTCTCTGGGTATTTCTGGAAGGACAACAACAAACTTTAGTATTTAAAGGTACATTGTGTAGGAATTACTCCTATCTAGCGTTGTGGTTGTATATCACAAGCAACTTAATCATATTTTTCATGCTGCATTCACGTGAAATTGGGCAGACGGCAGACGGACGACAGTCGCTGCACGTAACGGCATAAACAAGCCTCTGTGTAAACAAGTGGTCCGTCAGCACGAGGCAAAACAATACACGTGACAATATGTTGTCATGGCGATGTTGTATTGTTTACCTGACCCACGTTTTACCGGCTTTCTCTCGACTTCTGTGACTAAAATAACATCCGGTTCGTTACCGACGGCCGTCTGCCCGACTGCACTTGAATGCAGCATCAGTGTAACGCTCCATTCCTCCTCACTGCGTTACCGCGGTGACTTTTGAACCGACAGCTCCGGTGTCTCCGGTGAGTTTCCGTGGTTTCCTACCGTCACGCTGCCACTGAACGTAAAAACATGGCTTACCCCCTCGATGTAATATGAATGATATGAACGGCAAATTCAGAGCTTACCGGAACAATTCAGTTTGTTGATGGGGGTGGTTACTAGTTAATGAAAAACAGACTTTTGAACGAAATAATCGATTTTCGTGAATAGATAACAGGAGAAGTTACACAATGTCCCTTTAACCAAGCTATATCACAATAATTTTCCTATTTTGATTTTGTGTTTTTAAATCGGATTACTGGCAATTTGATTCCAGCTTTTTGTCGAGAGGTATGTTTGTGTGTACCTTGTGGTAGCTCATGTGTTTGTTGTGCCAGTCGCTCTGCAGCCAGTGCTCGGGGGCGTTCTCCTTCACAAAATCATTGACTCTGTTCCTGAAGTCGTTGGGCTTCAGCAGCAGCAGCTGGATTATGAAGTAGCAGACTTGAGCCTCGTTGCCCTCGTGGCTACGCATCGCCTGAAGGAAGGAGGCAAAAGCAGGAGGACACACAGTCATTTACAGAGAAGCATCTAATTAACATTATATTATTTTTCAGTGTGCTTGTCTGATCTTACCAGACACAGGATGAGTCTGTCCAGTGTGACTATGTTGTATTTCCAGACCATGTCATTGAGGATTTCGATGCACTTGTTGAGCTGCTGTCCACCTGCTGAGGTTGAGAACTCGTAGACAAGGAAGTCTGCAAAGGTGCGCACGTGAGCCACAAGCGCACGAGCCCCGATCCGCTCCAAGACCCTGAGGGACAAAAAGTCAGACCATCATCACCCCACAACATCATCTGTATTCTTCCACAGATGTTGTTTAGAGACCTCTCACCAGTTACTGTCAGCTGAGAAACTAATACAGAACAGTAGAGATGTGTAGAAAAGACAAATGTCCACCTGAAGCCTATCTGGTTAATGTGGTCTGTCTCCAGTAGCATCTTCCACAGCAGACAGAGGAAGAGTGGCGGGGAGCCCTGCATAGAGAAGTGGGTGATGATGTCGTTCTCATTGGCCATGGACTTCCACTTCCTGTACTCCTCCTCCACGTTCTTCTTCAGGTTGAAACGAGACTCCTGAGGGACGTTGTTCTGCTTGAAGAAGGCCTGGACGAGATGGAGGGGTGGGAGTCGATACGACAGGGTTAGGGAGTTTGATTCAAAGAAAACAAAAATTATATTCTTTGAGTTTGTCGGTGTCATCAAAGCCAAAGTGACCGCATTTGCACCTGTAGTGGAGCAGGGAAGCAGGACAGAGTGTGAGAGGCCCAGTTATGAGGCGTGAAGCTCATGATGGTCTGGAGAATGTCTTTACACCAAGTCCCATGGATGGAGTCTGACCCTGTGAAAAAGTCTTTAAACAGACGCACAGTGTTGGAGCATTACGTACAGGAAACAAATAAACCTCCAGACTTCAAGAAAAGAAAATATGTGAAGAAGTGAACCCGGAGCGAGTGCTACCTGTGACGTGTGTGGCTCTGGCCAGGGTAAGGATCAGGGCTCGGTTCAGCTCCTCAGACTCGGCTGACAGAACCGTCTTCGGGTCGTTCAGGAAGCGGGTGAATTGGGGCTGGACCTCCGAACTGCCCAGCGCTGTGATGAGCCTCAGAGCCGTGCTCTCAACACTGGAGAGAAGCAGAAGACAGAGACGTTAAGACAACTAGAGATGATGACATCAGCCTTGAGCTTTCCTTTTTCTCTCTGTCGATACAAACAACACAAACAATGGGTTAATGTTTCTGTAGTGAAACAAGTTTCTGTTGAGCGTCACATTGTATTGAGAAGTTAATAACAGAGTAATAAGTCAACAGCTCTCAGACAACATCATGATTATTTTTTTATATTTGTAACAGTGGTGATTGAGATGGAAGTGGTATTCATCTGTAGCCTCGTAAACCCACCTCTCCCGGAACTGCATTTCATTTCATTCTGAGGGAGAGTCTGGCCTCATCCCCATTCTAAGCGTCTGGGGTGGGCAGGAGCTGGGCGGGAGTAGTAGCAAAGACGGTTTAATATCTTTGGTAGTAGCGTTGACAGACAATCCCATTCAGCCAATCAGCAAGTTGGTGTAGTGACGGGGCTTTGCACCAGTCGGTCCCTGATTGGCCAACGTGCTGTGTCAATCACAGCGGGCGATGCTGATTGGCTCGGCCTTCTGAGGGTTTCAGTCCAAACGCTTAGAATGGGGATGAGGCCAGACTCTCCCTCGGAATTAAATGAAATGCACTTCCGGGAGAGGCTGGTTTACGAGGCTAATTCATCTGTGCAGACGACAAGAATCAAGATGAAATATGATTCAAGTTCAGTACACACAAAGGTTAACAATCTGGTCTGGTTCCTATAATCATCATCAGCTCCTTAAGGCTCGTTCACACCGCAGACGTAACGAATAAGCGACACGGAATTGCGAAATATTTGGCGGCGAATATTTCGCATCAAAACCATTCACACGGGCAGCGACACGAATATGCGACAGATGCGACAATTATATTCTAAAGTTTCGCTTTTCTCCACGTCATGTCTTACGTAAATCTGTTTAACACAACTACTTGTTAATTATCCCTCACGTATTCGCTATGCCACTGCTGTCTTGTTACCAACTTTTTATATCAACACAGCAGCTCACTGTCTGATCACTGATCAATATCTGATCAGAAGGTGGTGAGAGCAAACACACTCTATCGCTATTTCTAAACCGTCTTTGGTGAGAGACACAGGTTGTTTACATTGTTGTCATGGTGTTGTGACGTACCTCTTTTTCACGCTACATGATTGGTTGATGCGTTTATTCGCCGGGCGAAAATCTACCTTACCTACACACAATTGTATCGCATTTTCGCCGCGTAACATTCGCGGTCGGTGTTTAAGGAAAACCGGGGTTCGAAAAAAAAAACATTGACACACATATTATTCGCACGAAAAATACGTCTCTGGTGTGAAAGGCCCTTGAGAGTGTAGCTGGAGTTCTGCAGTGACTGTGAACTCATGCAATCTCGTTTGCTGTGAGGTTTGAATTGACTTTTAGGGACAATGGTACTTTAGGAGTGTCAGTATTGTGTAGTGAGTTACAGTAAGTATCTTGGATGTGTGTGTTGACATTACCAGAGGTGCAGCTGGTTCTGGTTGGTCTGGGGCACGGCAGCCAGACTGTGCAGGTGACTGAGCAGCTGGACTCTGTAGTGTGGCTGGATGTGGTGCATCCTGTAGCTGAACATCTCCAGCAGAGTGTGAAGGATTCCCCACGCATGAGATTTAAACACGTTGGGCAACAGCTGACCTGAACGGACAGACACACAGAGTCACGTTAAACACAAACACACAAACATACTAGAGACTTTTACACTTAAAGAGTGTGATTGCTTTTGCTTTGTTTTTGTTTCTCAGGCCTAAACATTAACACATATCCACCATCATAATAATTATTTATAGAGCTTTTGGAGATAAAGAAGCATCTCCAGAGGCAAACCGGCCTCAGACGCCTCAGTAAACACAGCTTTACTTCATTTGTGTCAGTTTAACTTAAAGGAAGGTATTTCCTGATCATTTCTTCTTACATTTTACTTCTTAACTCTTTTCTTGATTCGTCCTCATGCAGCTTGATCATGTGTGAATCTGAACACTTTGATAGTCAAAAACAAAACTGCTAAAATGAGGGTAAATCTGCATCTGACATCACTGGTTTTCACCACTGTGAATTAAAATCTACTCACTGATGAATCCTTTGATGCCCAGTGACTCGATCTCCATGTAGACCAGCAGCCTGCTGTATGTTTCCACCAGGGCAGGGGCCAGTGCAGTGCTGGATTTGGCATGGGCCAACTTGATCACCCGAGTGGCAATGCTGTGGATCAGACTGGAGACAGACAGGCAGACTGACACTTACAAAGACGTAGAGGAAGACCTGCGTAAAATAATCTGTCATATTAGTCTGTCCCTCTGAACAGTATACATAGATTCTAATAATGAATAACACTTTGTTTCCCCTAGTCATCATCATCTCCACTCTCACCTCATCTTTGCATGTACTGTGAGTGAATCCAGCAGGTTCATGGGCAGCGGTGTGACAGACCCTGATGCCATACAGTTGGTGCCAGGCAGGTTAGTCCTCATAGATCCGTTTCCATAGATGGTCTCCACCAGGACGCCCATCGGCAGCGTGAAGCACTCAGAGTTTGTGCTGTAGGCGTTGCACAGCAGCGCGATCTTATAGTCGGACATGCCCAGAGTCTTGTTCCGCAGCGACTGCTGAAGGAACCTAACAGACACAGGAGTGGTGGAGGTCAGGCCATCATGTTACACAGCAGCTCTCATGGGGTTTATTTCTTTGGAGAGAGGATAATGGAAACCTAAGGCCGTAGGTGACCCCAGGCCTGTAGTTATTGATAATGTGCCCATCACTCAGGTCTTGATAACACACTCAGCTGGAAGTCACATGATAATAGTCTGAGCTCCAGACTTCAACAGCACAGACTTAAGAGTATATAGAGTCGAGCAGAAATTCATGTTGTTATTTTAACACGCAGTAGTGGAAAGTGTTAAGATATGGTATTACAGCCTGGTTCAGTAATCTGACGGTGCAGTTACAATCACAGACCTCTCATGCGGTACAAACAGCTGTGAAAATGATGGGGGTTAAGAACCGTCCATGCCTCCAGACAATGTACCAGGAGTCTGTTATCAGACAAGCACAGAACAAACTGCTTCCCCACGAGGACAATAAAGTCTATTGAACTGAACTGAACTGAACTGAATGGTTACATTGGTGGCACTGTTTCACATCTACATACTTCATGGTAGAGTATTGTAAAGATACATACTCGTGGTGTAGTTTCAGAGAGTGTGGTATGGGGATCTGCAGTTTGGAGTTGTCGTTCTGAGCTTTTCGGTTCAGGTGGATCCAGATGCAGGTCATGGCAAAGGAGTGAGTGGACTGAGGCTTGTTAATGTCAGGAACTGGGATGCACTGGAGAGGGAGATGAAAAAACATAAATAAATCTATCCATATAAGAGAAAACAACCACTTCTACAGCTGCTAATGAAAACACAGTAGAAAACATTAGATCAATTCAAATGAGGCACAAGTGGTATTAATAACGGTAGACCAAAATCATTTCTTAGCTCAAGCGAACCTCTTTCTCTGGGTAAAGCAGGTCGAAAAGCTTCATGACGGGCAGGAAGTCGGCCAGCGCGTTCTTCTGAATGCTTCCTGATATGAACTGGAGCAGGACCCACATCAGGTGATCTCTCCCTTTAATCAGCCCTCTGCCTGCAAGCTGCAAGAGGAACAGAGTGAGAGAGACGAACACCAAACAAAACAAGCCTCATCAGCTCTTCAATGCTGTTCTACTTTCTCGCTTGCTGTACTCTGTTTCATTATTTATTTCTAAATGAGTTAGTTAGGAGTTAGAGAGGCTGGAGAGCTGGTACAGTATTTACATACTGAAGGGTTGTGTGTACGCGACTGGGGGAAAGTTAGAAATTCATCTGTTTGGGGGACGTTAATGTAAAACATTGTTAAAGCTGATTTATGCATTATTCATATAGTCTATATGGATCTTTTGAGTTTTTATTTTCTTATGTTTATTATTATTACTTATACCGTATATGCATATGTACATGTATGTATGTTTTTTTGTTTTTTTTTACTAATTTATTCACTTTCATTTTATTTTATTTATTTGTTTATCTTTTATTAAAAATTTATTTTTATTTTTTCTGTTCCTGGCTTACCTGCTTTTTGCCTTTTTACGCCCATGTGTGTAATATCTCTTCCATAATATTTGATGTCATTTTTGATATGATATCAGATGTACACAATGCTTGTAATTTGCTTTAAAAGAAAAGAAAAAAAAAAAAAAAAAAGAAGTATGATCAAAAAAAAGAAGAAATGCAGCTGTTAGTACCCGAGCTGCCTGCAATCTGCTTGACTCGCAGTGTAAAGATAATTCCTCTGATCAGATTCATTGAAGATTTACATCAGTGATGTACTTCAGCACTCCTTCCCCTCTGTGCGACTCTAGTCCAAACATTTTTTTAGTGGGCTCAGCCTCCCGGCGTCTCACCTTCATCATCTCCTCACCTTTTGATGTAATGACAGCACCATATGTGGGAAGCTCGCAAACTGAAACAGCACAAAGAAGATGAGCTGAGAGGAGAGGTGCTGCCACAGCAGCTGGCTGGTGCCTCCGATGTCGGCGTCAAAGTGTTCCTCGGTCTCGGAGCGCTCCATGGCGTACACCACCAGGTCCACCAGCTGCTCCTCCAGCACCGGGCAGCGCTGCTTATGCTGTCAGGGGAGGAGGGGAGTGTTAAAGGATAAAGAGAACAGTGGGCAGGGGAGAGAGGAGGTTAAACAGAGGAAGGGAAGGAAAGACGTCCCAGAAAGAAAGAAGGGTGAGGGAAACATGTAAAGACAGAGGGAAAAGGAGGGGAGAAGAAACAAAGAAAGACAGACAGAGGGTGGGAGAGAATGAGAGGAAGGTTATCATCAACACACTTCACATACAAATTAATGTTAATAGATGCGTGAGCCATTGTTAGAAATTGATTTTATAAAACCTCTTCCCATCTCCTGCATGCAGGGCTGCAGCTCCCTCTTGCCTCTGCCAGCTGGGTTAACCTCTCCCTTTACCTCCATCTCCAGATGTTCTGGGATGTTCCAGTGATGTTGTTATGGAGGAGCTAAACTAACATAGCTACAGTAATTTGCCTGCATTCCAATCATCACAATCTTTTCAAGTTGAATCTTTTCTAAAGTTTGACACAGCATGAAGATGACTAGTTTAGTTTTAGGACATCTTGTCAAAATGAATGAAGCAGAAAATTTAAATTTAATAAAAGCACATTTTATAGACATGGTGATTCATCAGATTGTCCATCAATGAGTGGAGTGGTGTAAACACTGTTAAAGCCCATGTTTTATAATTGGGAGTCGACCGATTTTTTAGGGCAGATACCGATACAGATTATCAGTAATTAAGGAAACTGATAACCGATATTTAGAACCGATATTCATTCGCCGTAAAAATGTTTAGAACAACACACCTGAGATCAGACTGAATACAGTATACTGTTTGTTTGTTTTTTGTACACTGTGAAAACCTGTGATGAAAAGACCAACACAAACATAGAACAACACAAACCTCAACACATCGTAGCCAAAATAATTTTTTATCGGTTATCTGTGAAAAAAAATGGCCGATACCGATTATCGTAAAAATGCCAAATATGGGCTGATATTATTGGCCATGCCGATAATCGGTCCCTAATAGGGATGTCACAATTATACATTTTCTTGGTACGATTATTGTCAGAAATAATCACGGTACTACGATTATCACGATTATTATGCATTAATTATTTTCACAACACTATGAATGTGTAAAATCGAATATAGTCAAAATATAATTACATTACTCATTGTTTACACAAAATAGTTAAAGTATCTATTAATATGACCAATTATTAATCCCCAGGGGAAATGTTTGAAATATTCAGGTCATACATTTTTATCTATACCAAATGTTTATTTCAATCGTTTTTTGTTTTGTTTTTTTAATTAAAAATGACACGCTAACATTTAAATTCCTACCAATTCAATGTTACGTTAGTGAAACGGACTAGCATCTGTGCATTTACCTTTATTTTTGCAAACATCAGCCTATATGGTTCCAACATCATCTTTTTGGGAAAGTAACAGTATTTAGGAATCTTTACGATTACCTGTGGCGTTTAATACCACGATTAATTGTGAAAACAAGTACCGGTAATCGTGACATCCCTAGTCCCTAATTAGAACGCTGACAAAAGTAAAGCTCTGTTTTGCCGAGGCCTTGTGGAGGTTCTCCGATCATGCAGGAACAACAGGTTTCCATATGTTTCATATACTATACAAGGGAATTTCAATGGAAGACATAAAGCGAAAGGAAAGAGGGGAGGGGGCGGTCAAGAGTCAGAAAAATGGCAGGAGAGAGGGGGAGGCAGGTTAACAAGACATCAAAGCCCCAAGGCCAGATAGTGGAGTGAACACAGTCCTTGTGGAGCTGTAGGCGGAGTGTGTTGTTCTGTGTGGGCTGGAGGTGGCAGACAACCAGGAAGACTGTAGACATGACACTGTACAACTAACTTCACCCAGCAGAGACAGAGCAGGAGCGGGGATCCCTGCTCTACACAGTCCTTTGCATACAACTGGGACACAGCACAGCATAGCACCAAACAGCACGGCACGGCACGGCACAGAGCAGAAGTACAATGTGGCACAGAACAGCACACAGCACTAAACACCAAACCAAACCAAACAGTGCAATTCATTCCTGCATGCAGGACGTGGGTAGGTGGGGAAGTTGTGCGATGGGGAAAGACAAAGAGGAGCTGTGAGGCTGACGTCACGTCTCCTCCTCGGCCCCCAACACACACACACACACACATGCTGGTACAGAAAGAGAGAGAGAGCAGGAGGGAGAGACAGAGGGAAAAAGAGAGAAGGGTCCCCATCTGCTATCAGCCAAACAGCGTACACACACCTATGTCCAAAAACACCAGTCTCCCACCGACAAAACCCTGGTCTGACTGCCATCCCACCTATCCTGTTAACATCCTAAACAATGGCAGCCTAATGAAACAGATTATTTAGCACATAACAACCTAAAACACATGACCAAATACTCCATTATACATGATTTTCTCTGTCAGCCACCAGTCATAATCACTGCTGCTAATTGCTTGTGGAGCAAATAAACAAGGCCATCTGTCTGCCACTGACACTCTGCTGTTAGGAATTTCTCAGCCCTGGTCCTGGAGCTTAGTATGACTAGTCAGTTCATCAACCACAGACTAATGTGTGATTACATGTTGGATAATATCTAGGTGTCTGGATGAGCTGTGTAATGTTAGTCAGTGAACTAATGATCATATTAAGAGAGGAACATGAAGGATGATCATTGCTGCATTAGCTGTGCTGCAATTTTAGAGGAAATGTCTGTGGTGATAGGGTAACTACTTTTCATTTGTATTACTTTCATCATTTTATCATGTTAACCACCATAAGAGGAGCCTTTGAGACTAGGGATGTCACGATTACTTGTTTTCACAATTAATCGTGGTATTAAACGCCACAATTATTGATCGTAAAGATTCCTAAATACTGTTAACTTTCACAAAAAATTGATGTTGGAATCTTATCGGCAGATGTGCGCAAAAATAAAGGTCAATGCACAGATACTGGTCCATTTAACTAACGTAACATTGAATTGGTAGGAATTTAAATGTTAGCGTGTCATTTTTAATTAAAAAAAAAAAAAGCAAAACAAAACAAAAAACCATTCAAATAAATTCAAACATTTTGCTTTGATAACAATTTATGACCTGGATATTTCAAACATTTCCCCTGGGGATTAAGAATTGGTCAATTAATAGATACTTGAAATATTTTGTGTAAACAATGAGTAATGTAATTATATTTTGACTATATTAGATTTTACACATTCATAGTGTTGTGAAATTAATTAGTGAATAATAATCTTGATAATCGTAATACCGTGATTATTTCTCTGACAATAATCTTACCAAGAAAATGTATAATCGTGACATCCCTATTTCTGACTGACATCAGTTTATAAAAACACTAACAATCTTCAAGGTATAATGTGAAACATACGGGCTAAAACCCTCCAGAACTACTGTCCTCTTTCATGTATGCGCATCATTAACCAGTGAACATCATGCAACACACGTCAGAGTTCACTCATCCAGACAGACAGCCAATCAGAATCACCCATCAGCCGACCTGGGCAAAACACCGGTCCAACACTTCACATAAAACAGAACTGAGTGAAAACTCGGTGTGAGGAGTCTTTGGCTTGCATCACACTGCGCAATGTTCCCTGTCTCTTTTCATTCATCCGCTGCTATCACAGATTTAATAACAGACGCATCGTCCCATCAGTAGCCGGGAGGCTTTCTTCAGAGAGTGTATCAGCTTATAAAGGATCGAGTTAGCCGAGTGTGACTTTTACAAATTACAAGCCTTGATCATTTTAGATGGCCCAATTTGCATGAGAATTAGGTTTGCTAATGTCTTGCAACAACAAAGTGTCAAAACTCAATTTGGACTGAAAGAAGAAGACATGTCAGTGAGGCAAAATCATTTTTGGAGGTCCATCAACCGCCAGTGCAGACTGTAATTTAACTCATCACAGTTCACTGCTGTGGAAAACCAAAACCCAACCAACCTGCCCTGTAGAAATAAATTAACATTTCAATCGATAAGAAATTGGACTTTCTTATATTTTTCTTTGTGGTAAGTGTTGAACAATCTTCCTGCTTCACTACACAAATCCAATGCTAGCTGGTAGGCTGGCAAGATAGTTACACTGCCTCCAGCTGATTCATGTAATTACACAATGATAACAACAACAACATATACTGATGCCCAAGTGGAGACCACTACTCAGTCAAAAATAGTGAGGTTTTGCCCAGGTCACTGCAACACAAAGTAGCAGCATTAGGTCAGACACAAGAGGACCTGGCCGACAACAGGCACGCACCAGACTACATCCATACATGCAGAGCAGCAGGACTTGAAGTGTCAACAGCAGGGTTACAGTCAGAAAAAGTTCATCAGCTTATTGGCCGAGACTGAATACACACCTGTCACCAGAATATAGTGTCGGCTAATTCAATTGATCCTGTCACGTCCAACAGATAGCGTAATATCTTAAAATGTTAAAGGTCTGCACTCTGTGTGTGTGTGTGTGTGTGTGTGTGTGTGTGTGTGGGGTGCTACAGAGATAGTGAATATTCACAGACAGAGTTGGCCATCTGTGACTTCATCAATAGACTTAATGGCTGCTGCACTAAAAACAGAGATAAGGTACTTGAGGAATGTGACAGGAGAGAGTTAACCTGCCAGCATCTTATTAACTGAACAACTCATCCGTGGTTAATAATCCATAAATGGCCGCCTGTCCATCGATCTACTGCGGCCTGTCTATCATACTTTCATCTGCCTGTGTGTATGCCCACTCTTTATACGGCCACACATGTCTTTCTATCCACTGTATCTCTAAGAAGCCCTGCTGTGACCATTTCAAGCTCTGTGGCATTTCCCTTTACTCAATTTTCGTTTTTTTTTTTTTTTCGTCCACCTTCCCACTTGTAGGACATCAGTGGGTCTAAAAAGCTAAGCGTCCAATGGGCTGGTTAGCTCATAGGTCAGGTGACCAGCAAGAGGAACAAGGACATACCTGGGCAATGTTCAGAGTCTAGAGAGCGCATGGCAGAGAGACAGACAAACACAACACACAACCAGAGGACAAAAGAGAGAGAAAAGAAGAGAGAAACAAAGACAGAAGGAGAAGGAAACAGAGAAGGGGAAAAGGAGAGACAGAGAGAGAAAGTGGTGACTAAAGGGGCTAGGTTGTTCACTGTCCGTTCAGCACAGTTAGCATCAACTCAGCCCATCCAAAACATGCAAACCAGCTTCTGGGTGATTGGTCCATGGTTCAAAATATGAAGACAAACCGATATTATGACACTGATCAATGGTTTCTGTTATCAACAACATGTGTCAATGGCTGCAATCGATGAGATGGGCTGAGCTGAGACTGCATGAACTCAACAGGGCAAGCTAACACCAGTGCATTATGGGTCAAGCTCACAGCATTGGCTTGCTTTAAATACGGTCTTTTATAGCTGTGTTACTAGAGTAACGAGGGAGGAGAAGGGTTCAAGGGAGAAAAAGGGTGAAGATAAGAGGAGAAAATGGATGGACAGAAACAGCAAAGTAAGAGAAGGAGGCTGACTGGGAGGAGGAGAGGAGAGGAGAGGAGAGGAGAGGAGAGGAGAGGAGAGGAGAGGAGAGGAGAGGAGAGGAGAATAGAAAAGGAGAGGAACAAGTGGAACAGGAGCAGAGGGGGGGCAGAAAGTGGGATGGCCAAAAAGAGATCAAAGTAGGGGAGAGTCAATAAAGAGAGCGTGGGGGACAGGAGAAGTGAGGGCAGGTGGAGGTCTTGGTTTGCTGTGTTAGAAAAGGAGCCGAGGCAGAAGGAGGAGGATTTACCTGTTTGTTGAGTCCTAACATGTTGCACACCATCTCCCTGGAGTACGGCTGCTCTAGCACATAGCGCAGCAAACCTGTCTGTGGCTCAAACAGGTCCTACATCCCATCAGAAAAAAGAAAACACAACTTTTTACTGTACTGTTTCTGGGAATCTGTCAATCGCTGTGTGAAGTGTGTGTGCATGAACACAACGCTACCTTGTCAAAGGGCAGCATGCCTCTCAGGGGGAAGCGCAGAGTGGTGGGGTCTAATTTCCAGGAGTTACAGATCGCCCCGCTGTTATTCACTACTGGTAACAGGCTGCATCGACCTGCAGACACACACATTCACACACCAAATGACTCATCACATACAGAAGTAACGACAATTCATAATTCCAAGTGGTATATTATGTTGAGTCAGTGCTCAATATAAACTTCCCAGATCTATTTCTGTGTCTTGAAAGTTGTTTCTACTGTGTTTTCCCTTTAGAATTTATTTTTTGTTTAAAAAATGAATTAATGAAGGCTTTAATCAGATTGCCAAAAAAAACAAGAACCCCTGAGAACCACAAAACTCTTTTTGATCAATGTTCTGTGAGCGTCCAATGTGTGTGTGTTTCTGTGTCTCCTACCACAGATAGAGTTGATTCTTGCTGTGGGTCTAAAACTGTCCACAAAGTCTGATATCAAACTGCCAAGAAGCTGCAGATTAGAGAGACAAAAATGGGCAGAAGACCCAAGACACAAAGAGTGTTAGATGCACATACAGTATATAGCTGAACAGAGACACACACACACAACAGACACACTCTTACCCAATGTGACAGCTGTCCCTCTGGATACAGTTTTCTTATTTCTGTTATGGCAAAGTAGGCTGGCAGGAGGCAGGCATTTCTGTCCAGGATATATTCTACTACCTAAAAGACACACAGATATTTAAACAAAAGAAATGATTACTATTACACTGTTCACATGCCTTGAACATGAAGCTAGTCCAGTTCATTTGTAAAATTAAATTATAAACGATGGAGCGACTTGTACCTCTCTGGCAGCCAGAAGCTGTTGGACTATAGCTGAGCTGACAGTGGTAGGAATGGTCTGGATTTTATCCAGGACAGCTTTCAACAGGTCCCGGACACCCTGAAACACACAATTACAACATACTCAGAGATTAAAGACCTCAGGTTTAAAGGTCCAGTGTGTTACATGGGGGGAAAATCATGATATCCAGCATTTAGATTCTATATTGCAGCGCTCAGCCGCTCACTGACCCCTCCCGTCGGCAAAGTGACGGTGGCCTTTGAGGACAAAAAAACGTGTTTACCACAACTGGGAGTATTTCAGGAGCGATGAGGTGATGATCTAAACCATTTTACAATATGTCTGCTGTTTCCTACTCCTTCTTCTTTGTTGGTTTATTTATGAACGCAAAACTCTATATATATAGTATATGAAAGAATAATCATAGACTATAAAAACCAAACACATTTTATTTTATAGTGATACACTACTCAGGGGTAGTATATTCAGGTTTTGCCAATAAACCTTGACAATTATTACGATGGACCTTTAAAACATGCATGAAAAGTGACAGTTTTTGTGATGCCTGATAAGATCACCGAGTCTCCAGAAAAGCACATGCCCCCCCTCCAGAATTATTCTGAATTTTTAGATATTTTTAATTGCCTTGTTTGAAACCACGATCAAATTGAATCATACATTCTGTCATTGTGTTACTTAAGGATGGAAATAGACTGAAAACCAATCTCTCTACTGAGCCCATTTTGAGAACTAATATCTTAAAACACTTCCCACTGATATGGTTTCTCTGTGTCATCAAGCCTCTCCAAATAAACACAACAAACACTTTTGTATCTGGAAAGTGACCTTGTAGTGTCAGCATGACCTCCAGCCACCAGCAATTCACTACAGCTACATGAAGCTGATGCACCGGCTGTGTCAAATATGTTTAACTTTAATTAAAGTTATATGAGGGGTGATTACTTGTCTCTGCTGTGCCTGTTAAGTGTAAGAGTGTGTGTGTGTGTGTGAGACCTTGTAGTCCACCCCTCCAATGATCTTGCGGATCAGTTTGAAAGTTAAGGCCCACAGCTGAGTCCTGTCCCACTCCAAACTCTCGGAGCTTATCAGAGCTACACACACCATCCTACAGAGAGACAGAAGAGAAGAGGTCAAACATACATGTGGTCATGTTAAACATAATCTGATTAATGATAGACATAGACATGTATTAATGAGACTTCAATTATCACACAGTGAATTTTGGAATGATCATAAACCATGAGGATCATTCATCTGTCTTAATTATCACTCAAGACAAGAGCTGACAGTGATACAGCCTAAACAAAACCCTTAGTAAATCTAAACAAATTAACTGGATAATTACAGAACTAAATCACATTGCCAAGCCCAGGGTGTTAATCTTTTTGCCTTTGTATGTTTGTGTGTGACCTTGTGTGTAAGTGTCTGTACCTTGGCGGCAACAGGCTCGTCTCCACAGCCATCGCAAGACAGTCGTAGAGGAAGGAGATTCTCTTGGGACTGTGCTGGCTGTGAATGAACCGCACTATCCACTGTACACACTGTTCATGAGACTCCTGCAGAGACACATGGAGACAGTTATAGAATAAAACCCAGCTAATGAGTCAACATGTGCACCACTCAGACATATTAACATTCTGACCACCTGCCTAATATTGTGTTGGTCTCTTTTAGGGCTGCTACTAATTATTATTTTCATTATCGATTCATCTGTAGAGTATTTAAACGATTAATCGATTAGTTGTTTGGTTAATAAAATGTTGAAAAATGTTGAAAAATGTCAATCAGTGTTTCCCAAACCACAAGTTGACGTCCTCAGATGTCTTGTTTTGTCCACAAACCAAAGAGATTCTCACTTTAGTGTCATAAAGGAACAAAGAAACCAGAAATATTCACATTTAAGAAGCTGAAATCTGAGAATTTGACTTTTGACTTTGATTTTTTCTTACAAAACTACCCAAATCGATTATTCGATTATCAAAATAGTTGACGATTCATTTAATAATCGATTATTGTGCGATTAATCGATGAATTGTTGCAGCTCTAGTCCCTTTTGTTGCCAAATACACAACAAACTGTCCTGCGCTGTGTATTCTGAGAGCTTTCTATCAGAAGCAGCATGAACTTCTTCAGTGTAACAATATCTGGTCTGTTGGATGGAAGCACACGGGCCAGCCTTCTCTCCCCACGTGTATCAATGAGCCTGTGGCCGCTTCACCACTCTTCTTTCCTTGGACCAACTGTTGATAGATCCTGACCACTGCAGACTGGGAACAGCCCATAAGACATGAGAGACCCAGTTGTCCTTGGAGAACTGGATCAGATCCTTAACCTGAACATTGTTCCTGCTTCTATCACATCAACACTAAGGACAACATGTTCACCTGCTGTCTCATACATCCCACTAACAGGTGCCACGATGAAGTGTTATTCAGTGTTGTTCACTTCACCTCTCAGTGCTCAGAACGTTAGGCCTGATCAGTGTAAATGTGTGTTTGCTTGTGAGTGTGCACAGACCTGTGGCAGCGTTCCCCAGTAATGTCTGAAGGCTCCAAGACAACTGATCAGTTTAGTCCTCTCGTCCTCTGGAGTGTCCATGAACATCCTAAACCACCACATATAGAGACAATATTAAAGGCATTTTATATTTGTACATGTTCAATACTGCTCTTTTTGCTGATTGAAGTACTACTGGCATGAAACTGCCTCAATACGACAAACTAACACCATGCATTCTTCAAGTGAAAACTTGACTAAACTAAATAATAACAGTGCAGGAGGAGGTGTGTCTGTGTTTCAAATCAACTTACCCAGCAAAGGCCTCTTCTATCATCTCCGTTTTCTGAGAGGAGAAAAATATGAGACGACATTAATAGAATGTCAGCTAGAGGGCCATAAAATACTTTTTCTTTAATCCTTTTGTTAGTTTAATCTTTGTTCCTGATCATAACAACCTCAGTAATGATAATGACCCTGAAGCTAACCCTTAATAGGAAAGGCAAAAATGAACATGTTGTTCTACAACAACAATCTATATTCAATAGCACAAAGGAAAAATATAGTTATTGAATTTTTTGTTGGTTTATTTAAAAAAATAAATCAACAATCAACCAATCTCTGATTGAAAAGCATTCAGACCCTCTTCTCTGCCACTTCAAATTGTGTTGAAAATATGTCCCATCCTTACAAGTGCTCCAGTCGCCCAGCAAATAAATGAATGAATAAATATAAAAACAAGTGGTGTATCAGGCTGAAGTGTTGTTAAACAGAGCTCTGAAATGCAGATACAGCAGCACTATTTGAACATGATCTTTAAAGTAGCTTTATGTAGGTGGCATAGGTACTACTTCCCATATCTAATGCTTTATAAACACTATAATATATGATACAATATATTAGACTTTGTAATAAATCAGTATTAGAGATGAGAATGGTGGATGGACACTTAACTCTCACGTATTTTGAAACAATGCTGCATAAACATTTGCTTATTGTCTCTATTTGATACATTGCAAAAGTGAAAAGGCAAGTTAGCGATGGATGACTGTTATCAACTTGAATTCATGAATTTAATTCAGGAGCCTGTGGACACAATGCACAGAGTCTGAAGCCTCCGGTGTTTTGAAGTTAGCCTGGTGTTAGTGATGAAAGCTGAACTATCTCATCAGGTTAAACTAACTGGATATAATACCGGTACACAGACATGAACTCTCTGCAGAAACGTTGCTGTAGTGATCTGTCTGCAGACCTAGCGTGAGTGAAGGGGGAAAGGCTAACGCTGTGTGAGATGCTAACAAATGTTAGCTTTAAAGCCAGCAGCTCATAAAGATGCTAATTACCACAACATCCTCAAATATGCTCTGGAGCTGCGTCTCCATCGAAAGCGCCATGTCTGCATCCAGATGGAGACCGTTTCTAGAGGAGCATCACAATAACCAGTCCAGTTGGCGCCTCCAATGAGCGCAGACAATCCTGTCAACAAGCTAAAGGCTAACAGGCACCGGAATGAATGCGCCGCGAGAGGTGTAACGGCAAAAACAATCCGGAGAGAAATCAGAGGCGGAACGAGCACAGTTCCTCCTTATTCTGGCTTCATTAGTGTGTGTGACACATCTGCCGCTGTATTTAAATTACACATAATAATTACTATTATATATAAATGTTTTAATACTGCTTGCAATTATCATTAAATATGACATTACATATTTCTCACCTACGTGCTGTTATTTATGAATAGCAGGTAACAGCTGTGGTCGCTTATGTTGGCCACCAGATGTCACTACAGGTTACTGTAAGCATTGTTGTGTGTTTAGTATCTCACGCATAGACTGTAAAAAAAAATCTCACGTTACAATTTTTTGTTTGTTTTTTGATTGCTAAAACACTAAAATCAAAAGTAGGTATTACACAATTATCAAGTGATGTGCACCACTATAAGCACAGTGTCAGGCTGTCAGCCTCACACTTTTTGCAAAACAATAGCCTACACACTGCGACCATCCACACTTTACAGTTGTATTCCTTCCAGGAGTTTTTCTGGGCATCGATGGAGGGTTTCAGTCTCTGGCCCCAGGTTCAGGTTCAGGCTCAGGTTCCCTTCATTCAGGCCATGGAGGACGCCTGTGACCTGAGTGGACATTCAAGACTTCACATGTTGAGGATATCACCTGTGATGTTGATTAAATTATCTGGCCTGATCCAGCTACTGTAGGTGAAGAGAGAACGTAGTAGCTATTGTTTGTAGCCTTTTTTTTTTTTACTGTAATGTAAACCCTACTGGATTTGTCTGCTGTAGCATGAAAACTGGAAGGGTTTTTTCTTTCTTTCTTTCTTTTCTCTACATGTTGACTGATTTGATATTTTGATAGTCTCAGTCTGCAGCACTGGTCTTGTGTAGTGTTTGGTGAGAATGTTGCATTACACTTTCTCCTACTTACGTAACATACTCTAACCACTGAGAAGTAGCTAGAATTGCTAAAGGTGTTAAAGTTACACACAACGGTTCAAACAGAATTAAGTCATATGAAACGTGTGTTTCCATATGGTATCAAAATATGATTTTTATAAAGTAGTGTAGTGTAGTGTTTTTACAAGAGTATTTCATTTTGCAAAGGATCTGAGATGTTGTGCTAACTAGGTGTATGGCTGTGCTTGTGTTTTGACAAACTGGGCCCAGTTTTGAAAATCAGGCTTAAGCAATTGAAAAAAAACTGTATCAGTTAAATTAAGACATGAAGGTATAGGAAACAAAAAGTTTCATAGCCTATCCTTTGTAAACATGAATGTTTTTACAGTTATATTTTCTGATCACTCCCAACATTGTGGTGTTCATCATGTTGTAGTGAATGAATATGAGTTATGTTGTACAGTACCTTCCTCCCTGCCGCTGTCAGACTGCACTTCTCAGCACAAAACATAATTGGAATGTGGATTTTTTTTTTATTTTTTTTTTCTTCTTATATAACCATACTCTATTACAAATATTGCTTTTTTCTGCTATTACTACTTAATTAACTGTATTAACTATATTTATTCGCTGTTGTCTGCTGCAGCAACCCTGTAAATTTTCCCATGGTGAGACGTAAAAAAGGATTATGTTCATTTAATTTATTTTAGCCAGATATGCCAGGGGTTCCTAACTCCAGCTGGTCAGTATGCTGGCTTCTGAAACTGAAACTATGACGGGTCGGTGGGGATAGGGATTTGTAGACTGTCAACAGGGCTTCTACCAACAACAGGCTGGCTCTCCCTCTGTCTGGAGTAACTTTGTTCCTGGACATCACAGGGCCTGTGTGTCAAACTTAACAAAACAAACTAAATTAATTTTACATGGAATAGAAGTAACAATATTTATCCAAGATTCATAATCTACCACATGTAGGTAAATAAAAAATGATGGAGTCCACAAGTTGGAGGACACATTTTATAAACTGTCATTACAGTAATGTAGAAGTTGAAGAAGGTTTGAGGTCTCTGCTGATCAGTTATATTTCACCAGCTCAACACTCACAGAGTTATTGTAAATAAGAGCAATAAAACCAAGTCAAAAGCCCAAAACACACCAGATCAACATGCAGAACCACAAGCATGTGGAACAAAGTATTTTAACAAAGTCCATCAACAGCACACAGATGTAGTATGTATGTCATTTAACCACTAGCGTGACATGAATCTAAAATGTGTCAGACTCTGATGAACTGATACTGTGTGTGTCTGTGTGGGTCTGGTGTGAGTGCTTGCAGTGCAAAATCATCAACAATTTTCATCATATTTTCATATCATCTTTTCGCAAAACTCTAAGCACTTTTTCAATCGCTAAAATAGTTTGTGCACTGTGATGTTACAGTAAAGTACAGACCAGGTGTCATCACTTAGACACAACAATGGAAAAGTTCACACTTTTACCTAATGAAGTGATGAAACCAACATGAACCGGGTCACAGGGTGCAGGAAACAAGGAGGAAGCCAGCTGTGTGTGTGTGTGTATTTCTGTCGGTGCCTGTCATCCCTCTGTCCGCTTCACTCACAACCCCTCACTCTTACTATGCTGCAGGTCGTGTGTGTGTGTGTGTGTGTGTGTGTGTGTAATGTACATTTCATTTTTCAGGTTTTAGTGTGTGAGCTCACTTTAGTGACTTTGAGCACAGATAAAAGTGTTTTGACGAGTGTGTTTGGTTTTTTGAGAGTTTGAGAGTTTTGTCAAAAAAGACTGGCTGTTGGATTTTGTGTTTACAGTTTTGAGAGAATCATAGAAGGTTTCTAATGTATTTTATTACTTGTGTAAAACTGTTATGTAATTCACACCAATATGGCCATAACTTTGAGACAGACCTCCCCGTCAGGTAGAAAAGCTAAGATCAATTAAAGCTGCTTCACAGCAGTGGTTGGGGCCACAAATTTAGGCCACTCTGAGTAACAAGAGACAAAATAGGAAGACAACAAGAACATCTGCAATACAATGTCCATTCTGCCTCAGCTGAGACTTAAACCTACAACCTCTGACACTAGCCAATTGGCTTAAAGTAAAACCTGGTGTGTGGCTTCACAAATGGACTAAGCCAGTCACCAGGGTGGCAGCAGCTGTCAAGGCAGATTTCAAAAATTGTCAAAATGTCAAAAATTCTATCAAGACAAAAATCTGATAATACATAAATTGCATCTTGGCAGTATGGAAATGTTGGTGATTAGTTTTTAACAATAGGTGTTTTGCTCCATAAGTGAAAAACTGATGTTTAAAACACTTATTGAGAGCAGAATTCAAAATGTTTTTTAAAAAATCAGTTTTTGAGATAAAATTCTATTTATGGTCATGACTCAGGTTGCAGGTAGGAGGAAGGCTCTGGTTGGGGACACGAGGGACACTTTGATGTCAATATTTCTAGAAAGTGAGATCAGATCTCCAACCAGGGATGTAACAGAAATCCATGCCTGCAGCGAGCTGTTTTGCGACAGAATGAGAACAGTTTTTGCCCTGACGAGTGACTCACTTTGGCATGTATTTTAACCCTTGACTATACACACAAAAAGCTATATAAGATATTATTAGAGAGAAAATGTAAGGGCTTAAAGGGTCATATTATGATTCCAACTAGAATCCACATGGAAAAAATAAGAAGTCTGAAAGCCCTGGGTTAAACCATGATTTAGTAGTTTACCAGTACTTGACTAAATAGGTTGCTATTGTGTTGTTTCTTAATGCCAATTGAATGTCTTTTTCTTCTTTTTTTCTAAAAACTGTAAAATGCTCTTCGAGTAGTCAAAAGGGAATTCATCCATCCATCCATCCATCTTCAACCTCTTATCCGAGGTCGGGTTGCAGGGGCAGCAGATCCACTAGTGAGACCCAGACTTTCCTTTCCCCGGCAACACTGACCAGCTCTGACTGGGGTATCCTGAGGCGTTCCGTGGCCAGGCTATGATCTCTCCACCTAGTCCTTGGTCTGGCTCGTGGCCTCCTCCCAAGAGGGAGGTAGCCACCCTATCTTCTTACAGAGTGAGTGCCAGCCACTCTTCTCCAGGCTGCTCTATTCCTCTCAAAGGTCACTGAGAACAATAGGCCTGTAAGAAGACAAAAGATGTTGTACATCCTCTCTCTGGCTAGCCGTGATTTTTGACAAAACTTCAGTCATAATATAATTGTCTAGATGATAACTATAATAACAGCATTGTTAGTAAGGCAAAACCAGATATTTTGTGTTTGTTTATAATCAAAGAACAAAGGGAATGGCGTGCCCGACTCTAATGTAAAAATAAAACTGGGTGCCGGCTCAAAAATCACTTCATACGCTGAAGAAAGCCAAGGGCTGAAACGCGTCCGTCAGGCACTGCTGTGCGTTAAATAAATATTTCAAGTTTACTTTGTGAGTGCTGCTATTTCAGTTTTTTCTGTATTTTGTTTATAATCAAACAACAGTGTTTCAAATTTTAATTCAATAGATGTTATGCAGGTTTTGACAAGAGTAATAGTAATATATCTCAGATCTTTGTAGCTGACACAAAGGAACACTGAACCTTATAGAAACTGTTTCATTGTTTTTATAAGACACACGATTCTTCCTTTCTCTGTTATTATTATTATTCTTGATAAACGTGGGAAAACTGTCAAAAATGAAAAAAAATGTCAAAAATGAAAAAAATCTCCTTAATCAGAGAGACAGTAAACACGGATCAGTCATATGAGCTAAATGCTGAAAATATATAAGAAATGTGGTATAATTAATAGGTTACAGAATTTAGCGTATTACAACCCTGTCTTTTACTGAGGCCACCAAAATTGTAAAATGATGTTAGAAGCAGGGGAAGGTGAGCCAGTGAGAAGAGCTGATTTGCGGTGACAATTTGCTGATCTGTGGAGCAAGTAACGCTCTCCTCTTCCGACCAACCCCTGAGCAGAATTTCCATGTCAGACTTTCCAAACAAAACCTGAATTCACCCGAGTGATCTCACTCAGGTAAATTTCCTAATCAGTGTAGAATTGCTGACTAAGCCATAGAAAGATTTATATCCATATTACATATATATTACAGCCATTGTTCTTGTTTCACATATTCGCTCTACAAGGAGATCAATGAACACACTTCATTTATCTTTTTGTTTTTACAATTTTCCAATTGACAATTCTTAACTGGATTTGCCATGTGATTAACTTCAACTTGTGTTCACAACCAGCCATTTGATCTAAGCAGCAGATTCATTGTTAAATTTCATCTTTGGTCCATAAGGTCCCGCAATTTGTCATTTTCCCAAAACATGAATTGGTAATGAAGCCGTTTGTGGCTTTTATCAACGTTATAAACGATGTTCTCATCTTTATGATATGAATAACTGGTAGGCCTATTCACCTTTGAAACACATTTCGTTTACTCTGTTTTTACATTTCTACATTAGTGCATTCTTGTTGTGTTGTACCCCTGACTCTGTAACAAACCACAGGTTTCGGTGTGAGTGAGCACCGGGTGGATTTCTGCTGTTGTCAGCATTTGGGTTTTTTTTGTCAGTGTGTGTCTGTTAAATTGATCTGTCTGTCTGTCTATCTACTTTACAACCAATAACTCGTAACAAGTGTACAATCTATTAAAGGTTTTCTTCTCAGCAGAAGTCACTTTTCTGATTACTCCCAGTTTTGTTCTGTATGTGCTGCAAGTTACAGTACTGCAGTGTCTACACAGATGTAGTGTATCATTTCATTTTGACTAGATGTGTAACTGTTGTTGGTTAACATTTGAAAGAAGCCATCAGTGATCCAACTATTCAGTGACATGATGACATTGGTTTCCAGATCAACCAATATCATTATCGTCTCTTCTTATGTGATAAGGATCTCACCACAATTGACACTTTCCTCATTTCACTTGATATTGACCTAGAATGTGGTTATTCTATTATGTTACACCATGTGGTTGAGAAAATGAAAGTATTTATGGGGAAAGTACACATCGTTTCTAGTGTACATGTCACTGTGTTGGAGTTAGATAGGTAGGCAGCAGTGTAATTATGGCTCAGGGGCTATAAGGTGTTAACCATTAACCATGACTTCCCACTTGTCGAAAAACCAAACTGTGGGCCGTCCCCATATCGGCCCACTCATTTCCTGCTGTCTGACATCTGACATCTTGAAAATGCCTCAGACAAAAAAAAAAAAAAAAAGATTGAACATAGCTATAGTTACATAATGATATATAAAATATTTTAAAACAAAACAAAAACTACATTATAAATTAAATTGTAAATTATAAGCATGGAACAAATTCTTAAAAGTAAAGTGGTGAAGTGTGTGAGCTCTTGTCAGCATGCAGACACATGTTTCTAGTAATGAAGGTGACGTTCACATGTTTCATCATTTGCAACATAAGCACAAAAACAGCATCTGTGGTTGGAGCTGCAGACCACAGAGCATCTGCATACTGCACAGATATGTACATACACTCATGCACGCATGCACAGTGGCTGAAGTAACAATGAGATCTTTTTTTTAAATTGATTTTGAATCCACTCTCACCCACAATGCCCCACCCCCACCTCCACCTCCACCCCACGTCTCTCTCCCCAACTTTCTGAGAAGTGTTGACCACATGACCGCAGGCTGTTTGCAGGGCTATGCAGGTTTGCAGGTAAAAATTAAGTCATGGAACACACACACACACACACACACACACACAGACACACACACACACACACACGACCTGCAGGGTAATAAGAGTGAGGGGTTGTGAGTGAAGCGGACAGACGGACGACAGACACCGACAGAAAAACATCCAGACAAGATGATGATGATGATGATGAAGAAGAACCCCACCATGCTGGTAGCCTTCGTCGTGTTTTTCGCATCCCTCGCTGTTCTGGCATCAACCAGTAAGTTGACTATAACTTTTGTTATCGCTCATAATTGTAAAAGGTCTTAACTTCATCTCTTTGAGTGTTGACTTGTCTTCTTATATTATTGTACAAGATCAGGGGAAATTCTAAGTGATGTTGCCCCTGAATTTATAAGTTAACAATGTTTATTGTATCTGATCGTTTCCATTTGTTAGGCCATACACTTTTACTTTCATTGTATTATATTATCATTTATATCATTTGAGGTTATTTATTGCTCTGTGTGTGTCACTTGTTCTTGTAAGCTGCTGGACGACTTGAATTTCCCTCCAGGGGGATGAATAGAATATTTTTCTAACAATCGTTACTGATAAAAAAATTTTAAAAAGTATAATGTTATACACGTTATAAATTGTCTCAAAAATTATTATATTTATGTATTTCAAAAAGGACCATCTTGTTTAAACGTGTTAGAGCTGCAGCAGAAGTCTCCTCACATGCATCAAAAAGGCTCCAAAAGGGTCAACACACAAAAAACTGTGAATACTATTTTAATGTCAGTGAATTTGTGTTAAATCTCACTTTGCCTTTCTCTCTCTGTCTCTGTTTGTTGTGTCTCTTTGTGTTACAGGCAGCTTCGTTCCAGATAAGTGTTGCTTTGATTACGTCCCCAATCCCGTCCCTAAGAGGAGAGTGGCGAGCTTCAAATACACAGACAGGCAGTGCCCAAAGCAGGCCGTCATGTGAGTGTCTCATATCAGAATCAACTGAAATGGCCTTGTTTGAAAAAAAATAATCTGTTTAGCTTTTAGTTTGCAGAAATTAAGCAAACACATATATTCTAACTAGAGGGGTGTAACAGATTAGGCTATGTGTTACAGAAAAATGCCAAAATGTCTGTCATAATAAAACCGACACTGACAACAACGATCTTTTCTCTGTTTCAGCTTCACAATGGTGAGTGGCAAAGAGCTCTGTGTCAACGCGACTGTGCCGTGGGCCAAGAAAATCATTGAGGCCAAAAGCAAAACCCTATAAAAGCGACAACCTCCGCGTCAGAGGCGTCCAACAACAGTGTGGGTTTTTAAAATAAACTCCAGTGTGGTGGAAACCTGATGTTTATCTTCACAGCTACTTTTAAACAGATTATTTTTCTATCATCTTTTAAATAATGCAAACTTTACCTTTTTCAAAAATTGTTGTTTGTCTTTTTGTCTTTTTCAGTGTATTCAAGCTTGTAAGATCTTTTCTAATTAACCATACATGTTCTCAGATAATAAAACTTCATTATCCTGATTATATGTATTATTGTCTTATTTCAATTCACCATCAAAGCTTTCAGACTTTAACTTTGGGAGAATTAAAATTTACATTGTTGTTCTCATTCACTTTATGAAATACCTGTTGTGTGGAACATCAGAGTTGATGTGGTTTCTGGCTGATAAAGCCACAGGAAGCTCAGAACTGCACCACAAAGCCTAAAAAATCAGGCACAAAAAAAATCTAATTTAACTCTTTAGATACGTACATAAACTGGATTTTGTGGAATTAGTTACAAAAAAGCCTTTGAATTCTGCATAAATTACTGTAATGATCGTCCTTCTGCCAACATTTGTCCATCTTCAGTTTAGTGTCTGATGCATGTCTGTGCCCAGTAGATGTCGCTCTTTTCTCCTTTTCACTTCCTCTTTAGGTTCAAAAAATGTGTCACCGTGGTTTTCACAGCCAGGTTTCTATCCGTCTTGGTGAACTGCAGCAAAATGTTTAACCACCTTTGTAACTGAAGTCGAGGACCAAAAGCTCAATGAGGTGTGTGTGGTGTTAGAAGGATCAGACTTCAGCTAAAACCCAGCATTGGAAGTTGTAAAGCTTATAAAATATTGTAACTAAAACCTTTTCACATGGCTAATGGGGTCAATCTAAAACTGAAACAGTATTCTGTATAATGACATTTTAGTAAATGGAGCTTCTCTAGTCTCAATGACCACTCAAAGCACTTCCCCTCTAGTCACATTCACCCACACACACACCGATGATGCTCAGGGACACTGCAACAAGTGGGCTGGAGGAACCAAGGACTGGACCACTGTCCCTCTGATTAGTGGACAGCCAGCCACAGCCCTTGAAAGCAGGAATGTCCCATCCTCCAGTGTGCATGATGAAGTGTCCTTGGCCAAGATACTGGACCCCATTCTGCTCCTGATGATCCGTGAGTGTGTGTGTGTGTGTGTGTGTGTGTGTTCAAGAAGCTGAATGTGTGTCAAGTGTAACACGACCTTGAAATCATCTCTCACCATCAAACAACAGCTCAAGTGACATCACCTCCCTCCATGCAACGTCATTCATGTGTGTATATGTGTATATAACTCCATAAGAGGTCATGATAGAGGCTTCATACTCACACCACAGGTGAGCATTAGAGTAGATGGTCTGATTAGACTCTGGAGGACCTCGCTGAACTGATTTACATATTAATGAGGAGCAAAATCAAGCAGGAGATGGGGCAGCTTGGCGTTTCTTGTTTGTAATTGTGACAGTGTTTTTTCAAAGCACCAAACCCATTAATCACTACAGTGAGTGGTAAGCATATCAGTGGCTAAATGCCAAAATAATCAAGGTAATGAATGCAACATCAACAGCCATATCTCGCTTGATCTTCTGTCATGTCGGATTTGCAGTGATGAAATTAATGAGGCCGAGGAGAGAGCCTCGGTGATGTCCCATTAAATTTGCATATAAGTACGTCTGTCTGCATGACCTACCTGTAACACAGCAAAATTAGGTCACAAGCAAAAAGCCTGAGGTTGTTTTTATATGGCTTTTCATGCCTTTATTAGATACCAGTGTGGTTGAGAGAGACAGGAAATGGGGAAGCAGAAGAGAGGGGGAATGACACGTAGGAAAGGGCCGCCCAATGCGGGATTCGAACTGGGGCCACCTGCAGTGAGGACTTTAGCCTCTACACATGGGGCGCCTGCTTCAAGGGATACTTCACCCAAAATCGATAATTCACCAATTTTCTACTCACTGTCATGCCAAGGAACTTTTGGAGTTCATAATGGCGGTGGACAGACCTCAATTTTGAATTGTCCAAAACACACACTATAACATTCAAATACCTCCATACTGCTCATCCAGAATGACCCAAGTGTCCTGAAGTCGCCACATGAAAATGTCGGGGCTTCCATTGCTAGCCCCTGGAACTCCAAAAGTGTTTTGATGACTCCAAAAGTTCTCCAAACCCTTCCTTGGCATGACGGTGAGTAGACAATTGGTGAATTATCGATTTTGGGTGAAGTATCCCTTTTACCACTGAGGTTTTACTGTAAGGTCACCAGTGGTGGAGGAAGTGTTCAGCTGCTTTTGGGAAAACTACAAGTTCATTAGTGTAAAAATACTTTAGTTTACATTTAGTAAAAGCCCTTCCTTATAAGAGCTATTAAAAAGTTATGAGTTCAAGAGTCTTTGATCCTGTTAACAGTTAATGGCTCCTTGGTGGAAGTGACAGTGACCATTTTACAAACGTGTGTCCTGAAGTAGGCTTTTTGCACAGGGTCATAACATAAAGTATGGGAAACACTGGTTGAACAAAACAATGTGTGTGCTAAGATTAGCTTTTCAGATAAACCCCAGTGGGGTGACTGCATCACTGTTATGTACATAACAGTCTGTAAAACTGGGGTTAATTTTAACTACTTAATGTACCGCTGGGTTGTTTAACCTCTAATAATACACCTATTTTCTTACTATTAATATGGATCTACCAAGTAACCAGCTTCACACTGGATGAATCAGATACAGGCAGATAGAGATGTAGAAAGTAATCATTGTCCCATGTGCAGAGTGTGTGTGTGTGTGTGTGTGTGTGTGTGTGTGTGTGTGTGTGTGTTTGAAAAGGCTGTTTGTGCGTGTCAACCACGATCTAGGGATGTGGCCTGTTGTGTTCAGAAAGAACTGAAAGACAACACAGTCAGCCGTGATTCACTTGTGTGGGGGAATCGTGTGGCGTTGAGGGAGAAATAAAGACGAAGAGAAACAGAGAAACATGAAAGGCAGCGAGAGTCTGCAGATGAAAGGCGAGAAGAAAGGCGTGTGTGAGCAGTCACTGTGGTGATGATGATCCAGTCCAGGGCGAGGGACACAATGGGATGCCATCAGAAACACACATACATACATACATACATACATACATACATACATACATGTATAAATAACCTGTGTGATGTCAGCTTTTCCTTACAAATGAGAATAATATAGCCTAAAGAAAGAAAGAAAGAAAGAAAGAAAGAAAGAAAGAAAGAAAGAAAGAAAGAAAGAAAGAAAGAAAGAAAGAAAGAAAGAAAGTGAGGTTCACACTTGAATGTGTTCATTTGAGTGTGTTTTTTGTTATGCTACAACATGTGTGAAGACACCTGCCCGTCTCTCTCTCTCTCACACACACACACACACACACACACACACACACACACACACACTGCTTCAGGTACAGAAAACAAATAAAAGTCAATAAAAGACAGGCAGCAATTATAGTCAACAAACAAAATTAAATGAGAGGTTATTTTGAGTTTCATATCACTCTCACTCATAACAATAAAGAAGAATAATCTTGTGTACACACACACACACGCGCACACACACACACACACACACACACACACACACACACACAGTTAGAACATTACCATAATGTTCTAAGGGGGAATTAGATTGTAAATAGCCAGGCTAATGCTGGTCCTTTATCTCAGTCCCTGGTGTAACTCTCATAACCAAAATCTCACTTTAAGACATCTGCCATATAACTTTTCCCATCACGTTGCCATGGTAATAAGCATCAGCACATTACACGGCATGCCTTGGGCTGAACAATCCGATGGTGATTGGGTTGAGCGGCCCAGATTTCTTGGAGTCCTGCGCTGTCAGACACACGTTAACGCTGCTTTGCATGACAAAAAAAAAGTCAAAGTACCTTCTACAGCCGCTGAATTGTGTGATTCAGATTAAGAGGAAATTAAAAGCGGGAACTGAAGAGATATTAGGAGAAAGAGATGCAGAGATCAGAACGGGGGGTGGGACTGGGGGGCTGCAAGAGAAAGGACCAAAAAAACCTAGAGATCAATATCTTCTGTATAATTACCTACAGCTTTCTAGGTTGCTAGGAGACGAAATAGAGATGAGAGAGAGCAGGAAAGAGAAGAAGATGAGACAGAGATGGAGAGAGAGAGAGAGAGAGAGAGAGAGAGAGAGAGAGAGAGCGCACAAAGGCTGAGAATAATTTAGGGTTTTCACTGTGGCTTGTGTTTAAACACTTCAAGAGGAGGTAAAGAAGAAAAGGAGGATAGTAGAGGAGGAGAGGAGGGGTATGTCTGATCTTTAGGGAGTTGCATGAATAATTACTGAGATATTGACACTGACTGTCCAGTCATTTTGTCAACCCCCTACCCACCACCACCATCATCATCATCCAGCCCTCCCTCCACTACACCCTTTATCCTCTTTCATCCCTCATTCACTTTGTCCCAGCTTCCATTAACCACTCTCTCCTTCCCATTTTTTTTTTTAAATCTGTTCCTCTGTATCTCTTCTCAGCTGTGAACTTACTGTAAATCTCTTCTAATTGCATGAAAGAGTTGAAATGAATGTGCACAGACAGCATTATAACCTATTAGCATTAAGTTTATATGTTCGTCCTACTCACTATTGTTAATGAGACTTTAATGCATTTAGTCAGTCAGTGCATTAGCTTTGACTGATGCACCGAATCATAGCTTGTTGAATATGATCTCATTGAGCTGTAAGATTAGATTGGCGCACTGTTCCTTTAAATTCAGGGAGAGGATGGGGAGCACATGGAGGGGGAGAGACAGAAAGAGAGAGCGAGAGAGGACCTAGTAGAAAAAGGGGGGCTGTAGTTTCTCGTCTGTCTTGGAGAGGTGTGTGGGTTGACTGTGATTTTACGGAGAGTGAGAGAGAGGGAAAGAAAGAAAGAAAGAAAGAAAGAAAGAAAGAAAGAAAGAAAGAAAGAAAGAAAGAAAGAAAGAAAGAAAGAAAGAAAGAAAGAAAGTGCTGCACACTTTTGAGGATTTTTCCAAAGACAACTTTAAGGAGGAACTGATGCAGCATCTCTGAAGAGGATGTTAGAATCAAATGTCCGACCCCAGTGACATCTGAGGAGCCAGTGTGGTCACTGGAAGGGACAGAATAAGGACAAGTCAACAGTCTGGATGAGAAAAGTCTTCACACTCTTTCTTGCTGGGACTCTGACAGCTTTAAGTATGAGGTGACTTCTCCAGAGGAATTTAGAGGACAACAGCTCCCTAGTGTGGACTGAGATTTACTTGAATAATCCTTTTAAAAAAAATTGACTTTTGGAAAACTCCTCCAGAATAGATTTCTGATTGTTCTTTGATTGTTTTTTTTGTTTTTTTACCATTTAACAACAGACTGAAACTGCTGTTAAACAACTTGCCTATGTTGTTATTTATTAGTAAATGTGACTGGTGAGGCTAATGTTTTACTGAATTCTCAATCAATACAATCAATTACTATTTGCCTTGAGCTGAGTCACTAACAGTCTAAACCCAGAGGGAGGATTGCAGCCTCATTCATCAGCAGCTAGTTTTAGTCTTTATTCACAGAACAGAGGGATGGCACAGAAAGCAGGAGGAACAGAGCAGGGACGTGTTAAGACAGGGGACAATCTAGGGGCCAAAGCTATGGCCGGGGCCCCTACAGCTGGCGGAGGAGTGATAGTAGAGGTCAGGGAGAAAAAGGGACCTCTGCGGGCTGCGATACCCACAATGCCTTTCCCTCTGGCTGTTATCTGTCTGTTTCTGAACACCTTCATACCTGGACTCGGTAAGTTGACAATCAGGCTTTCTTCTTCTCTCCATGTGTAGAATTCATCCTGTTTGCATGAGAGAGGGACCATCTGTCCCCTGTAACTTCTCAGTCTTTATGTCCGCTCCTCTGTGTAAAAAGAAAGAAAAATAAGTTTGCAAAGTACCGGTAACCAAGTAAAAATCAAAGACTGCAACTGTGAGAGAAAGTAAACATGCAACGCTGAAACAGTGAAATGAGACACTGAGTGGTCATGATGAAACTTGAATACCCACATGGACGTGAGGAGTTTATAGACATGGTGCAAGCAGGCAAACCAGCAAACAACAAGGTTAACAAACAAGAAGAAAAAAAACATAGAGGAATGAAAAGTGGAAAGTTTATGACTGAGAAGTTAAAATTAGTATGGTAAAAAGAAAAAAGAAAAAGCTTAGGCTGCTAAAAGCAGTTTTTTTTTTTAACTCATCCTTGAGAAAACTGGTAACATTTCATGCAGAGGACACTGTGAATCTGCCTCTGTGTGTGTCTGTGTGTGGCTCCATGTGTGAAACAAGGGGTGATAGTGAGAGATAGTGAGATACCCTTTAGTGTTAAGATGAGAGCATCGGGCTGTAAATAACGTGTGGCCTCAGTCTGGCAGGTGTTAATGCACAGTAAATGCGGTGTCTGGATGCCACCACAGCAGGTAGAAATGTCATCACTTTGGGAATAAACACCTCTCGCAGGTGTCATGATAATGGGCGGCAGCATTATCACAGCAGGCAGAGACATCATCGCTGTGGGTAGGCTCATTATTATAGGTGGAAAACCTGACATTGTTGTTTGATGTTGTAAACTTGGCAACTTGTAGTTTATTGTCCAGGGCACCGATGCAATATCAGGGAACTCAACAGTGTTTTAATAATGACAAACGTTGGAACGTTTCAGCCAAAACTGTTTTCTGCCTGTTTAGCCTGTGAAATGATACCTAAGAATCTTATTTTTGTTTCTGATAGCAGCTTTCTAGGATGAGTTATTGGCAGTTTACAACGAGATCATCCACAAAGAAACAGGTTGATTTAAGAAGATATCTCTACAAATGCACAAGATCACAACAGCATCCAGATACACTTGTATGTAGCCATGTAGCCATTCAGACATGAACTGAATTCTATGATTGCATAAAACTCAAATTAATACCACTGTGAAAGAAGTTACACTCCTAGCTTTGAGTCACAACATTTTAAAATGAATTGCCATGACTCTTGGACACAGCGCACAACTATAAACACCCCTACAAGATTCAGTGCTATTTGACTTATTGTGTTATTGGAGCAGCGTGATGAGTTCAAATGGCTCTGGTTCACTGTGTGCTCACTGTGTGCTCAGTGCTCCATGTGTAAACCCTAATAATGTAAGGACTTAGTTATAAAAATCCATCTGAGGGTCACTGTGTGTATTTTATTGTAGATTCACATGCAGATTCAAATCATGATCTATTTTTAGGATGTCTCCTCCATCTGTCCTACTGTTTGTTTTTCCTCCTGGCTGGATGCGTGTGCATGTGTCTATAGTAAGATTATGTAACATCTGGTATCTTAAGACTCTCTGTTCACTGTTTCCAGATCTTATTCACACTGGTACTCGATACAAACACAAACACACAGAACAAGAACATGTAGCCGTTCATGACGTGTTGATTGTGTCGTGCAGAAAACTGCAACAACAAACTCACAAGTGAGGTTCACGTCTCCATAGCAATCACTGACACCCAGTCCATCGCCAAATAACCCATAACGTGTCCTCTATGTCCTTCGACTCTGATCTGTCATTCATTACTCTCCAGGGAGTCTGTCTGTGTGTGTGTGTGTGTGTGTGTGTGTGTGTGTGTGTGTGTGTGTGTGTGTGTGTGTGTGTGTGTGTGAGAGTGTTTATTTAAGTGTGATTGTGTATCCTCTTTTCTTCGCTTTGTCCCTTGACTCTCTCTCTCTTTTTGTGTGCTTTCTCTTTTAGCTTTCACTGTTGAAGGAGATTTACAAATTCTCTGATTCAACCTTTTTTCTTTCTCTAACCTCCACACACATTCATCCCTTTTATTTGCTGCAACATTTCACAATAAATGTTGAATTTTTAACTGCTTTTGTAAATGCCACAAAGAGCTGTGCAATAAGCCTGGGTCAGCAAACACAAAGACCCAAAACACCTAGTTACTTCCCTCCTTTTGGCTGAAATGTTTCCCCGTCTAATATTGCCCCAAACATGTATGAAAAGCATAATTGCTCATCCGAGTGTGTGTGTGTAAATTGTCTGAATGCCTTGACATTTCATTGAATAGCTGCGGCCAGTTGCCATGACAACACTGACTGAAATGAACACAATGCATGCGGGATACGGTGGGATATGGCTCTGGCTCTTGTCAGAGCACAACAACATATCCTGCAGACATGCAGACACGCAGGTGTATGAATAAACACACACACACAAACCTGCACACAGACAAAGAGTATGTGCTCGGTGACAAATAATGTTGGACACTTTTATAGCACAACAGATCGCACCTGGTTCCTCGGTATTGCTTTATGCAACATGTGCAGAGCAACAGTGACTGCATCCGTAAAACATAAAAACTCATTAAAATGGAAATACTAGGCTTTCAAAACATTTTCTGAAGATGACAGTGTGTGTAATATATTATTCACATTTCAAATTGTGGAGAATTTATCTTTTGTTCCTTTGTGTAGTATATTCAAAGTACATGATTTGACTCCAGTCATCATCCACAGGGCAACTTTGCCTTTTATTGTGAAATAAAACTATGTTCTCATCCTCAAATGTTAAGTTGAGGTTTGGTTTACGTTCCAAAATGACTTCAGGTTAGCATTTCATCTTGGTTTGGCTTAAAATAACTAGGCTACTTATTCAATCTGTTTGTCGTTTTGCTAAGCAGAACTTAGCTTTAGCTTTTGACTTGACAGGCAAGAAAAGAGGTCGAGAGTTCAGCATTTTATGTCATTCCTTTAGGGGAGAGTGGGGTAAGATGAGTCACTTTTCATATTCAGGATCACTACATCAAGACATAGTTGTGTTGCTAACTAACATATCTGCGTATTTCAGGACGTTGTACATCACCACAAACAAACAGAACATTCTGTTTTGAAAATATGTCCAAAAAAAGGGGTCTCGTGGCTCAACTTAGCCCATGTATGGTTGAGCATATAGGAGCAGGGGTCAGTTAGCCACCCCCCTCCTTCCAAACTGCTGGGACCTCCGGCTGAGCCACCAACTCATGAGGTTCTGTGATTACACTGCATCCAAACGTTAAACCACTCTACCCATGTGGTCCTTACCTTCCCAGACTCCATGAAATGATGCCTTCCTCCTAAATATTTGGTCACATGCTCAATTTTTCTCAATTTCCTGCATCTCATCTTACCCCACTCTCCCCTACTCATCCCAGAGCTGTTTCCAGTGGTGGAGTGTGATACCATGGTAACTCTTCTCAAGCACCAACTGAAGTTAGCATGCAAACCAGCAGTAGGAAGTGAGGACTTGATTCAGGCTGCCCTACAGTAATAGTATATTTGTGTGTCTTTGTGTCAGTCTGTGTGTTGTTGTTGTTGTTGTTGTTGTTGTTGTTGTTGTTGTTGTTGTTGTTGTTGTTGTTGTTGTTGTTGTTGTTGTTACAACAAACCTTGTCGCTGTGGCGAAGAGCTAAAACATGATGATCACCGATATGAAAAGTATCTTTTTATAACCCCAATAACATGACATGGGGTTTGAAACTATAAATAAGACTATTGCAAAGATAAATGATAAAAACTTCCTTCAGTGATCTTTTTCCTTCTAAACTTGTTCCTGATAGGAAAGTTGCATGATACAGTCAATGGTTCCAACCCATGGACCCAGGACCCTACAACCACAGCAGAGAGACGAGAGGACGAGGAGACTATGTTAAAACAGAACAAATGCTACTGTATTTGCACATGATGAAAGAAAACAAATTTTAAAAAACATTGCTGTTAACACATTATCCCACTGACCTATACTGAACTGTTAACACATTGGGGGCGTTTTTTTCGTGCAATATTCACGAATCAGGTTTTTATTTTTATTTTTCAAACCCATGGTTTTCGTCAAGAGTTATGTTATGTTCAAATGTTATGCAGCGAAAAATGCAACATAATATTTTGTGTGCGTGAGGTCGATTTTTCTTAGCTTCGCTGCCGAATATTACGCAATTTTGTATCTTTAATTTATTCACATTCTTGTTTAGAGCTGTGGTGCATAACTTTTTTATGAGCCAAAATGCGTGCTAAAGTGCCCTCTTCATTGGTTAGGATGTGCTGTATTTGCCCTTTTTTTTCTTTTCGCCCCTGCCCTTCAAAAAGTCTGTGCATGCCACTGGTGGTAACAGATCACCTGAGTGGGTCAAGGGAGGAGGTATAGGCTACATGCTAATCTACACAAGCTAACAGTGCCACTCATGGCAGCAGCAAACGTTCAGTCAGATCAGGCTGTGGAAAGCTACTCAACATAATGTGAAGAACTGCTGTGTTCATGTTCTCATATAAACCTGGCTCTCAAGCGGGGAGCATACGTCAGTCTGACTGCCCAAAAGTCCGACGGCTCATTTCTCCGACTACCCATTCTACAGTGTTAAGGTTAGGTTTAGGGTAAGGTTAAGGGTTAGGGCTACTTAAGTCGGAGAAGTGAGAGGTCGGACTAATGGACGCAAAAATAAAGAAATGTATGGTCGGAGAAATGGGTAGTCACATTAACACGTTAACATTTTCGTGTCTCCCACATTCTGTGTTATAAACTGTTTTCTTGTCTGTACAACATCTATTGCACGTCTGCCTGTCCTGGGTGAGGGATCCCTCTTCTGTTGCTCACCCTGAAGTTTCTCCAATTTTTCCCTGTTAAAGGGGTTTTCTATGGAGTTTTTCCTCAGTGGATGTGAGGGTCTAAGGTCAGAGGATGTTGTTATCTGTGCCGTAGCGTATACCCCCGCAGCCCCCGCGAGGCAGGGGGCCCCCGCATACCGTGAGGCCCCCGCCTGTAAAGCCGAGTATCCACCGAATCAACAGTCTTTTTTTTTTTTTACCGCAACATACGGTTCACGTCATGATAACTTCTGTATTTTGGCTATTCAAACTAGTCCAGAGTTCTCTTTGTTTGATATTTCAAGTCATTGCCATCAGAGCGCTGGTTTGAATAGAGGGATGAGGGAAGTGAGGGAAGGATGGAGGGATGGAGGTAGGGATGATTGGATAGAGGGATGTGGTTAGAAGGGGATCATCCCTATGTTCCCCGGGTCCTATGTTCCCCACTTTGTATGGGACCGGGGAACATAGAACCTTTTTTCTAAAAAATGTTCCCCGCTTTTCCCCAATAGGGTCCTATGTTCCCCTCTGTGTCCAAACCGGGGAACGCTTTTCCCCAAAAGGACCCGGGGAACATGCAATAGGGTCCTATGTTCCCCAGTATGTATTGCAACCGGGGACCCTTTTTGGTAAAAATGAGGAACATAGGACCCATTTTCAAAAAGAGGGTCCTATGTTCCCCCATAGTGGAACATAGGACCCGGGGGTATGCTCCCGGTTAGAAGCTGCCTGGATAAAGGGAAGAAGGGGAGGATGGATCGAGGCAAACAGAGGTATATGTACAGTTTATTTGTTTATTTGTTTATTAAGATCCCCATTAGCTGCAGCAACGCCACAGCTATTCTTCCTGGGGTCCAACAGTATCAAATATACAGTTGAAAACACAAAACATAAACATTATAAAAATTTAAAACAAAAAAAACAAGTGAGCGATATGCTTAACCTAACAAAACAAAAACAGAATAAGTGTTTACATTTCTTAACTGTGCTTCATTCATTCTTCGTTATATTAATTGTTCACATACTAATCCGATTACCCACATTTCTACATATCATATATGTATACATCATTACACATCACACATCATACTTGTATATACATTCATTCTACCGAATATACATTATAATAACACATATCCTATATCCATCGAAATATACTCCATATATAAATATACCATGTTGTCTTACTTTGATAAATGCTGTTTTATTAATATTTTGAATTTCTTTGTGTTCGTGGTGAGTTTGATATTTTTCGGCAGTGAATTCCATTCTTTCATACCTCTATACAACACCGTACGCTTGATGGCGTTAGATCTTGCTTTAGGTAATGTAAAGTTTCCTACAGCTGCATGTCTGGTGATATATTTATGACTCTCTGCACTAAAAGCGAGGTTTTTAAACAAGATAACAGGTGTTTTTAGGACAGATATATTTCTAATAACAACAAACAGTGGTGAGTACAATAGTCTGTCTTTGACCAGTAACCAGTTAAGTTTCTTGTGCATAGAAATTATCCTTGTCCTGTAGTCACACTTAAGTATTGTGCGGGCAGCTCTATTCTGTATACATTGTAGTTTATTTAACATGTCTCCAGTGGCATTTGACCAAACTGCTGGGCAATAGTCGAGATGTGATAATATTATCGATTGGATTGCTGTTTTCAAGATGTTTATATTTATAAAAGTTGCATGTCTTCTTAGAATTGATATACCTCTACCCATCTTTGCAATCATATTATTAATGTGTTTTTTCCACGATAATTTGTTGTCAACTGTCACTCCCAGCAATTTGGTCTCATGTACCTGGTCTATAGTGATATCTTTGATTTTAATATTTAATACAGGATTTCTATCAATATTATGATTTGAGCCTACAATCATGCACTTGGTTTTAGATATGTTCAGGACCAGCTTGTTTTCTTTAACCCATTCAGCCACACTTTCTAGTTCCTTATTCATAATAGTTTCTAATACATTATTAGTAGATGCTGATGTATATATGGTTGCGTCATCCGCATACATAACTGTGTTAGCCTTCTCTAATACATACGGTAAATCATTTGTGAAAATACTGAATAATAAAGGACCAAGGCAGCTCCCTTGAGGTACTCCACAGTAGGCTTGACTGGTGACTAGAGGTGGTTGAGGGATGGCCCTGCTCCTGAACATAAGCCAACCAGTTAACTCCATTAGCAGTAGAGTATCCATTCCTTGACTCACTAGCTAGTAAGCTACTGTATGGTGAGGTGGCCTGGCTGTGAACATCGTTAATCATGGTGGCGGAACATCGTGGTAGTTTCCACTCACTGCTCACCACACATAGAGCTAATGACTGTAGAGAGACGACCCTTTGGTGACTCCATGCGAAGCCAAAGTGTGGAATTACAGGAATATTTGTGACCGCAGCCTTAGCCACAGCCACATTCACCAACAGCAGGTGATCCTCCCCGCCGGCCGGAGGCTGCACTCAGATCTGTGTCACAGCAGCTTCAGCCACATTCAGCTGCAGCATATGATTATCCTTCACCTGCTAGCGCCATGCTGTGTACCAACTACCTTTTGGTTTGGAGCTCTACCCTTGTGACTTGTATTCTGATTGTTGATTGTTTAGATGTGCACATCAGTATGTGCACTGTGCGTTCTGTCACTGTTGACAACCGTTGGTCCTGCAGTAAATCCTCTGTGAAGTAGCTATAGCAGCTGTACAAAAAACACAACATCCTGCATTGGTGTATGTTTGTTTGAGCGCAGCCTACACTGCCAGACCTACTGGAAGCGCCGTTAGTGTTCTTGTTATTACGGAGAATTCTTCTGGGGGTCAACAGAAGTTACTCACTATAGCTTTAACTGGTCTGACGTATTTTGGAGCATTGATTTAAAAAATAATAATAAAACTTGAATATTCATTTTAGGCTTTTGAACAATACAGCATGTGTTCTTCTGTCCTAAACTTGAATTACGTTTATAAAAGTTACCGTAATTAGAAAACCACAAATATGGTAGGCCTACTTCAACTGGTCAGCACATTAACCACTGTTACCATGGACACATAGGTCTTGGCTGAAAATTAGCATGGCGTTAGGAAAAGATTATGATTTAAATAAACAAATGTTGACTGGTGATACTCAAGTTGAGATGCTTTCCTAACTGAACCGTTTCCATATCCAGAGCTCTACATCAAGTTGGGAAATTCAAAGTGACAAACTCCCTCTCTTGGGTGCGCTTGTTGTTAACTGCACATTAATCCTGACTGACATTATGTTGCCAGAGCCGTAGATTGTCCCTGCAATGAAGAGTGAGTAAAAAATCAATTGGTGAGGACCACAGAAGCTGTTAGTCAGAGCAGTGTGAACTGATTCATGAGCTGTCGCCCTGTAAATAATTACACATAGTCATTGTGAAGGAAACTAGCTCACGAGCTGTGAGGTGATCTTTGCCATAAGAGGAATGGAAAGGGAGAGAGTTTCACACAGAGCTCAACTGAATATATGATTCTGCCCTCAGTGTGAGTGTGTGGGAGGGAGAGGTCATGTGTGTTTGTGTGTGTGTGCGCGCGCGTGCACGTGTACGTGTATGTGATTGATGGTAAAGATATTTGAGACACTGCATCAGTGCACCGGGTCATGTTGACATTCTGCCCCTGGATGTATGTGTGTGTGTGTGTGTGTGTGTGTGTGTGTGTGTGTGTGTGTGTGTGTGTGTGTGTGTGTGTGTGTGTGTGTGTGTGTGTGTGTGTGTGCACGTGCGCACGAGAGAGAGAGAGAGAGAGAGAGAGAGAGCTTTGGGACTTCCATCATTATGAGATTAGGCAGTAGCTCTAGTCTAAAAGAAGGACATTTTTGTTTGTCCTCCTAATTAACTTACCAATGGTTGAGCTGCATGTCAGAGCATTTAGAGTTGGTTTAGTTGAGGGTTCATAGACATGTAACAGTATGAAACATGTTCAGTGGTTGGTTTTAGGGTTTGATGGATTTGGAAAAAGCATGACTCTTACTTACACTTGTTTTATGGTACTCTGGTAACCATCACTCACATACTACACTGAATAATGACACTTAGAATTTGAGTGAATGCTTGTCAGACCGATAAATGGCAAAAGAAGAACATTATGTTTATTAAACTGCTGCTGCTGACAAATGTTTCAGAGGGATGTAGCTAATCATGCACAAGCATTCCTGTGTGATGCCAGGATGCTCTAATATGTCTGTTCTGTAACATTTGCCAAGGCTCCTGATGTTGTTTTTGTACATGAAGGCTAATAGGAAGTTTTAATCACAGAGATTGGCCATACAGTATGTTTGACCTGTATATAAATGAATCTTTTTCTGATTAACTGATCAGGCACCATGCAGTTAAATATCAGTGTGCTGAGTAGTGAGAAGACATGTATTGGTAAATTATTTTTCTTGGCTCTTGAGCAGCCGACTCAGTCAGAGGAAGTCTGTATATCTCATGTTCTGGGCAAAAACAGAGTGATGCTCAGAAAATCTGCCTTTTTCAGTGCACAGTGTATGAAATAGATTGAATCATATTCAGTAACATGGTTTGGGATTTCTTTAAAATCACACCTGTGCTCCTCCTTAAATTGTTCCCCTTCTTTCTCCTCTTCTTTCCTCTGTCTTTTTTCTTCTCTTTATCTCTCCCGTTTCTCCTCTTCTCTATCTGTCTTTGACATGCTTACACTCCATCATTAACCTCCCACACTGCCAGTGGGTGCTGTAGAGTTCTCTGTGTAATTATAGTCATTAGTCTTGGTAATATCTAGGCAAAGACACATAGGCAAACACACACATACACACACATATGTGCACACACAGTTGAATCCCCCATATGCAACATCCAGAGGATCCAAAAGCTTCTCACGTCAAGGAATCAGTAAGAGAAGGGGCTTAAAGATTTATAAAAGATGTATTAACTTCTTATCACCACAGTTGAGCACACACACACACACACACACACACACACACACACACACATATATATATAGGTTCAGCAATCATCTCCACACATCCATCCACAGAAAGCTAATCCCTTGATCATTGGCCTTTTAGTTAGAAGCAGTTAGAGTAGCTTGAAAGGCAGCAGGAGGTCAGCTGCTGCAAACTATGGAATCAATTACCGTATATCAGTTATGATGTTGCCAGTGGTGTAGAATGACTCTTACACTATTGAAAGATTGCATGTTCTGCTGTTCACCAGACAAAGAGACAATAAAAGCACAGAAATCTGATGCCCAGGCTGCAAGTAATAGCAAAAATAAATCGAACAGTACATTTGATCTTAATGATTTTTAAAAAATATATAAACATGTGATTCTTGGTTATGAAAGCACAGAGAATTATCACCCAATGCTGCAGTTCCCCTCAGCTCTCTAAAGGGCTTCAGCATCATTCAGTTCATTGATTTGGTTTGATGACCCGCAGCCTTAGTGTTTTCATTCTGCATGTTAGTTTGGCCACAGATAAAAGCCATCTTCGGCCAAAAAGGTTTTGTAGACTAGATATCTGCCGAGCACCAAAAGGCAAAGACCTAGAATTAGTAAGTGGGTGGTGAATATAGTGAAGCATTTAGCAGCTAAGGAAAGGTCATGTAAACATAGCTAGAGTCAAGTGGCAGGAAACACAACTTCACATGTTTATAAACTGTTTGCTAACATACTGGCCATGACAACTGAGCTAATAATACATGTCAATAATGATGTCAGTGTTTGCAGTTTGTTTCTGCTGCACTGAATCAGCCAAATGATCAGATATGGATATTGCCATTTAAGGGATTCATAAAGAAAAAAAGATTTCCTTGGCTTAACTTTCTCAACGTTGTAAACATTTGCCACATTTCTTGAATAGCTGTAGTTGTGTGTGTGTTTTTTGGACGGTGGGTCAGAAAAACAAGCAATTTGAAGAAGCCAGTTTGGCCTCCATTCCCTCTCACCAAGTAACCAGATTAATCATTATGAATATAACCGTTACTTGCAGCAGCTCTAATGTACATGTTGATTATGTGACCAGCTGGGAGACACCACCAGACTGTATAGATCCTGTTTTCATGCCAGAAACTCAGACGGATGATGTATTATAACCAACCGGCCACCAGCTTGCTGTCAGTCATGGCTCATGTGTGGAGGTGGGCAGCTCCACCAGCAGCCAGAGCAGATGCTGGTGGGCGTGGCCTCTGCGACCTGAACATTTCTCTCAGCAGAGATGGTCTGATCAGACCAGACCAGACCAGCTCTGGGTGGAGGCTCATCTTATCCCACTGCTGCTCTTTCTGCAAGAGGTTTGAAATGAGCATCAGTTTAAAGCCTGAAAGAAAAAGAAAATATCTAATTTGTCTTTCTCCACGTATCTGGTGGTAGTTTTTTTTTTTCTTCTTCTTTTCTGCGGCTGCTTACTATTCTGGGATTGTGCCTTCTGGAAACCATTCCAGATAAGGCCAGTGTAGGCCATGTGAAAGTAAATATTATGGTGTTCATTCAGATTTGACAGGCATTATGGGACACACCGAGCATATCTGGTATGTCTGTGTTTGTAGAAAGTCGTTATGGCGGTGCTTTGAGTCCTCAAGTTGCCTGCTAATTGTAACTAATTAGAAAGAGACAGGGAAGTGAATATACTGTAGAGGAAAACAGAGCAACAGGCTGAGAGAGAAAAAGTGATAACTTCTACATACTTTAGCCTTTCCTTGCTCCCAAGAAAAGCAATGCAGCTGGCAGTCTGGCCGTTCTGGTTCATTCCTCCCCCAACCTGCTTGGCTTGCACTGTTATTTAAATTCCTCCAACGTGACAAGAAAAGGATCTTGCAGAAAGAGAAGGGCCAAGGCCATGATGCACAACGCCCACCAGGCATTTCTTGTGTTGCCTTCAGTTTTCACAGCATCCTCTTGAGGATTTATGAAAAGGTGCACAAAAGCCTGCAAAGAGAGAGTCTGAGCATTAGATGATTCTCTGAATAATTTCAAAAGGTCGGTTTTGTATAAATTAAAACATTTCTTAACCTCAATGAATCAAACAGTAAGAAAAAAAGCTCACATTCAGAAAATTTTACAAAAGATATTTCACACTCAGTGACATTTCATGGATACTAAGGAAATAAAATAGTGAAAAATAAAATGGTGTGGATTTACAGTAAACCGCTGTGTCTCATGTTAAGAATTAAAAACATGTGTAACTGAACAAATCCTATGTCCAGTGGATAAATTATGCAGGATGAAATCAGAAGCATCTTCATTGTCATATAAGATTGAAGAGTCTTAAGATGCAAAAATGTCCATTATTACGTAATTACAGTAATTCTCTGAAATGTGATGCCACTCATTTCCATGTAAGAATTTTGCTCTTGCGTGATAATATTTCTCCCAAATGAACTGTTCTGTGTTATGAGAAAAACACTTTCTGTTTTGGTTGGACCCACTTGCATTTGAGTGGGGACAGGACATTGAGGAAGTCAGTATTTCTAGAACTGTTATAATTCAAAATAAAAATTGTAGGTCATTCATAAAAATAAATAAGAACACTGTAGGAAGTTACAATGACAGCTAGCTAGGCAAATATAAATATGGAACTGATAGTAAGAGGTAGACCTGAGACACACACTTTGTAAAATCATAGTTTATATACACAGTGTGTGTGTGTATGTGTGTGTCCTTTCCCTGAGGGGATGTTGTTATGGAAACATTCTGTGATGAAATAATCTGATTTGTGTGCACTGGTTTACACTTGCCTCTGTTTGACACTCGCACACACACACACACACACACACACAGTGGATGGACTGTACAATGAACAGGTTCTGGGAAGTTGCAGGTCTCCAAATAACAGGATGAGAGGTGATATTGGATTTCATCCGGGCAGACAAGGATTGTGCACAGAGATAATCCTGTTTCAGCTTCGTAGCAGTGGAAGTGAGCATCCCTCTTGCTTTTCCCTCTACTCCTTTCCAAGGCGTAGCTCATTGCAGCCAGATACTCACCAAGAGTGGCCTCTTTAATACTGACTCACTTACTCCAGAGTGGCCAGAGTGAGATAAGACTCTATTGAGTGTTTTCAGTCTACACATGTCCACAGGACTGTATAATGATCCTACTAGGCTACAAAATGAATGTTTACAGTTTTAGTATAGTCATTCAAAACAATAGTTCAACATTTTGGCAAATTCACCTTTTGCCATAATCCCTATAGTCTTAGGGCTAAGTTCATTGCCTTTAATTGTCAGTGCAAGCTGTTTTTGGATCGGCGAGGCAGAGACACAAGCTGCTCAGCTAACGGAGGCTAATGGGATTTCTAGGTTTCCCTCGTCAAACTCATCAAATACACAATCCAACAACTCCGAAACATTGTTGTGGAGGTCACAAGTTCTGACCTGCACATTCACCACGCTATGAAATAATCATGTATAATTATGTTAGCTCACCAGCTCTCGTCTCTGCTCCACCAATCTAAAAACATCTTGCACCGACAATAAAAGGTAATGAACCTTACTACTCCTAGGGATTATGGCAATAGGCAAATTTGCCAAAATGTTGAACTATCCATTTAAGATGGAGGACCTAATGGATAAATCTTCACAGGACCACAAAGTTTTACAACTGTGCTTATCCCCTGATTTGAAATCTACTTGGTACAGATGCATTACTTATCACATTCCCTCACTAAATGCACTTCATTCATACTATTAAGCAAATGCTGCCAAGTTAATATGCTAATAAAAAAAAAGACCTGCATCAACTTGTTAGCAAGCAGTCATGGGGAGTGTGTATGGGATAAGTAAGCGCTACTGTGAATTAGCTGCACTGTTTCATTTCCACAGTCGACAGCACACGTCTCTTCTAGTTTATTTAATTGGAAAGTCTGCAGTCTTTGTCTGGTATATGTCAGTGGAAGTGAAGCAAAGTGGAGATCTCCTTTAAAGTCTTTTCATTCAATCATTTTTAGCTAAACACATCATGGAGACAAATGTGCCGATGCAAAAACAACAACTTTGAACTGTAACAAGATGTCTCTCTGGGTTTGTCCCACAGGAACCTTCATCTCAGCGTTCACGGTGCTATGTGGCGCTCGCAGCGAGCTCATCTCCCAGCGAGGCGTGTGCTGCGTGTTCTGGCTCAACGTGGCAGCAGCTCTGATCCAGATCCTGACGGCCGTTATCATGGTGGGATGGATCATGAGCATCTTCTGGGGAATGGACATGGTCATCCTCGCAAGTCAGTGGCTCTCTGTGTGTTTATCCTTCTCTCTTCTCTTCACCTTTTATCTCACTCCTCTATCTTTTGTCCGTGTCACATGTACCATGCAGGAGGAGAGCATCTGAACTCCATCCAAACAATTCACAACATTTTGACTGTGTGAAAACAGAAGTAAAACACTTGTCTAACAAAAATATCTATTTTTCAGGTGTTGAGATCAAACATTATTATTTCTCTGTTGTAGACCTTTAGCCTATAAGTTACAGTCAAAAGTGCTACTAAAGATGGCAGGCTACAGCATTTAGTAAGACCAGGGTTCATACACATTTGAAATGTCAAAATTTGATACTTTTTTCAGACCCTAATTTCCAGACTTCTCGGGGGGAAAAAACAGTGTATCTGAAGCATCTGCTTCATATTCAGGTGTGTGGACAAATTGCAAAACATACCAGTGAGTCACACTGTGCCACAAGTCTTACACCCATACATGGTTGACTCTTTGGTGCAGCTGAAAAAAGACTCTACAAATGCAATTACTCCTGTTTGATCAGTTTTTCCTTTTTTTAGGAAACCATATGAGATAATTAAATCTCAGGTGCCACAGACCTTCTGTTGAATTTGGGAGGCACTGACAGACTAACTTATTATAGAAGCTCTTTTCACTTCCCAGGCTTGTTGATAATAACAAAAACGTGGAGTATTGCCAGTCGCCTTGTGTTCAGTGTGAGGTAATTGGCAGCCGTGGCACAGATTGGTTTCGAGGGGCTTATATTTTCAGAAGCATCTGATTTAAGAGAGAAATAAAGTAGTGTGCACTGATGTATAACCAAGTGCCAACACACACACAGAGTCACTACTCTCTCGCTGCACCGAGGCAGCCGTTGTATCTGTCTGTGTGTATGTGGATGTGTATTTGAGGTAATTGCTGCCTGCGTGTGCATCCGTACATGCACATGCCTGCAAGAGTTTGTGTGTGAGTGTTGCGCCTGTGTGTGAGGTACAGTAATTGTGTGGGAGTGAGCGGCCCCCCCGGTGTGTTTTTGTTCACTGCTCTCTCTCAGGCCTCTGGCCACACGTCAATTCAACTGTTGCTGCTGAGATCTATAGTTTCTGTTAGCGCTCACAGCTAGCCGTATTGAATATCTATATTGAATATGAAAATGATTTCCCTGGTAGAACCGAGGGTCAGATCAACATACTGAAGTCATGCACACTCCTTCATGCTAAGATTAATTATTACTTAACTACTCATCACCATAATCCATGTCTTTGGGCTTCAGGCTCCCATTAAGATATTCCATCTTTCCTCCTCCAGAGTCCACGCAATGAATCACTCTGATAATTTGGCATATTTATCAATTTTCTCTTTCCCTTCCTGTCTCTCTATTCCTCTCTAATAAGCTTGTGTTGCATATAATCAATGTATTCTTTATTTCCATATCTTCATCTCTACTAACTCCCCTCCTTTTCTTTCTCCATCTATCTAATGATCATGGCATTATCTTCCTCCCACTGATCGCCTTCCTCCTGCCTTTCTCTCTATCTAATGATTGTTCCTATTTGATCTTGCTCCCTCTCTTTCTCTCTCACATTATTCCTCCCACTCTCGGCCCAACCCCCCAGTCTCCCGCTTTGCCTCAATTTCTTCTTCACTTTTTGTTCTTCATACTGGCTCCGTCTCCCTCTTTTCCTGTCTCCATCTCTTACCGTCAATTGATCCAACACACTGGGGTTGTGTTACAGCGTTTGTTCGGAGGTTGTTGTTTTTTTTCACGTGGAAAGCTCCAAGAGTTTGTTGTTTTGTGTTAACTCAACTTCACAAATACATGGAGTGCACGGAAACTTGAAAATAAACCATGACTAACTGTCTCTGTCTTGTTTCCTCTCTCCTCCTTCTGCTCTTCTTCCTCATCAACCAAAGTCTCTGATGGTAGGTGTTTCTTTTCACTTCACTCACTATCAACTGTTTCCCAGTGAGTTGATAAAACTGTGGAATGACATAGAAGCATATCACAGGATGAATGTCATCTTGACTAAAATTAACACAGATATCGAGCCTGCCAAGACAAATAACCACATTTCCCAGGCTTAGAAATAACATTTATTCAGAAGTTTCTCACGACCTCTCATCTGAGCCGTACAAAGAAATGACAAGGTATGTTCAGTGTCCACAAAGAGTTCAAGCATCAAAGTTCATTCTTGAGTTTGGAAATAGTGCCCCGTTTATTGGTTCACAATATTTTAACCATATCATATGGTTATGCACAAACTCTTCAAGGACTCACACTGGCTTAGAAAAAATATCAGAGTTCATTCTTGACCTTGAAATTAGTTGTTTGAAAAAAAAAAAAACTCGAAGGTAAACTGACTAGCTTACTAACTTCTCTAAGAGCTTGTGTCACACAGTCTTACAGCAGTCAGTGGTTGGAGTTTGGTTAGTTGGTGATGAAGAGTATAATATGTAATATGGTTGAAAGCATCATGACCACTGAGCAATCTGTATCTGATAATTGGCAAGAAATTTCCAGAATAACTGGCACCATTTGTTTAAAGACGCCCTGTGGAGTTTTATTCATGTACACAGAGTTGTTTTGAAAAAATTAAGTTAAAGAAAAGTGCTTTTTCTTTCTCAATAAATATTACTTTTGGAAGATTTTGAAACTGCCAATGCTGATGCAGATGCTAACAAAATAGCAAACACTTCAAAACATTCCTCTGTGGTTCTACTAGAAATAGGAGGCAAAGATTGAAGGTTCTTCCTGTTCAGGACCTATTGACCTACAGTAGCCTATGTCTTGAAATAGCACGACGGCTCCTAGTAAAGATCAGCTCAGATCACCATGGGTAATACAAACTGTGAAATGTTACTCTCCTGATTCAAGAAATGTTAGTTCATTAATAAATTAAGTTTGTTATGCATCTCTGATGGAGTCTCTAATCGATCTCAAAGTCAGAGCAGTACTGTTTAGCACTTTAGAGAAGTTCAGGTTGGCTGCCAGTCCAGACAATACTTTATCTTTAAGCTGTAGCTCCTGTTGTGGTTACAAGCCTCTCTGCTTTCACTTTGTTCAACTAAATGAAATAAAAAAAGGCAAATACTGTCAAAAGTTTAGAATAAATGTTTTGTAATTCCTTGCAGTGTTTTAAAACCCTCTTATTTCTGGACATAAAAGCCAGATTCAACAGCTATAGTATTTCTACAAGTGGTCAAAGATCTTTTTCATCCCCCTCCCTTTGTCTCCACCTCACCTTCCTCTTCCTCAGGCTGTAGGGACCAGGGGATTCCCCAAGATGTCTGAGAGATGTCGCTCTTGTGTTTCCTGATGGATCAGGAGCACGTTAACTCCTGACGCCTGGCGGTGACCTTTACCTTTGTGCTGACCTGTAGCTGACAACAGAGAGAGGCAAAGACGAGATGAAAATGGTTTAGTCAAGAGACTGCCCCTTGTTCAAGTATTTGATTGCTGGCTGGTGACTGACAACATTTAGACACAACAGGAGACAGTGACAAGAAATCACCTGAATAAGAAAAACAATGTGTTTGTATGTTGTTGAGAGATCCTAATGTAATGATCCTGATGTTTAAATTCTGTCTTTTGATTGTTTTTACTGGATCAATTTGACTAAAACCACAAATCTGTAGAAACTGCAGGTCACTAACATTTGGCCTCCAGGAAATGATGGAATTAATGAAGAAGACAAAACAATTGATTAGCATGAGGACGAGAAATAATTCAGGCACTGATTTGATCATTTAGTTTTTCGGTTTGAGAATTTTGCCAGAATCCAGTTGTAGAAAATAAAAAAATAAAATAAAAAAGACAAATTCTATCCATAGCAACGCTGCTCTAACAGATGTATTTAGCTCAGTGATGAATTACCTATCCTTGGGCATAAAACAGTGATTGAGTTCCCACTGCCTGTGAACAGCGGTTCATTTCAGTGTTCGATGTTCATCAGTGAGTTTTACTGTTTCAAAAACTGACTTTAGCATTAGCTACATTTTGCTGCTCTGAAAAGGTAAGGTACAGTTTATATAACTTAAATGGGTTTGAGGTTTTCATTCTTAATCACATTCAGTCTTCTCTAAATTGTGAGGAAAACAGGGTTTCCTTGTAAACAGCCAGTTTTGCACTATAAGGTTCATAAAAAGTTCAGAATCAACCGTTCTTCAAACAACGAGTGTGGAACAGATATGTTATCAAATTATACATGTCTCTGGCACTTCATATTCAGTGTATACGGTCTAAATTATAGTATTTTGATTATATGAAGGTGTTAGCAACCCTACCATTAGTTTGAGTGTTGGCACAACACAGTGTTTAATAGCAGGATCATTTTTGCTACATCTCACAGTGGGCCCCTCATTGCATGGTATCCTGAAATGTCAGGGCTGTGTGTAAAAATGACTCATCCTTCCCGATAATTATCAGATTTGAACTGTCGTACCTCTTGAATGTGTAAATCAGTGTCAAAAGAATATCTCACATTATCCGTGTTGTATCTAAATTGCAGGTTTCAAAATATCAGCTCTCATTACAGGCCTCACTAGCGAATTTCAGTCAGCACCCTGTCTGTCACATTACAACAGAAAGACTCAGCTACAGTCACATCACAGAGGGTGTGACTGGGGGTGGGAGAGGGGGGGGGTTGTGCTTGAATAGCCAGTTTTGGCACATTTCCACTTATAGACAAGAGTCACTGTGAGTAAACAGCTTCCATAAGCAACTCCAGTAGAAATATTAACGTAAGATTCAAAGTACAAAACCAAAATGTGTACATTATCTACTGTATGTGGGTGTTTGTATGTGTGACTTGTGTGCAATGTGAGTGGGGAATACTAAGCTGTATGTGGTGTGAACTCAGTATTACTATATGGAAGGATATGTAGGTTCTACTGTAAACTCATAAAAGTGTAACATTTAACACACTGCCTGTGTTACAAGTGTCCAAAAAAGGCTTTTCCCTTGATACCACATTGGCTTGTATTATTGGCTTATTTCCCTGACAAATATCCAAGAGTATCAAAAGTCAAACAGCCTTAAATGAAAAGAATCAAACCAGGTAGCTTGAGCCAAAAAAAACTGATGCAAAGCAGTAAATCAAAATTACTGCAAGTGTATTTGAAGGTAATCAATGCTCGGCTCAGTTACTCGTGGAGAAACTCTTATTATTACAGCTTTTATGAAAATGTAGTACAGCATTTGTGGGTAAAAGTTGAGATAAAATCGTTCAAAGTGAAATCCAAACAGTGTGTGTGTGCCTCTACAAAGATCATGCTGTGATATCCCTCCCTCCCATTCATTTGACTTTGATGTATCTCTTTGATTGAATTCATTATCTTAGCCAAATGCCTTTTTCAGAGTACTGCTGTATTTTGGATTTTTTTAAAGACAACACTGATGACTTTCTGTTTTGACTGTGTATATGTTGTATAGTTTTTGTGTGTGTGTGAGAGAGATGATGATGATATTTTATGCCTTACAAATGAGCAATGTTCTCCCTGAAGTGTTTCTGTAGCAGTGGTGCTGGAGTTTCTTTATAGACTTAAAATAAGTGTTATATAGGTGACATAATAATCAACCTTTCATGGATTCTGTTTCTGAAATGTTTTTTTTTTCAATGATGATAGTGTTGTGTTTGCTTTTCGATTGTAGAATGGACATACTGCCATGTACAGTTTTCTGCATGCATATCTTTGGTGTAAAACGACTGTACAGAGATACACCACACAGACTAACTTAACTCGTTTAAGATTGTAGCTTTATTCTGTGACTTTGCAATATTGTTTTTATTTTAAGCCCAAGGTGACAGACATGAAATCTTGCTATTAAAAAAAGTTTTTTTTTGCTGAATACTTATGATTGAGTGTTGAATGTTTTTGATATAATGTGATTCAGTATTAGTCTATTTTTTCTTTTTCTTTTTCAAAGAATGTGCCTCTGTTTCACAACAACTTTGCACACTCACACCAGAGATCTTCCCAGCTTCTGAACTAGAACAGCAGATTTAGAACCCTGCTCAATGAAACAGAATGTGCACATTTTTATGTAAATAAATGATGTGTCAATTCCTATCCTATCTGTCTCATGAATAAACATGCCTATCTGAATATGGCAGAGCTTGTAACAGAAAACTGTATTTGACACTTTGGATGTTTTCTTTGGCTGCAGAGTTTGCTCTAAATTCTTTCTTTTTTAATACAGTTTACTTTTCAGACTTCTCAAACAGGAAGTAGAACTCTTAAGTGAGCATAGATAGCACTTTTTCTTCTTTATGTTTTAATGTGTAGCAATGTGACTGTCTAACAACTGCTCCACCTTGGTCATGACTTCCTCAACAACTGCTGAATGAACTGCCATGTTCCCCAGGGAACTCCCTTCTCCCTTCTGTCACTATGAAGTTGGCATTTGTGGTTTTGATGAAATGTTCTGCCAAACGCTGCAACGTTTGTCACGTTCTTGTCGCCCAAAGATGAGATACAACAGTTGATCCCTTAGTTTTTCTTTCAGGGCAGTTGATTGGTCAAACTCTCAATGTCCCATTACAAAAACAAGCTAAACTTCCATTAGCGTCAGCTTGTTAAGTGCCAAACAATTACTAGCACACTAAATGAAAATAGAAAAGTTGATAACAATTAAATGCTAATTAAACATAGACTCACACTTCAGCTTGTTAGCAGCATACTGTATGACATTAGCACTGGCCTTACAGTATCACACCTGCTAACATAGCTAGCATTGCTCCGCCATGTTCCTTGTAGGCCTACAACTTTGGCCTATTAAAGGACAACAGTAGGGCCACATATTCACAGATAAACAACATTATTATTATTATTAGCTATTATTATTATTCTGTAATTGGCCTTCTAACACACTTTTGTCTCAGCGTTATGAAAAGCATCACAAAGTGTCCTCATTAAAATTTCTGAAAATGTTGCTCATATGTGACAAGAACTTATTCTCACAAATGAATGAGAATCCACCTCATGTTGCTTTTAAAAGAGTGATTAACATCCAACAATCATCAGACAGGTCCCTGGGTCGTTCCCAGTTTAGGCATCAGGGCACCAACCACTTAACAGAAAGGCTGCAAACCAGGAAAACTACAGGGCTCTGTCTTGTCACTGATGTGTTTGTCAGGCATCCAGCATGGCTCCATGAAACATTTTAAGGACAGAGTGGCTTGCCCATCAGGTCTTATATATCTTATAGGCTACACAGAGAGAGAGGAGGGGGGCAATCACACAAGTCTAAATGAAGAATGCAGGATTCCATGTCGTAAGCTGACAAAACCAAGCTCAAAGAACAAGGAGGGAACAGCAAAGAGCTCAAGGCCACAACGGAGCACACAGACTTTTATGGACCCAGATCCATTCTATGAAAACTGCAATCCATCACAACAATAGCAGATACAATTAGGCTGCAATGACTGCAAAGGTGAATTATCCTGCTATATAACAATAATTGTTCTTAAATAAATTACATAAGTTTGGCGAATGCAAAGTCGCTCTGAGCGTACACATTCATGTTTTCTCATAGTACGTTGCATTGAGAGAGAGGTGCAACCCCAGCTCAGGGAAGGCAAGGCAATTTTATTTGTATAGCCCGTTTTTACAAACTGTTTGTCTCAAAGGGCTTTACATGGCATCATAACAACATCCTCTGCCCTCAGACCCTCACATCCACTGAGGAAAAACTCCAGGAAACCCATTTAACAGGGAAAAATTAGAGAAACCTCAGGGTGAGCATCCCTTACCAGGACGGACAGACGTGCACTAGATGTTGTTACAGACAAGGAAACAATTTTATAGCATAGAATATGCAAAACATGGAGATGTTAAGAGTAAGAGTTGACGAAGGCAGCTTCTGGTGGGAGGGAAGGCAGGGGCAGTAGTGGATGGCAGACTGGTTCATGGGCAGGGAGGGCAGGTCGGTTTAACAGCAGGGGAAAAGGGGGGAAGGGGGTGAGTTTGGAAAAATAATATATTCTCAGATAATAAATAATAAAAAATAATAACCATTGAGGATTAATAATAACCAGATTTGTTCCCACCTCTATGTATTTTAGGTTTCTAAAAGGCCGGAAGTGAGTTTGTCTGATTTAACTTAAAGGCTCGAGTTGTATGCTTAACATTAAAATTGCATGAAATCTGTTTCCATGGCAACATTAAAAATAATTTAATTAACCATCTGTACAGCGATGATGATGATGAGGATAACAAAGATGCTAATCACACTGAAGAAAACTGGCAAACTGTGCGGTGAGTTTGTTTGTCTCTAAGGACCAAGCCCAGACGTCCAGAGTGTCCTTTCCCACCAAATAAGGATCTCTCACCACGACGAGGTGCACAACACCCCCACCCCAACACATCCCACCACCATCTGTGTAAATGCAACAGTTCAGATGTTTCCATCTTAGCTGTACAAGTTGCACTGTCAAAACATATTGGCGCCACTGAGATGTAACGCAGTGACAACACTGGATATACAAACTGGATTTAATTCAACCCGTCACTCACTGTCCCCGCCTCCTGAAAACCAAACAGTGTTCTAATCACAAAGTTAACAAGTTATCCACCTTTTCAATATCTTGGGTAATGACGTTGTCGTGAAGTTGGGCTCAGTGTTTCATCTGGCCTGGAGTCAAATGTGGGTTTGTAGAAAACAGTTCAGCAAACATCTGGCCTGGAGTCAAATGTGGGTTTGTAGAAAACAGTTCAGCAAACTGTATTCTGAGAAAACAGCAGATATTTGACTGGAATTAATGAAAATTCAAAAAGCCACTGCTTCCACAACACTATTAATCCTTGCTGTATTAAATATGCTTAATATTTCATGATATATGAGCTTGTCAGCCAGAAAATACCTCTAATAACCGCTGTTGCTTTGTGTAATCAACTTTGACTGTAATTTCTCCAGCCTCTGCTAACAGGATATTGTGTAATAAAGCAGAAATGATGTAGCTTTATAAAATTATCTGTATAGCCTCAGGCTGCTTGTGTGTTGTTGTACTTTTGTTGGGTATTTTAGGAACTCTGCTCAATAGGACCTGATGTAAATATGTGAAAAGACAACAGCGCCATGTGCTGGACACTGAGTTGAACTACAACATGACACAGGTTCTCATACAGGAAGGCCGCAGTTCTCGATTATTTGGAAAAACTGTGTGTATAGGATTTTCCCAGTAAGGACCACAGGTATCAGAAGAGAGGAGGACTTACAGGAGTGTCTACGTGTGTACCTACATGTATTTGGCCTTTCCCATTGGATTTCCTGTGCATGAGCACTGGCATGATTCATCTGCGCTGATGCCTAAGTGTATGCACATGTTTTTTCTGCGTATTTCTGTGCACTCAGTCCCCAGGCTCTCAGCCAGTTCCTCCACCACGAGCCAAGACATTGCTAAATAAGGAAGACAAACTCTGTCTCTGTCTACTGTATTTTTTCCCCCTCTACTGAACTCATAAAACCACCTCTTAACCAACCAGGACACATTACATATAGATTTACAGTAAACTGACACAGAATTGAATGATTCTCTTAAGAACGACTGACAGCAAAATAACAATACACAACAAAACCACACCGGAGCCACTTCAGTAGATCAAGCATTTACTTTTTTAGAGAATATCTCCAACACAACTCTCAGTATAGAATGCATTTTGATTAGAAAATTTAAACCATCTTTTCTTGATATGAAATATAGAGATTTCTAGCTAAAAATATTCCACTGGAAACTACAGGCACCTTGTTTTTTTTTGTTTTTTTGATTCATTTTTCCATCTTCACACCAGAGACCATAATAACTGTATTCACACTGCAGAGTATTGAGAAGTTTCACAGTCACACACCAACCAGGTGAGGGAGGATTTCACACCCGACCCGGCGTGGAGAGATTACCGACTCTGAACCAAGGTGAGCCCATGAGCTGAGCTTGTGCGATATCAGCATGAGCTTCTTCCATTCCTCTTCATTAACATTCATGACAGAGCACAGGTGAAGTGTTGATATGGGCCTCATCTAATAGAGAACAACATGGATCCATGTGGGTTCAATTCTATATGCCTTTTTTTTCTAGCAGGAGCTCTGCAGACTTTCATCACCGGACACAAGAGGTTCATTAAAACATACAGGTCCTGGATGTCATCTGAAACACACTGGAAGTTTTAACCACAAAGCTAAAAGCTATAAAAAGCAACTGAAATGAGATCAAAAGCATCATTGAGATGTACAGAAATACAGTTGAGTTTGCGTAAAACATACTCTATGCATGAGTTAAGTCACCTTTGTGTGAGTAAATGTTCACAAATTTGTCAGATTTAGATCTAAATTAACTTGAATTTGATTGCTTGCCAACATCTTAACACTAATTGTGTATTTAAACTATTTGGTTTGTACCAAAACTGCAGCATTTTTTCCAATTAGACTAAAGCCTGAATGATTCATGTCCAGACAATCTAATAAAAAGCAGCAGAAATATTTGTGAGCCAGACAAGTTGGTCCTGGTTAACACTGTGACTCCTACTGACCGTTTAGTGTATCAACCCTATTATTCTGTGACTGTGATTTCACAATACAAGTTCAGTCCTCTACCATAATGAATGTCATGTTACTAACCATGACATGAATGGCAGATGGTCACTTGATTGTGATTTTTCCAAAAGTTCAAGACAACACAGCAATACAAAGAAAACATGAGGAGAGAAAGTTCAAACATTTTACACCTCAACAAAGTTATTTCTCTCCCCTTCTATCAACGTCTGTCCTCTCAGGGCCATACATAGTAGAGTGTGTCCTTCCAGCACTTCAGATGACATGATGCTGCTCCCCTTCTTCTTGAGAAATGGTGGCTGTAAAAATGTGCTTCAAAGTGTGTTTTAAAACCTCAATGTGGTGGTGGTGGGCTCCCCAAAATGGGAAAAAGAGGGGTGGGTAACATGGCCTCCGTTCAGCAGTTTTGCATCCATCCCCCCCGACGGGCACCTTGCCATTGGCCCCAGGACTTGTCCATCAAAGCATCTGACACCTGAGTCTGACTCAGGCTGAGCGAGAGGGCGGTGTGCGGCCTTCCCAGTACTTATTATACGCCGTTTGGAACATCTCCTTGCACGACAGCTTGGCGTTGAGCCGGGAGCAGATGAGGAACGAGCCGCCCATCTTCCGGTGCAGCGAGTACGTTTCCTCTGGAGGCGGGGCCAGACGGTGTTTCAGCATCACAGGGATGAGGTTGTGGATTCTCTCTGTGGTGGACTGAGCACCGAAGTTGAAGGCATCCGTGGAGGCGAAGGCCTCGCCGAGGATCATCACTGCGTCCACGTGGGCGTTCACCATTGCCTGGGCACAGATCAAAACACACGGCAAACATGTTACACACATCAACTGGAGAGGCAAGCCCCTGTTCCATCAGCAGATGAGAGCGTGATAACTTCAAAACACACAGTCACAGAGAGAAGCCTCTCACACTTTTAAAGGCCACCAGCCACAGCAGCTGCTCACTCCTCCTCCCCTCAGTCTGTGTGTTCCCTCTCTAAGTGCATGTGATGATGTCTGATAAGGTCCGAACAGAAAGGACAACTCAACTAGAAGTGGAAAATGAGTCATTTGGCTTTTGATAATGGGTTTAACCACATTTACTAAATCTGCTCATACCCATTATTCTTTTTGGAAAGCATTTAGGACATTTGTACTTCAGCTTCTGACCCCACATCTTCTCTAAGCTGCTTTTTCATCTATTAATTCAAACTCTGATGTTTTATTCTGAGTTTTTGTCACCTCTTGGTCTCATTTCCCTTGGTTATGAAAATTGTTTAACAAAAGAAAGAAAGGCAAAGCAAGCAATCATGAATATTCACAGCAGTGTCATTGGTCTTTTGCGCTTTTCAACAAGGAATTTCTTAAGTACATCAATGGCCGAACTTCACATTCGGTCAGTGGTTTCTCATGTGCAGCAGGCAGAAAGATAAATAAACAGACAATTACCTTGGACTCATACCCAGTTAGAAACTTCATCTCGATAGATTTCTTCAGGACTCCCTCACTGTCGCCTTCAGCAGCTGAACGGATGACCTACAAACAGGTCACAAATGTTATTATCGTCACATTAGTCTCCATTCTCACATTTGAATCGTTTAAGGAGTGTCACATTTAAATTGCATATTAATTACCTGCTTGACTGTGTGTATTTTTCACAATAAATAAAAAAAATAGAGATGCGAGGGACTGTTTTGCATATTCAGAATATAATATTGATATACAGCAACTTCAGCTGAGTCATAATATAATATAGTTTATGAAGAAACATATCATTAGTAGTGATAACAAATGATGGCAAGTAATGACATGGTGCTTTACAGTTCGTAATGTGAAACTTCCACATTTCGTAGCTCAGCTGTTTGTTTGTATTGCACAAAGTTACAAAAAAAGGAAACAAGACTAAGGATGACTTACCTCTATGTAGACATCTGTAAAACTCTGATCAAATCCTCTTGTGGCTCCAAAATCTAACAGTGCCACCTGGTGAAACAAAACCAATAATCACTAATTATTAACTGCCATGTTATTATTAGTTATTGAGGTACTGTAAACTGAATTTTAATTAGTATACAGCCTCACCTTGTGTGTCTGTGGATCATAGAAGAAGTTGGACCAGTTTGGGTCGGTCTGCATGTATCTGAACTCAAACAGCTCTCTGAGGCACAACATTAAGATGTTCTGACAGATCTGAGACAGAAACAAAGACACAAAGATCCTGTTGTTATTCACTGCAGAACCAAAATACACACTCTATTCATTTTTCTGTCAACGTGTGGGTGTGTCTTGCCCCTGATTTAAACCAAGGGAGTAATGTAAACAGCTGTGGAAAGTAGGGATTTGTGGGAGGAAATCAAAGGGGCGGGGAGAAAACTGGGTGAGGCAGAAGTAGTTCTCACTTTCTGCCACTAGAGGTTCATTCGACTACTTATCCACTTGTAAGTCAGAATACATCAACTGATATGCCCCCCCCCCCTCTTAGTCATCTAAATATCTCCTGATGCCTCTATTTGCCTGCTGTACCTCGTTCTTCAGTTCCTGTGTGAGGCTATCAGCCTGGTCCAGAGGAAACCCAGGAACAAGCTCTGTGGTGAGGACATAGTTGCTGCTCAGCTCCTCTATCACCTCTGGTACATAGAAGAATGGATGATCCTTCAGCAGCTCCCTGAATCAGACATGAAAAGATAGAGAAACCACAGGTTAAGTAGGCAGACACTCCATATAGAGTATCAAATCTAAGTATAGTTGGTGGCAGTTGTAGTTGCCCTGACCTTGAACCAAATAGATGAAAATCTTATGAGGGAGTGGAATAAGCTAACTTTAGCTCTGTAGATATCAACCTATCTTTGTATATGTAATTTGAGTGTAACACAGGTCTCTGTAGTGTGATGTGTAGTCATCCTGAGTCATGGTCCAACAAGGACACAAACCAGAGTGTAGTTCAAACACTTGTTTAGGTTCAGGTTGTCAGAGTCTGGCTCTGTGCTTCAGCTAGCCCATCACACACTGCTGGATTTAGGAAAGTCTGGCACACACTGCAAGAGCTGCATAAAACAGTCCTTATGTCAGCTCACAGGACATTTTCACTTTGCTGTACTTCTTGTTCACACTGAACTTGGAAAAACTGGTTTCAAATACTATGTTGCACATTAATGGAAAGAGCGACAAAAATATGAAGTTACATTCTCTTATTTCACTGAAACATTTGCAAAGGTTGTATCTGTGTACTTGAAATCACACTTGCAAATGCATTTCTTAAAAAAAATTAGTTTGACCCTGGATTTTTGTTAGAATGACGATCAACAAAGAAAAGAAAAGTGTGGACCATGTTGGTTCACCTCAACTGAACAGCTTTGCTGCTCTTTGTCTGTTCTGTTAGGTGTCAGTCAGGCAACCTCAGAGACACTGTATGTATTTTCTTGTATTTGTGTTTATAATGAGTTGCTTCCTCACTTATTTTCTCGGTTTAGATATTGATAGATTGTATTGATTGATATTAATTCAGATATCGTTTATATTAAAATAGATGTGGGCAGTGAATTTATGTCATTTATGTTTAATACAAAGTGTCTATTACTGATTTTTGTTTATTCGTCTTTTGGAGGTTATCAACCTGTCTAAAATAAAGAAAAAAGGTTGACTTGAGACTGGAGCTGTCCTGTTGCCTCTGTGGGTTGCTTCCCTGTTAAAAGGGTTTCCATGGAGTTTTTCCTCAGTCGATGTGAGGGTCTAAGGACAGAGGATGTTGTTACGATGCCATGTAAAGCCCTTTGAGACAAACTGTTTGTAAAAACGGGCTATACAAATAAAATTGCCTTGCCTTGCCTTGCCTAAGCCTTGTTGAGTTCAGGCGGCAACTGAACAGACTATAACATATATGCACTCAGATACCTGCTATATAATACCTGAATTTCTTTGCACACTGTGCTTCTCTAATATAGTCGCACTCCAGTGCTAACTCTTTTCTCATTACGTCGATCAGATGCTCTGGGAACAGACCTGAAGAGACACAAAGATACAAACGAAAAGGGAGAAAACGTGAGACAAGCTCTCACAGGATTTGCAAATTTATGTTGACTAATTTGAAGAGACAGGTGGCAAAGACAGAGGTACACAGGAGGAGACAGAGAAAAATGGAGGGGAAAATGTGTATGAAACTAGGGAGTGTGTACCTTCAGGCAAGGCATTGCTCATACTCAGCACAGTCATCAAGTTGTTGACGTCACTGTTGATACTCTGAGCCACACCGGGGTACTGGTGATGCACAAACAGAGAGACAGAGGAGGAAGACGGTAAAAAAGTGAGTCATTTTAATGTTTTACTGCCCAAACACCATCTTTAATCTCATCAACATTTCTGAAGTGTTTTTATTCATAATCTCATTTTAAAATACTGTGATGCCCTTGTATCATGATCACATCTCATCTTAAAAAGTGTGTTTACGGTGTACCACTCTGATCTGTAAACACATCTGCAAACACACCTGGAGGATCAGATTACCTACAGTTTCTCTGTGCATGAGCACTGAAGAGAAGCCAACACAATGTTAGTCCGTGCTGGTGTTTACCTCAATAACATAGGAATGTGTTGTGTACACACATAGTCAGAGCCTACCTGTATTTTCATGGCCACCTCCCTGCCATCCTTCATCCTCGCCAAGTGAACCTGGCCGATGGACGCTGCTGCAAACGGACGCTCCTCAAACGATTCAAGTTTGTCTCTCCAGTTAGGACCCAAGTCACTGTTCAACGCTTTCTGTGGACAGACACCAGCACGTGAAACATTTGCAGTTTGTCAACTTATTATATTGTTATCAAAAAATGCACATTTAGTGAAAGAGTTACAATCAATTGGATTCAAAAGGTTAGTTAAGAAACATGTATTGGCCAGAGATGGTTGGTGGAAAAGCCAACTGAAATGCATATTCTTATGACTGTCTTGTCTGTGTGTTGTCTTATTATGTCTTATTTATTTTGTATTGTTATCTGGGATTTTGTGTTAATCGTAAATGGAATAATTGCATTGGTACCCCAGGAAGAACTGCTGTTGCTATACTGCAGCAATCTTAAACCAAACAAACAAAACAAACAAGCAGATATACAGTGGATGTGATAATAGTAATATAACACTACCAGTGGTAGAACTTATTATTGTATCATTATCTTATCAGTTTATTAAAAAGGGTGGTAGAAAACTCAAGTTAAATAGAAAAAAGTAAAGATCTTACTGTCATTTGTTTGATTGGCATGAAGTCGGCACTCTGTCTAACTCGTTCAAAGATCTTGGCGAGCTGAGGGTTGATGAATGCATCGTCTGAAACACAGAAACACATTACACAACTTTGTGAGTTAAACCAGACTTGACCAACTCAAATCAGAGATTTGAGTGACATTAATCAGAGCGTTAGTTACCATGATAATAATAGCTGTGTGGTATCTTCTTGGCACGGATGTGAGGAAAGAGGGGTAATCTATTATCAGTTAAATAGTTTTAGACTCCTAAAGGTTGACACTATTTTGGACTGGTGCTAAAAGGCGACAATGGTTGGATGCACAATCATCTGGACACAACTACATTCTGACCATAACACATAAATGTCAGCAGTATGTAAAGACCAGTCAGTTTCATCCTCCACATTCCCTCAACTCAACTCCAGTCAGTCATGGCCATAAATTCAGTCTCTGTAAGCTAATTTAAACCTTTTCCATTCTCTGTGGGAAAAGCCGTGTGTGTGTATGTGTGTGTGTGTGTGTGTGTGTGTGTGTGTGTGTGTGTGTGTGTGTGTGTGTGTGTGTGTAGTGGATCCTCTGTGCTGATGCCTGATGCTGCACAGCCAATGTCGTTTACTCTCCCACCTACATTGACTTCACTATAATGCCTGTGGGCAATGTTTGCACTAAAGTATTCAGAACTCATGACATAACACATGAATGCCAAAGGGCAAAGGTCACCAGCCAATGTCAGGCACTGGGGAGGGGGGGCAACAACAACAAACAAAATCCATGATGTGTTTACTGCTGTAATCCGAGCGGGCTGGAGCAGCTCTGTGCCAGGATGTTTAGTGCTGCTTGTATTATCAGTCTTATAAGCATCAAGACAAACAAGCATTAGTTTACACACTGGCAGAGACATGGTCACCTTAAAGGGATAGTTCAGTTTTTTTGAAGTGGGGTTGTATGAGCTACAAATGCCCATTAAAGGTGTACAGAAAAGAAAATTGAATTTGAGCCCACTCTGGGTCATAAAATTAGTGTAATAACTCATCTATCAGACGATGTAGGCCAAACTTTGTGCAAAATTCTATTTTTGAGTAAATCCGTGATGAAAGTGTGTATTTTAGTGTAGTTTTTTTTTTCCATATTGGATAATGCAGGCGCACGGATTATACGTCAGCCTGTACACGATTCACTAGCCACTGATATTGGATCCGTAATCCGTCATTCAAACGTCTGAGACACGCACACACACACGGAGCTCGGGCTCGCCCCAAACTTTGAATATCCCGCCCGCTCGATAACGACCAATCAAATTCATTTTCCTTACTCGGGTAAACTCGTGTTGCAGCTCGTGACAACTCGGCGCGACAAACGGGACAAACGGCCATTTCTGTACACCTTTAAGTACACTAGATGCAGTAGAAAGGTCTCTCCACCCACTGAGAAACACCAGCGGTGCATATTCGCGCTGCACTGAGACACAGGCAGTACACTGGAACTACCCAACTCACTCAGTACTCCTCTGTACTCCTCCACACAGCCAGGCTCCGCAACGTGCTGTATCACTGTGCCTCTTCCACACACCGCTGATCCAAACAGCTGATAGGTGGAGTGATACAGCGCGTCACTGAGCCTGCCTGTGTGGAGGAGTACTGAGTGAGTTGGTTAGTTCCAGATAAACAAACTTTTTTCCAACCAGCTGATGTATTCTACATTTTTACTTTAGATTGTTCTCGTTCTCTTGAACTGGTGTATTATTAGAGACAGGACTTCTCGTAGGTGGTGAAAATACGCTGATTAATCGTCCCTCATTGACAACAGTGTACTGCCTGTGTCTCGGTGCAGCACGATGCACCGCTGTTTCTCAGTGGGGGGAGAGAGACCTTTCTACTGCATCTAGTGTACTTCATGGGCATTTGTAGCTCATACAACCCCACATCAAAAAAGCTGAACTAATCCTTTAAGTCAGCTCACTGAGCAACAGCAGCCTTTGCCAACTCTTTGCAGTGGAAGTGATCCAGGGTGTTTTATGCTTTAATTTGACCTTTGATAATTACAGGATAATTATAGCTCCATACACAGGTGGTGATCTGTGGCCTCTGTATCCGGTGGAAACAACAACTATACAAAAGTTTTGTCTGTGAGCCACATTTCAACAGTGATTCAGCAACTGTGTTCATGGAAAAATGAATCTTTTCACTTTTTCATCATCACACTAGGATACAACAGACACACAGAGTCCACACTGTGTCTCTTTATTCTTCTGTCTCTCTTTTGTCATCCGTGCTGCCTCCTTTTCATTTTTCTCCACAATGATATTCATGCCTCTTTTTATCTCTTCCACTTCAATCTCATTTCTTTTCTCTGTGAATCCATGTGTGTGTCACCCACCTTGAATGCTGAGCATCTGTCCCAGTTTCAACGCTGCTCCTCTGACTTTGCAGAGGGTTCTGACGATGCGTTCGGCGTTTGCCTCCGACAGGAAGGGGCTAGAGTCCAGGACTGATTTCTTATTTTCACCTGTAGCAACATAAAACACAAAGAGGAGATACAATGGCTGCTTGGTGATAGTTAACTAGTCCCCATTTCTTGTTGAATGTAAGGGTGAAGTCTTGGCATCAATAGAAAACAATATGAGTTTTAAATGCAGGTGTGTTGTTCATTTATGCATGGTAAAGGTGTGTGTATATGTGTCAGTAGGTCACTAGGTAGTGTGTTTAGTGTGTCTGAAGCTGCCACAGCAGCTTTAGACAGATTTACCATACACAAGAGTGTTCAGGGTGTCCCTACTGGGATTAAAACACACACACACAGACACATACACGTTCACGAACTGACGCACAAATGCCACAGATTGACGCCCGTATGCTCTGTTTGAGCTTAGCTATGTCTCAGGATTAGCTGGCTCTCGGTGCAAAGCAGGAATGTGTTTTCTGCGAGGGTGAGCTCGTGTGGGAAAGGCTGTGAGAGCATGTTTTTTATTTGCTTTTTATTGTGTGCTCTGTTGGTATTGAAAGTCTGTAGCGGGTAAGAACATGCATGACGGACAGCCACTGAAAACAAAATCACTTCTGACAAGAGAAAGGCAGTTGCAAAATACCTGTGTGTTCTTACAGTGAGCCAAAGACAAACAATAGCAGACACACAATGCCTGTCTTTACTCAGCCTTAATAACATCTCTGTCAGAACATAAATATGTTCAATTCAGAAATAGCAGTCATGTGTATCATTCAGTGATGAAATTTTCTGCAACTAAACTTGATAATAATTCATAATTCCCAAACACATATCCAAATCCAAGAGTATCTCAAAATATAACAGTAATGCCAAACAAAACAATGCTGTTTTAATACATTTCTTTTCTGTTCAGCACTTTGTTGTGTGAGTCGGTGTGTGCTTGTTGGTGTCTTACCTGATTCCCCACCGTGTCTGATGGTTTTCTTGGCAACTTCTGCCAGAGCTCCAATACCCAACCCTACAGCCAGACCTGGAGGAACCACACAGACAGAAACAGTCATCACACAGAAAATATGTAACACAAAATAAAACACTGGTAATTATGTCAGAAAAACTGAAGTTGTTCTTCATAAAAACAAAACCTTGGTATGAGAGTCAGAAAAACACAGCAGTTGTTAAAGCATCTAAACCTGAACCTAAGCCCAAGACACCACCAAAGGAATGATATTCCCATGACAGAAACATTGAGAAAACAAAAACAAACATGCACCACAACATCATAAGCAGATAAGCACTTTGATGAGTCAGCAGTGTGTTGTGACAGAGATGTAACAGAGCAAGTGGAGGTTAAATGAATCAATCATAATCATAAATAAAGTCAATAAAGCTGCTGAAATATTTAATCCTCTGAAAACTTCAGAGCTTATTTTGGCAGCTACTGAGAGGAAAAACAAGACCGCACGAGTTGGGAACTGTTTGTGCGCAAGTTCCTCCGAGCTTAGCCTCCACCTTACATAACTCGACATTACATAATCAGTTAGTCAGCCGTCTCTGGAGCAGCAAATCTGAGAACAGTGGACGGATAAATCAAGACAAAACATGTCATCAACTCGATTGTTGCAGACATGCTGAGCAAGCAGAGGAAATGTATACACAGCTTTAAACTGCATATGTGTGTGTAAAGTAGTGAATGCAGAAGTAAATTTAAATTTGAGGACATAAATACACAGCACAGGCCCACGAAACCAGCATCATGTCACTGTGACTACTGTATATCTCTATGATCTCAATGTGGCAAACAGGTCAGCATTTCCTGCAGCATTTCGCTCAGTGACAGAAGCACATGTCTGTCCATCATGTCAGAGAGCTGTGTGTTTACACAACGTCAGGCAGCTTTACAAGTTAATAAACGTGGTTACCCACAAACCTCAGAAAGTAGTGAAAGGCAAAGCAACAGCACGAGGTCAACAAGTCAGTGAAGATTGATTCAGTGCTGCTATGAAAAAAAAATAACATCCCATAGAATCGCTCTGCTGCTTGTTTTTCAATTTCAACCTAAACTACCTCAAACATTTGCTTTTTATCTGTATGTCGGCTGTGAACAAGACTAACTTGTGTAACTTTGTCAACAGATGATGCACGACAGTGAAGGGCACACCAAGGCCACATTCCTCCCCCACTTCCCCTCCCCTCCTCTTTTCAGCACCTTCTAAGTGTTACCACCAACAACATGCTGAATCACCTCGGCTCTTCCCGCCTCGCGTCTCCTTGTAACCTGCACAGCAGCTGGTGAACCGAGGCTAAATTCTGTTACATGTATTTGTGTTGGCAGTCTGTTTATGTTCTCCTACACACGTCTCTATGCAACTTTTTACCACCTGTTGACTTATCCAGTATCAGTCTGTAATGAAGCTACACGTTAAACTCCACCTGAGGCCAGTTCTGAGCTTTTCACTCTGCCTGCGTGGACATTTTAGCCTTTAGATAAGTTTATCACTGACAACACTTAATCACTTAATCTGCCAACATGTCCACATTACATGCAGTCATTTTCACTTGGTGACATTGATTAAATGAAAAATAATGACATACAAAGCATATACTGTATTGCATTTTGGCAAGCATAATGATTACCCTAAAAGAAAATGGCTACATCTGTAAACAAGACTATATTAACATATTTTATTATATATTTTTGATATAAGTTTGAATATAATGTGTCATGTTTAAATAAAAAGGTGGATCTGTGCTACAAAGACACACAAAAAGCACCCAGCAGGTTTTAATATTGCATTAAATACTGCTGTACTGTCTGTTGGCGTCCTGCTCTGCTGACCTGCAGGTAATGACACAGGTGTGTTTATATCTGAGCAAGCGGACATATCCATTAATAACCTCTGGGAGAGCTTGGCCTCATTTTTCCTGTTTGCTTAACTGTAGCTCCAGGTTGTGGCATATGACAACAAACAATGTTAGTTATATTCCTGTGTGAATTATTTGTTTACCTCTTTTCCCCCTCTGTGTAGTTTGTTTCTCATTTGAATTGAAATGTAAATGTATGTTTTTAATGATATAGTCACAGCATAATACAGTACATCCATGCTAAATGATGATTAATTCATGGAACGACATAATAACACCACCTGCCCTGCACTGGGTGACCCCATCTTAAAAACAGGGGATTGCAGAGTGGATACAGTGAGACTGGAGATTAAAAGGTTAAGACGTTTCCCCAAGTCTGCAGAAACTATCACGGTGTATTTTTTTCCTTTCTATGTGATTGTGTAACTAACCAGAGAGAAACCACATCATGTCCTGTTGTTTAGATGTAGTGTTTTATATTCACAAACATTAAATCATGGTTAGACTCCTCTCTATACCACAGTAAGCACTACAGTCACACAGTGCTGCTTTGTTACACTGATTTAACTGTGCATCCACAGACAGACAGCAAGTGGTGTACCTGCAGATTTGCATGGCGGCTCACATCAACAGAGAGTCAGACAAACAGCTAGTGACTCAACTCAGATTAGTAACAAATGGTTGGATTACTGTACCTCCAAAGTTGGCCAATCTGCCAAGTCGAGTCACAGGCACTTTCCTCTCTCTGGCTCTCTCGCTCAACTACACAAGAAGACGGAACAGCAAAAAATACCTCATAATTAATAATACATAAGCATTTACATTACAGTAAATGCATATTTGTGTTCAGGAATAAGAATTGAGGAATAAATATCACCATTTGTTTGTGTGGTTTGGTCTCAGCCCTCTTGTTCTGTCTTGCTTTCTCGATGTCTTCGGCCGTCAGCCCTCCAACTGTGGACGGGTCCTGATGGTAGCTTCTGACCTGTGTGACCCGATGCTGACAGTACAGCTGTTCCCACACATGCCTGTTCAGACTTTGGTTGTAGAGATGATGGTGTCCAATAAAATTCCTGCCACAGACAAAACGGCAGACAAGTGATTATTTTTAGCCCCCAAACAGCAGAAAAAAATTGTGTCCTATAAAATAAGACTTAAATGTTAGACTGCTCATACCTGGCATCATGGTGGTAAGATCTAGTGTCTCCACTAAACTGTTTGCTGGGATCTTTATATCCCTCAAACATAGACTTTTTCCCACTGACATGGCTCGTCTCTGCTGCCGAGCTGTAGGCTGCTCCATCAGCACTACCTGAGTAATCCTCCGTAAAGTCTGCACCTTCTTCCCTGAACTCTGAATCATGTGGAGGAAAATCAAAGTCCTCCTCTGAAGACGAGGGTTGCTGCTGGCCAGACATCTCCTAAAAAGACAGATATACCGTAAACACACAAATGCACTTTCACATAATTAAAACACACTCTATACACAGTACTACACACCTGCATCTTCATCATGGCAGCAGAGAGGCCTTGCTCTGCAGCCGACTGGACACCCTGAACAGCGGCACCAACTCCTGGGACTAGGATACAAATACAAAAGAAGAGAATTAATATTTTGATAAGCTCCAAGGTCCACAGAGAAGTTTAATCACACCGTAGAGGAGACCTTCTGTATGAGGGCTTTAGCCCACTGAAGTGTTTGAAAAGTCAAACTTAAAGAGGAACTACGCAAGTCTGGTTTCTTTTCTGCTGTGTTGCTAACCCTCCTCCTGGCCATGTGCATTTGTTTACAACGAATCCAGTGAGAAATCAATCAATAGAGCAGTAGATAACATTATATATTATATACGATGTAATCTGTCATAAACAAGAGATTACGGGTTACGGGGCGCATTTGTGTCGCGGTGCTCAGAGACAAGAGCTGGGACACTGGGTCGGAGGCTCTGATCTTACAAGGTTGGTTTTCAGCCAAGAGACACAATAAGTGACATGCACTTGGAGGCAGACAGCCTCCATTCTCCCACATAACAAGTTAAGCCATTTATTAAACCATCACAATTACTCCAAAGCTGTTTTATTAAGGTAAAAATCTAGATCCTACAAATCCTGCATAGTTCCTCTTTAAACCAAATTTCTACCTTACTGTTCCTAAACACTGACACAAGGTCTTTCATATCTAATTTGACTATATTACCGGTAATTTATTATATTTTATCTTAATAGAAGGCTGCAATATAGAAACTGCATTACCATGTCTGTAGACTGAATTATAGCTTGTTGACATTTTTGCTAACAGAGCTACAATAAACTATTAGTAGGTTATTTAATGTGCAAGTTTTATTGTAGTCACCACTCCTTTTGGGAAGTCAATAGTTCATTGAAACATTAACTCTTTTCTAAGCCATTTATTTCTATGAACAGGCACCAATGTAAAAAAAAAAAAAACTTTATTAGCTACCGTATTTTACATTGTTAGCATTTTGCTAGCATTGCTAATAAACCAAAATGCCAAATTACCTTTAATTGTCGGTGCAAGCTTGTTGTCTCGTAACGTTCCATTATTATTTCATAGCCTGGTGAATGTGCAGGTCCATGAGAGCAATTTGGACTTGTTGGATTGTGTATTTGATGAGTTTGATGGAGGAAACCCAGAAATACCATATGCCTCTGTAGTGTTAGCTGAACAGCTTGTATCTCTGCCCCGCCGATCTAAAAACAGTTTGCACTAACAATAAAAGGTAACAAACTTACTGCTATGACTATAGGGATTATGGCAATGGGCGAATTTGCCAAAATGTTGAAATATCCCTTTAAAGCTTAAAGTCATGCTAACGAGGCAGTTAGAGCCGGCCTTCGTTGAACATACCTGCTCCAGTGCGGATGGCGTTGGTCTGAGTCTCTACAACGGCCTGACTCAGCTTAGCCAGGCCTCGCATCAGCAACATCATGTCACCTGCAGCTGCCATGATGGACTGAACACAGAGACAGAGGAGGACAGGAAAGAGAGGAGAAAGCAAAGACACACAAGAGACATAGTGAATATCAACATTAGTTGTGCTGCTTCTCCTTCTTCCTATTCTAAGCACAATCTGGAACATGGAGACAAAGACAACATGGACAAGAAGGCAAATGGAGGGACAAATAAAACCTGTTGACAACACACTCTCTCCTGCATGTGCACACTCACAAACACACACAGCTGCCACCTATTGAGATAACTTTAATACTTCAGCTAAAAATACTCATGACCTCCATTCCCTGTGTTCACACACCACACACACACACAAGAAGAGAATTGGGAACGCTGTGCATGTGTGCTGTGATGATGATATGTGTTGCAGGGCTGGATCTGAAAATGTCACTGGAAACTAGGAGGGAGGAGCGAGAGAGCTGTTGCCTGTTCCAGCTATTTCTGTGCACGTGTTTGGTTCATGTACCAGGTCTGCTGTCACTCCTTACTTCTCTGTTCATGACAGGATTGTGAGATTGCTCAGGCCAATCTAAAAATATTACAACATCTCTCTTTCAAAGAATCAGATCAGTGTATCTTTTACAGAAATGACAACCTGAAACAGTTGGCACATCACCGCACATTAAAACTGTGACGCCGTCAAGGTTGTGAATATAAGTCAGGGTCCACAAATAAAAGTTCGGTTCAGTCCTCTCATCTCTGACTCTAATATAAATAACAAAGCTCACACTGCATTCCTTTCGCGGCCTGCTGTCTCACTGTGTGTGTTAGTCGCTGTGTTACAGGTGCTGTTGCTTTATGGATGGCAACATGCTTCAACACAGCAAAGCAGGGATCTGGGCCAATGGAAAAAGGCATCACTGAAAGAGTCAGAACAGTAAGGGAATGTGTGTGAGTGTGAGTGTGAGTGTGAGTGTGTGTGTGGTGTGCATGCATGCACACACACACACACACACACACACACACACACTGCAGCACACATACACCACTGAGTCAGTAAGTGGGTCATCCGTCCTCCTTCCGGGCCACTCTGTGTTTTTACACAGCGGACTGAAGACCATACTCCATGACACAACAAACTACAACACCCGAGGTCAGCAGTGGTCCAAATGATGATAAAGCTAAAAAGTTGGGTCAATTAAATGAAAAAAAAAATGTCATTCGGACTTTAAATATTTTAGATTTTCTTTCTCAGGCATACAGTTGGTTTAAAATATAACATTTGAATGTGACACCCCCTTTATCTATCCTGAATACTGTAGGAACTTTTTCTCTTTCTTTTTTTTTCCAGTGGCATGCATGGACAGATTTTTGAGAGACTTTGGTGGAATGGCATGCCTTGACATAAAAATCTGCCTGGAAATTGAATGAGTTATTTATGGTTTTTAGACAGTGTTTTTATATATTTGTTTTTTATTGTCAGTATAATTGTTTTTACAATTTCAAGCTTTCAGAAATGTTTGTTCTCTGTTTTTTTGTATGGAATAGAATGTTAAATTAAAAAAAAAATCAATCTTTCATTCATACTTTTTGCTTGGGTGTGTTTATATAATTTGTGAAAATAATTATTTCATCAGCTTGCATTGGTTGTGCTGAAAAAAATGATACAAGACATTCTGTCCTGCAAATTCTCATAGTCCCTGATATAGTAATGTAAAAAAAAAAAAAAAGCAGCCTAAATCCTCTGAGTTCTAAGGGTTAGCCTAATCACCAGAATAATTGTCAGGATAAAAGATTATACATGATCACAGATCATCCTTGAGTTTAGGACTTACGGGAAGACGTCTAAAGACATCAATTTAGGATCAGGTATAAGCACAGACAAGGCAATTCATTAGAAAAATAGTCGTCAGATTGATTTATGATTAAAATAATCACTAGTTCCAGTCACAAAAAATAACTGCTTTTAGTTTTTCTTTTCTTTAACCCTATTTGCCATGCATTACTTTTGTATCCCTGTCACTGTGTCCTGCCAACAGCAACACTGTGCTGAGTCTCCACCTCCAGCCACCATCCTGCAAGAATATCTGCAAATATTTGTGATTGAGACAGGAAGTTTGCAATACAGATAAGAAATATATAGCCTGATAATGTTTGCCTGGGCCCACAGCTGCAGGATGCAACAATGTAGGCCTACCTTGTGCTGTGTATTACACGTTTGACATCTGCAAAGCAAAGTGCATTTCTGGACCAAGATTCAGAACCTCCAACACTTGACAAAATAATTTCACTTGCAAAATCTGAGACCATTGGAGAGAAGTTACTGTTAATTGCCAAATGTAATCTATTGAGCAACTTCCCATTTGTCAGCGAGGGTGTGTAGCCTCTCTGGGTGCAAACAAGCCTCTTTTCTCCTGTGAATGTGTTATTAAACATAAGACACAACCTCATCTACACAGAACCTAATGTAGCCACTAGCCAGACAGGAAAGACAGAACTATAAAGGTCAGATATGATTTCCAGTAGGTGAAAGGTGGCTCCAAGATATTTGTGAAACACACTAACTGGAATTATACACAGTAATGTATGGTGTAGCCTATATGTGCATTGCACATGCACACACACCTAAGCCTCAGCTGTTGTCTCTGCTCTGTGGCAACACAAGCTGTTGACTCACTGCAATGAAAATAGCCAAGTGGCCCAGTCTGAGTGCATTTGGTTCACCTCATGGTGACATCACCTCATCTTCCCGTCACTGCTCCGGATCACTGATCCTGAGGCAAAAGTGGAAACTCACTGGGAATTACCACAGAACCAGCGTCACCACCATTAACAAGAGAAACGTGACTAAAACCATGTTTCCAGCAAGACCACAAAACATGGAGTCTACTGATCTACCCATCTAGCTTGTTAGCACTTTAATCAGTAAACCAAACAAGAATGTCTGTGAAAATACATTTTCTTGTCTCTTATTGGCTGTCATATCCGCCCATTGGATCCATGATATGTTTCTGTCACTATAGCAGTCAGGCTATAGTAGATGTTACACTTTACTCCACACCCCAAGTCATTCATTCACTATTCTACATTTTGTTAACTACACTGTTGTTGTCTTGCTGTATTAGTTAGACACATAATCTGTTAACTGAAAGGTTCTTTTATTAAACTTAACTTTATTAGGAACACACACTTAATTTCTGTCGTTTTATATAATAGATAGCTGACGCTTATTCATATGAGCCACCAAAGCAAAAGTCAGTCCACCAAGGACATAAGATGTTATTGGTTTTTATCAAAACTATTGTCACGTGATCAATTGAAATGAACTCAGATATAAACTTAATGAATCTGACGGTCATTTATGTGAAGGACATGAGACTAAAGTAAACAGAGGCCAGCTGAGAGCAGCAGAGCCCCGCACTAACACACACTGAGCTTGTTTACAACACACTCGCCATACCCTGCACATGAAGCCTCCAGTCAGTCAGTCAGTCAGTCAGCCAGTCATGTCGTGTCTTGTCGTTTCCCATTTAAAAACTGAGATTCTTCGCTTCCTCGTGGGCGGGTTGCACCAGACTGTTTAATAACACATGCGCGTGCCACGTTGTTGAAATTACTCGAGATTAAAATTACAGCTGCTTCAAATGAACGAGACTGATAAATTTGCATGAATACACACTTTGTGGGATGTTTTGAAAAAGTTAGGTCGACAGAGCTATAGCAGCCATGGACGTCAGGCACGTCAGCACGCTGCAGAGGACCGTCCACCGTCCAGTCTGACCCTGACCCAACAATGACCACGGAAATAACGGAGTAAATGCTCCAGTTGTGTCCATGTTCCTGTCCTCAGTGATATGTGGGTGTTAGCAGCGTCCACACTCACCTCCAGCAGCAGCAGCAGCAGCAGCAGCTCTCTAGTCTGCAGACGACCCAAACGCGGGGCGAGTCAAACCTGTCAAACTTCAAGTTGTACTAAAACATCAGGGGTCTGTCCCTCCGCGCGACACTGTGAGCTTCCGACCGGAGCTGCACGTTATCTGTCGGTTATCTGTCTGTCGTCCTTCTCCCCCTCCCGCTGCTGCAGCTGCTGACAGCGTTTAATCCACTTTATCTCTCTATCTCTCCCTCTCTCTCTCGCTCTCCCTCCACCGCGAGGTCAAACCTTATTTACCAACTGCAGCCAGAGCCGTATGTGAACGAGGCGCGCGCGCACAGCACGTGCAGCCTCTGTTATGTGGAAAACATGCGCAGTCAGCCCCACATTATGATTTGTTGAATATGCATTTAATAGCGTAGCTGATTTATGTTTTCTATCGTAATTTGATTTTCTATCACGGTTTATCACCGTTTCTACTGAGTATGACCTCATTTCACACCGCGCGAGGCAGAGGTACGCCTTATCTCTACCAGCAGACACGCGCTACACCTTCTGCTGAGCTTTGGTTATACACGGCTCTGCTCCTTCTCCGCCGTCTCGGCTGTCCTCTGCTCCTATTGGTCCTTTTATCTGTTGACAGGAGGGCAGGGGCTCAAACGCGGCTCCGGATTGGTCCATCGCTGTTGAAAACAAACAGAGCGCCATAGTTTCCGCACAATGTGCTCAAAGAATGACCCATTGTTGTGAATAACGAATTTAACTATTACAAAACACACGGAGAACAAATACAGACAGTAACACATGAACGATAATAACAGTCAAATCAAAACGCATGTGCCAGGCAGTTACCGACAACAACATCTGCACGACGGTGAAATGAGCCTCTGCTGCCACCTGCTGTTGGTAGGAGGACAACACATCAACAACGACCTGTTCGGTTGTTATTTCCTTGTTAGATGCTAAATGGTGTAATAAAACACTGTACATTGAGGTATCAAATAGTAGCTATCACGCTTTAAAATGAAGCAGTTAGACTTGACTTTTTGAGATGATGTCTCTGCAGTGCCAGTGAAATGTGTTGTGTAGTGTGTCATATTCATAAATAAATGTTTCCCAGATTAAACTAAATCAGTGAACAAACATCCTGTCAGACTAAACCTGCACATCTGTAAAAGGTCCTCACATTTGGTATCTGAAGATTAAGGGAAAAATGGTGGCTGTAAGGCTCAAGCATGCTAAAAGTTTGGTGATATAATTGGAGCTGAGGTTCCTCTTCTTGAAAACCGTAGAGGTTAGGGTAGGGTTAGGGTTGCATGTTCAAAAAGATCCCACAGGTGTCACCTTTTCTTCAGCCCTCATACAAATCACATCTCTGTTTCTCTGTTCAAAAGCCATCGTTCCGGATGCGGATGCTGTTGCTGCGGACAGCTGTGATTTGACTGACAAATATCCCACATGCAAACACAAGCAATTGATGTGACCATGAAGCATCAGCAGCAACTTGGGGTCAGTGAGGGCATTCTCAGGTCAATCTACAGGAGACTACTAGATCAGTGTTTTTCAACCTTGGGGTCGAGACCCCACGTGGGGTCGCCTGGAATTCAAAGGGGTCACCTGAAATGTCTAGTAATTGATTAAAAAAAATTACTGATAACATTTTTTTTTCTTTTTAAAATTATGATTAAAAACACCACGCACAATCTTAAACAACTGTATTCTATACTTTCACTTTCTCGAATATAAATCGAGTTCAAACAAAATGCAGAATATAAAAATCACAAATTTGTCACGTGATCGTGGGGTCGCCAGGAATTTGTGAAGTCAAAATGGGGTCATGAGTTGGGAACAACTGTGATAGATAGATAGATAGATAGATAGATAGATAGATAGATAGATAGATAGATAGATAGATAGATAGATAGATAGATAGATAGATAGATAGATAGATAGATAGATAGATAGATAGATAGATTCACAGAAGGTCACACTTTTTGCTCGCCAAAAACACACTTTTTTTAAAGGACAATCCAAATAAATACACAGGCCTGAAAATCCAGAACAATAAAACAGCTGTACTATAAGTGCACATTAGGGAGAATAGGCAACAGCTAAGGTCGCTGACAATAAATAGCTAGGCATCTAGGGAAGCACAACGTTAGAATAGAAAGTTGATCATGTGTCTGTTACAGTTTTTTTTAAATGCTAACAAGCACTGGTCAATACTGAAGCTGTCTTAACACAGTCTGCATTACCAACATGCATCGAAGCAAAGCATTTCATATCTGAAAATAGGCTAATACTGTATATTCAAGACACTGACAACAAGTCTCTTAGAAACTACAAAATACTAACAACAGAGAGCATTAAATAAAAAGAAATCTTATCTTTTAAGTTTGAATGCTTTATTTCAGTTAAATCAGTATTTTATTAAAGAAATAGAACTCAGCACTTCACTGAGTATACTAAATTATAGTATATTGTAACAAGAATGAATCAGCAACACAGCATTTTGCCTCAGTTACATGTATTGTGTATAGTGATTTACAGAAAGAGAAAAGCAGAATCCAAAATTCCAGATTTTCTGCATTTGGCCACATGTTTCCACATGTTCTCATCATCAATCTCAACAACCCCGTCAGTGACTGTTTGAATGTTGTGTTTCTTGACCTTTGACCTCTCTGCAACGAGATGATTGTGGAGGACCTCTAAGAAAGAATAGGGCTCAATGAGAGGTTTGTACAAAAACAAACCATCATGGCAGAGAGTGACTCACAGTGTAATGTTTGCTCCTCTCTGACCTGGGACCTCCCAGCTCACCTAGGTCAGTTTACAGCTGAAATTTTATTGACAATATTTTGTCATGATTTTCTATAGATTTCAATGTGGCTGCAGCAGAAATGCACAATGTTTTTTTGTCTGTTTTGGATTGTGTTTTTAACTGTTTTGAACAAAGTGTGTTAGCATTTGAAAATTGTGCTGCAAAAGTGTAGTGTTTTGCAGGTGGTGGACTAGTAACTGAGAAAAGAGTTCATGAATTTTGGTGACTGAGGTCACTGAATGCATTTTGTGTGAAAGTTATGAAAAATGATTCACAGTTTGCTCCACATGGACTTGTGTTTTGACCAATGCTTGATAGCAATTAAAAACAAAACCTGTAATTACAATCAGCAGCTGGTTAGCTTAGCTTAGCACAAAGAATGGAAATATGGGGAAACGAGCACTTTGCCAAAAATGCCCAACTGTTCCTTTAAGAAGGTTCTGAATTTACAATCAGTCTCTTTCTCCATCTACTGTCACTGCAAACGTCTGCTGTTACATGTTTATTGTTCATCAA